>NW_027307913.1:0-373000 GCF_047496885.1 Scyliorhinus torazame | reverse complement strand
AATAAAGATAAACCACCCAGGGACCACTGTAAATAACGATAAACCACCCAGAGACCACTGTAAATAAAGATAAACCACCCAGGAACCACTGTAAATAAAGATAAACCACCCAGGGACCACTGTAAATAAAGATAAACCACCCAGGGACCACTGTAAATAAAGATAATCCACCCAGGGACCACTGTAAATAAAGATAAACCACCCAGGGACCACTGTAAATAACGATGAACCACCCAGGGACCACTGTAAATAAAGATAAACCACCCGGGGACCACTGTAAATAAAGATAAACCACCCAGGGACCACAGTAAATAAAGATAAACCACCCGGGGACCACTGTAAATAAAGATAAACCACTCGGAGACCACTGTAAATAAAGATGAACCACACAGGGACCACTGTAAATAAAGATAAACCACCCAGGGACCACTGTAAATAAAGACAAACCACCCAGAGACCACTGTAAATAAAGATAAACCACCCAGGGACCACTGTAAATAAAGATAAACCTCCCAGAGACCACTGTAAATAAAGATAAACCACCCAGGGACCACTGTAAATAAAGATAAACCACCCAGGGACCACTGTAAATAAAGATAAACCACACAGGGACCACTGTAAATAAAGATAAACCACCCAGGGACCACTGTAAATAAAGATAAACCACCCAGGGACCACTGTAAATAAAGATAAACCACCCAGGGACCACTGTAAATAAAGATAAACCATCCAGGGACCACTGTAAATAAAGATAAACCACCCAGAGACCACTGTAAATAAAGATAAACAACCCAGGGACCACTGTAAATGAAGATAACCACCCCAGAGATCACTGTAAATAAAGATAAACCACCCAGGGACCACTGTAAATAAAGATACACAACCCAGGGACCACTGTAAATAAAGATAAACCACCCGGAGATCACTGTGAATAAAGATAAATCACCCAGGGACCACTGTAAATAAAGATAAACCACCCGGGAACCACTGTAAATAAAGATAAACCACCCAGGACCACTGTAAATAAAGATAAACCACCCAGGGACCACTGTAAATAAAGATAAATCACCCAGGGACCACTGTAAATAAAGATAAACCACCCGGGAACCACTGTAAATAAAGATAAACCACCCAGGGACCACTGTAAATAAAGATGAACCACCCAGGGACCACTGTAAATAAAGATAAACCACCCGGGGACCACAGTAAATAAAGATAAACCACCCGGGAACCACTGTAAATAAAGATAAACCACCCGGGGACCACTGTAAATAAAGATAAGCCACCCGGGGACCACTGTAAATAAAGATAAACCACCCAGGGACCTCTGTAAATAAAGATTAAACCACCCAGGGACCACTGTAAATAAAGATAAACCACCCAGGGACCACTGTAAATAAAGATAAACCACCCAGGGACCACTGTAAATAAAGATAAACCACCCATGGACCACTGTAAATAAAGATAAACCACCCAGGGACCACTGTAAATAAAGATAAACCACCCTGGGACCGCTGTAAATAAAGATAAACAACCCAGGGACCACTGTAAATAAAGATAAACCACCCAGGAACCACTGTAAATACAGATAAACCACCCAGGGACCACTGTAAATAAAGATAAACCACCCAGGGACCGCTGTAAATAAAGATAAACAACCCAGGGACCACTGTAAATAAAGATAAACCACCCGGGGACCACTGTAAATAAAGATAAACCACCCGGGAACACTATAAATAAAGATAAACCACCCAGGGACCATTGTAAATAAAGATAAACCACCCAGGGACCACTGTAATTAAAGATAAACCACCCAGGGACCACAGTAAATAAAGATAAACCACCCGGGGACCACTGTAAATAAAGATAAACCACTCGGAGACCACTGTAAATAAAGATAAACCACTCGGAGACCACTGTAAATAAAGATAAACCACCCAGGGACCACTGTAAATAAAGATATACCACCCAGGGACCACTGTAAATAAAGATAAACCACCCAGGGACCACTGTAAATAAAGATAAATCACCCAGGGACCTCTGTAAATAAAGATAAACTACCCAGGGACCACTGTAAATAATGATAAACCACCCGGGGACCACTGTAAATAAAGATAAACCACCCAGGGACCACTGTAAATAAAGATAAACCACCCAGGGACCACTGTAAATAAAGATAAACCACCCAGGGACCACTGTAAATAAAGATAAACCACCTGGGGACCACTGTAAATAAAGATAAACCACCCAGGGACCACTGTAAATAAAGATAAACCACCCAGGGACCACAGTAAATAAAGATAAACCACCCGGGGACCACTGTAAATAAAGATAAACCACTCGGAGACCACTGTAAATAAAGATAAACCACTCGGAGACCACTGTAAATAAAGATAAACCACCCAGGGTCCACTGTAAATAAAGATATACCACCCAGGGACCACTGTAAATAAAGATAAACCACCCAGGGACCACTGTAAATAAAGATAAACCACCCAGGGACCACTGTAAATAAAGATAAACTACCCAGGGACCACTGTAAATAATGATAAACCACCCGGGGACCACTGTAAATAAAGATAAACCACCCAGGGACCACTGTAAATAAAGATAAACCACCCAGGGACCACTGTAAATAAAGATAAACCAGCCGGGGACCACTGTAAATAAAGATAAACCACCCAGGGACCACTGTAAATAAAGATAAACCATCCAGGGAGCACTGTAAATAAAGATAAACCACCGAGAGACCACTGTAAATAAAGATAAACAACCCAGGGACCACTGTAAATAAAGATACACCACCCAGAGATCACTGTAAATAACGATAAGCCACCCAGGGACCACTGTAAATAAAGATACACCACTCAGGGACCACTGTAAATAAAGATAAACCACACAGGGACCACTGTAAATAAAGATAAACCACCCCGGAACCACTGTAACTAAAGATAAACCACCCGGGGACCACTGTAAATAAAGATAAACCACCCAGGGACCACTGTAAATAACGATAAACCACCCGGGACCACTGTAAATAAAGATAAACCACCCAGGGACCACTGTAAATAAAGATAAACCACCCGGGAACCACTGTAAATAAAGATAAACCACCCAGACACAACTGTAAATAAAGATAAACCACCCAGACACAACTGTAAATAAAGATAAACCACCCAGACACAACTGTAAATAAAGATAAACCACCCAGACACAACTGTAAATAAAGATAAACCACCCAGGGACCACTGTAAATAAAGATAAACCACCCAGGGACCACTGTAAATAAAGATAAACCACCCAGAGACCACTGTAAATAAAGATAAACCACACGGGGACCACTGTAAATAAAGATAAACCACCCAGAGACCTTTGTAAATAAAGATAAACCACCCAGGGACCACTGTAAATAAAGATAAACCACCCGGGGACCACTGTAAATAAAGATAAACCACACAGGGACCACTGTAAATAAAGATATACCACCCAGGGACCACTGTAAATAATGATAAACCACCCAGAGGCCACTGTAAATAAAGATATACCACCCAGGGACCACTGTAAATAAAGATAAACCACCCGTGAACCACTGTAAATAAAGATAAACCACCCAGGGTCCACTGTAAATAAAGATAAACCACCCATGGACCACTGTAAATAAAGATAAATCACCCGGCGACCACTGTAAATAAAGATAAACCACCCAGGGACCACTGTAAATCAAGATAAACCACCCGGGGACCACTGTAAATAAAGATAAACCACCCGGGGACCACTGTAAATAAAGATAAACCACTCAGGGACCACTGTAAATAAAGATAAACCACCCGGGGACCACTGAAAATGAAGATAAACCACCCAGGGACCACTGTAAATAATGATAAACCACCCAGGGACCACTGTAAATAAAGATAAACCACCCGGGGACCACAGTAAATAAAGATAAACCACCCGGGGACCACTGTAAATAAAGATAAACCACTCGGAGACCACTGTAAATAAAGATAAACCACTCGGAGACCACTGTAAATAAAGATAAACCACCCAGGGTCCACTGTAAATAAAGATATACCACCCAGGGACCACTGTAAATAAAGATAAACCACCCAGGGACCACTGTAAATAAAGATAAACCACCCAGGGACCACTGTAAATAAAGATAAACTACCCAGGGACCACTGTAAATAATGATAAACCACCCGGGGACCACTGTAAATAAAGATAAACCACCCAGGGACCACTGTAAATAAAGATAAACCACCCAGGGACCACTGTAAATAAAGATAAACCACCCGGGGACCACTGTAAATAAAGATAAACCACCCAGGGACCACTGTAAATAAAGATAAACCATCCAGGGAGCACTGTAAATAAAGATAAACCACCGAGAGACCACTGTAAATAAAGATAAACAACCCAGGGACCACTGTAAATAAAGATACACCACCCAGAGATCACTGTAAATAACGATAAACCACCCAGGGACCACTGTAAATAAAGATACGCCACTCAGGGACCACTGTAAATAAAGATAAACCACACAGGGACCACTGTAAATAAAGATAAACCACCCCGGAACCACTGTAACTAAAGATAAACCACCCGGGGACCACTGTAAATAAAGATAAACCACCCAGGGACCACTGTAAATAACGATAAACCACCCGGGACCACTGTAAATAAAGATAAACCACCCAGGGACCACTGTAAATAAAGATAAACCACCCGGGAACCACTGTAAATAAAGATAAACCACCCAGACACAACTGTAAATAAAGATAAACCACCCAGACACAACTGTAAATAAAGATAAACCACCCAGACACAACTGTAAATAAAGATAAACCACCCAGACACAACTGTAAATAAAGATAAACCACCCAGGGACCACTGTAAATAAAGATAAACCACTCAGAGACCACTGTAAATAAAGATAAACCACACGGGGACCACTGTAAATAAAGATAAACCACCCAGAGACCTTTGTAAATAAAGATAAACCACCCAGGGACCACTGTAAATAAAGATAAACCACCCGGGGACCACTGTAAATAAAGATAAACCACACAGGGACCACTGTAAATAAAGATATACCACCCAGGGACCACTGTAAATAATGATAAACCACCCAGAGGCCACTGTAAATAAAGATATACCACCCAGGGACCACTGTAAATAAAGATAAACCACCCGTGGACCACTGTAAATAAAGATAAACCACCCAGGGTCCACTGTAAATAAAGATAAACCACCCATGGACCACTGTAAATAAAGATAAATCACCCGGCGACCACTGTAAATAAAGATAAACCACCCAGGGACCACTGTAAATCAAGATAAACCACCCGGGGACCACTGTAAATAAAGATAAACCACCCGGGGACCACTGTAAATAAAGATAAACCACTCAGGGACCACTGTAAATAAAGATAAACCACCCGGGGACCACTGAAAATGAAGATAAACCACCCAGGGACCACTGTAAATAATGATAAACCACACAGGGACCACTGTAAATAAAGATAAACCACCCGGGGACCACTGTAAATAAAGATAAACCACCCATGGACCACTGTAAATAAAGATAAACCACCCATGGACCACTGTAAATAAAGATAAACCACCCAGAGACCACTGTAAATCAAGATAAACCACCCGGGAACCACGGTAAGTAAAGATAAACCACCCAGGGACCACTGTAAATAAAGATAAACCACCCAGGGACCACTGTAAATAAAGATAAACCACCTGGGGACCACAGTAAATAAAGATAAACCAAACGGGAACCACTGTAAATAAAGATAAACCACCCGGGGACCACTGTAAATAAAGATAAACCACCCGGGGACCACTGTAAATAAAGATAAACCACCCAGGGACCTCTGTAAATAAAGATAAACCACCCAGGGACCACTGTAAATAAAGATAAACCACCCAGGGACCACTGTAAATAAAGATAAACCACCCAGGGACCACTGTAAATAAAGATAAAACACCCGGGGACCACTGTAAATAAAGATAAACCACCCAGAGACCACTGTAAATAAAGATAAACCACCCAGGGACCACTGTAAATAAAGATAAACCACCCAGGGACCACTGTAAATAAAGATGAACCACCCAGGGACCACTGTAAATAAAGACAAACCACCCAGGGACCACTGTAAATAAAGATAAACCACCCAGGGACCACTGTAAATAAAGATAAACCACCCGGGGACCACTGTAAATAAAGATAAACCAACCAGGGACCACTGTAAATAAAGATAAACCACCCGGGGACCACTGTAAATAAAGATAAACCACCCAGGGACCACTGTAAATAAAGATAAACCACCCAGGGACCACTGTAAATAAAGATAAACCACCCAGGGACCACTGTAAATAAAGATAAACCACCCAGGGACCACTGTAAATAAAGGTAAACAACCCAGGGACCACTGTAAATAAAGATAAACAATCCAGGGACCATTGTAAATAAAGATAAACCACCCAGGGACCACTGTAAATAAAGATAAATCACCCAGGGACCACTGTAAATAAAGATAAACCACCCAGGGACCACAGTAAATAAAGATAAACCACTCGGGGACCACTGTAAATAAAGAAAAACCACTCGGAGACCACTGTAAATAAAGAAAAACCACCCAGGGACCACTGTAAATAAAGATAAACCACCCAGGGACCACTGTAAATAAAGATATACCACCCAGGGACCACTGTAAATAAAGATAAACCACCCAGGGACCACTGTAAATAAAGATAATGCACACAGGGACCACTGTAAATAAAGATAATGCACACAGGGACGACTGTAAATAAAGATAAACTACCCAGGGACAACTGTAAATAATGATAAACCACTCGGGGACCACTGTAAATAAAGATAAACCACCCAGGGACCACTTTAAATAAAGATAAACCACTCAGGGACCACTGTAAATAAAGATAAACCACCCAGGGACCACTGTAAATAAAGATAAACCACCCGGGGGCCACTGTAAATAAAGATAAACCACCCAGGGACCACTGTAAATAAAGATAAACCATCCAGGGACCACTGTAAATAAAGATAAACCACCCAGAGACCACTGTAAATAAAGATAAACAACCCAGGGACCACTGTAAATAAAGATAAACCACCCAGAGATCACTGTAAATAAAGATAAACCACCCAGGGACCACAATAAATAAAGATACACCACCCAGGGACCACTGTAAATAAAGATAAACCACACAGGGACCACTGTAAATAAAGATAAACCACCCAGTGACCACTGTAAATAAAGATAAACCACCCAGGGGCCACGGTAAATAAAGATAAACCACCCAGGGACCACTGTAAATAACGATAAACCACCCGGGACCACTGTAAATAAAGATAAACCACCCAAGGACCACTGTAAATAAAGATAAACAACCCAGGGACCACTGTAAATAAAGATAAACCACCCAGAGATCACTGTAAATTAAGATAAACCACCCAGGGACCACTGTAAATAAAGATACACCACCCAGGGACCACTGTAATTAAAGATAAACCACTCAGGGACCACTGTAAATAAAGATAAACCACCCAGTGACCACTGTAAATAAAGTTAACCACCCAGGGACCACTGTAAATAAAGATAAACCACCCAGGGACCACTGTTAATAAAGATAAACCACCCAGGGACCACTGTAAATAAAGATAAACCACCCGGGACCACTGTAAATAAAGATAAACCACCCAGGGACCACTGTAAATAAAGATAAACCACCCGGGGCCCACTGTAAATAAAGATAAACCACCCAGGAACCACTGTAAATAAAGATAAACCACACGGGAACCACTGTAAATAAAGATAAACCACCCGGGGACCACTGTAAATAAAGATAAACCACCCAGTGACCACTGTAAATAAAGATAAACCACCCAGGGTCCACTGTAAATAAAGATAAACCTCCCAGGGACCACTGTAAATAAAGATAAACCAACCGGGGACCACTGTAAATAAAGATAAACCACCCAGGGACCATTGTAAATAAAGATATACCACCCAGGGTCCACTGTAAATAAAGATAAACCACCCAGGGACCACTGTAAATAAAGATAAACCACCCAGGGACTACTGTAAATAAAGAAAAACCACCCAGAGACCACTGTAAATAAAGATAAACCACCCAGGGACCACTGTATATAAAGATAAACCACCCAGAGACCACTGTAAATAAAAATAAACCACCCAGGGACCACTGTAAATAAAGATAAACCACCCAGGGACCACTGTAAATAAAGATAAACCACCCAGGGACCACTGTAAATAAAGATAAACCACCCAGAGACCACTGTAAATAAAGAAAAAACCACCCAGGGACCACTGGAAATAAAGATAAACCACCCAGATACAACTGTAAATAAAGATAAACCACCCAGGGACCACTGTAAATAAAGATAAACAACCCAGGGACCACTGTAAATAAAGATAAACCACCCAGGGACCACTGTAAATAAAGATAAACCACCCAGGGACCGCTGTAAATAAAGATAAACCACCCAGGGACCACTGTAAATAAAGATAAACCACCCAGAGACCACTGTAAATAAAAATAAACCACCCAGGGAACACTGTAAGTGAAGATAAACCACCCACGGACCACTGTAAATAAAGATAAATCACCCAGGGACCACTGTAAATAAAGATAAACTACCCAGAGACCACTGTAAATAAATATAAACAACCCAGGGACCACTGTAAATAAAGATAAACCACCCAGGGACCACTGTAAATAAAGATAAACCACCCAGGGACCACTGTAAATAAAGATAAACCACCCAGAGACCACTGTAAATAAAGAAAAAACCACCCAGGGACCACTGGAAATAAAGATAAACCACCCAGATACAACTGTAAATAAAGATAAACCACCCAGGGACCACTGTAAATAAAGATAAACAACCCAGGGACCACTGTAAATAAAGATAAACCACCCAGGGACCACTGTAAATAAAGATAAACCACCCAGGGACCGCTGTAAATAAAGATAAACCACCCAGGGACCACTGTAAATAAAGATAAACCACCCAGAGACCACTGTAAATAAAAATAAACCACCCAGGGAACACTGTAAGTGAAGATAAACCACCCACGGACCACTGTAAATAAAGATAAATCACCCAGGGACCACTGTAAATAAAGATAAACTACCCAGAGACCACTGTAAATAAATATAAACAACCCAGGGACCACTGTAAATAAAGATAAACCACCCAGAGATCACTGTAAATAAAGATAAACCACCCAGGGACCACAATAAATAAAGATACACCACCCAGGGACCACTGTAACTAAAGATAAACCACACAGGGACCACTGTAAATAAAGATAAACCACCCAGTGACCACTGTAAATAAAGATAAACCACCCAGGGGCCACTGTAAATAAAGATAAACCACCCAGGGACCAATGTAAATAACGATAAACTACCCGGGACCACTGTAAATAAAGATAAACCACCCAGGGACCACTGTAAATAAAGATAAACAACCCAGGGACCACTGTAAATAAAAATAAACCAACCAGAGATCACTGTAAATTAAGAAAAACCACCCAGGGACCACTGTAAATAAAGATACACCACCCAGGGACCACTGTAAATAAAGATAAACCACTCAGGGACCACTGTAAATAAAGATAAACCACCCAGTGACCACTGTAAATAAAGTTAACCACCCAGGGACCACTGTAAAGAAAGATAAACCACCCAGGGACCACTGTAAATAAAGATAAACCACCCAGAGACCACTGTAAATAAAAATAAACCACCCAGGGAACACTGTAAGTGAAGATAAACCACCCACGGACCACTGTAAATAAAGATAAATCACCCAGGGACCACTGTAAATAAAGATAAACTACCCAGAGACCACTGTAAATAAATATAAACAACCCAGGGACCACTGTAAATAAAGATAAACCACCCAGGGACCACTGTAAATAAAGATAAACCACCCAGGGACCACTGTAAATAAAGATAAACCACCCAGAGACCACTGTAAATAAAGAAAAAACCACCCAGGGACCACTGGAAATAAAGATAAACCACCCAGATACAACTGTAAATAAAGATAAACCACCCAGGGACCACTGTAAATAAAGATAAACAACCCAGGGACCACTGTAAATAAAGATAAACCACCCAGGGACCACTGTAAATAAAGATAAACCACCCAGGGACCGCTGTAAATAAAGATAAACCACCCAGGGACCACTGTAAATAAAGATAAACCACCCAGAGACCACTGTAAATAAAAATAAACCACCCAGGGAACACTGTAAGTGAAGATAAACCACCCACGGACCACTGTAAATAAAGATAAATCACCCAGGGACCACTGTAAATAAAGATAAACTACCCAGAGACCACTGTAAATAAATATAAACAACCCAGGGACCACTGTAAATAAAGATAAACCACCCAGAGATCACTGTAAATAAAGATAAACCACCCAGGGACCACAATAAATAAAGATACACCACCCAGGGACCACTGTAACTAAAGATAAACCACACAGGGACCACTGTAAATAAAGATAAACCACCCAGTGACCACTGTAAATAAAGATAAACCACCCAGGGGCCACTGTAAATAAAGATAAACCACCCAGGGACCACTGTAAATAACGATAAACTACCCGGGACCACTGTAAATAAAGATAAACCACCCAGGGACCACTGTAAATAAAGATAAACAACCCAGGGACCACTGTAAATAAAAATAAACCAACCAGAGATCACTGTAAATTAAGAAAAACCACCCAGGGACCACTGTAAATAAAGATACACCACCCAGGGACCACTGTAAATAAAGATAAACCACTCAGGGACCACTGTAAATAAAGATAAACCACCCAGTGACCACTGTAAATAAAGTTAACCACCCAGGGACCACTGTAAATAAAGATAAACCACCCAGGGACCACTGTAAATAAAGATAAACCACCCAGGGACCACTGTAAATAAAGATAAACCACCCGGGACCACTGTAAATAAAGATAAACCACCCAGGGACCACTGTAAATAAAGATAAACCACCCGGGGCCCACTGTAAATAAAGTAAAACCACCCAGGAACCACTGTAAATAAAGATAAACCACACGGGAACCAATGTAAATAAAGATAAACCACCCGGGGACCACGTAAATAAAGATAAACCACCCAGTGACCACTGTAAATAAAGATAAACCACGCAGGGTCCACTGTAAATAAAGATAAACCTCCCAGGGACCACTGTAAATAAAGATAAACCAACCGGGGACCACTGTAAATAAAGATAAACCACCCAGGGACCATTGTAAATAAAGATATACCACCCAGGGTCCACTGTAAATAAAGATAAACCACCCAGGGTCCACTGTAAATAAAGATAAACCACCCAGGGACCACTGTAAATAAAGATAAACCACCCAGAGACCACTGTAAAGAAAGATAATCCACCCAGGGACCACTGTATATAAAGATAAACCACCCAGAGACAACTGTAAATAAAGATAAACCACCCAGGGACCACTGGAAATAAAGATAAACTACCCAGGGACCACTGTAAATAAAGATAAACCACCCAGGGACCACTGTAAATAAAGATAAACCACCCAGAGACCACTGTAAATAAAGAAAAAACCACCCAGGGAACACTGGAAATAAAGATAAACCACCCAGATACCACTGTAAATAAAGATAAACCACCCAGGGACCACTGCAAATAAAGATAAACCACCCAGGGACCACTGTAAATAAAGATAAACCACGCAGGGACCACTGTAAATAAAGTTAAACCACCCAGGGACCGCTGTAAATAAAGATAAACCACCCAGGGACCACTGTAAATAAAGATAAACCACCCAGAGACCACTGTAAATAAAAATAAACCACCCAGGGAACACTGT
The DNA here is from genome assembly GCF_047496885.1 of Scyliorhinus torazame. Lineage (NCBI taxonomy): Eukaryota > Metazoa > Chordata > Chondrichthyes > Carcharhiniformes > Scyliorhinidae > Scyliorhinus > Scyliorhinus torazame. The sequence continues at coordinate 361,074 of NW_027307913.1, read as the reverse complement.
AAGTGAAGATAAACCACCCACGGACCACTGTAAATAAAGATAAATCACCCAGGGACCACTGTAAATAAAGATAAACTACCCAGAGACCACTGTAAATAAATATAAACAACCCAGGGACCAGTGTAAATAAAGATAAAGCACCCGGGGACCACTGTAAATAAAGATAAACCACCCAGGGACCACTGTAAATAAAAATAAACTACCCAGGGAACACTGTGAATAAAGATAAACCACCCAGGGACCAATGTAAATAAAGATAAACCACCCAGAGACCACTGTAAATAAATATAAACCACCCTGGACCACTGTAAATAAAGATAAACCACCCAGGAACGACTGTAAATAAAGATAAACCACCCAGGGACCACTGTAAATAAAGATAAACCACCCAGAGACCACTGTAAATAAAGATATACCACCCAGGGACCACTGTAAATAAAGATAAACCACCCAGGGACCACTGTAAATAAAGATAAACCACCCAGGGACCACTGTAAATAAAGGTAAACCACCCAGAGACCACTGTAAATAAAGATAAACCACCCAGAGACCACTGTAAATAAAGATATACCACCCAGGGACCACTGTAAATAAAGATAAAACACCCGGGGACCACTGTAAATAAAGATAAACCACCCGGGGACCACTGTAAATAAAGATTAACCACCCAGGAATCACTGTAAATAAAGATAAACGACCCAGGGACCACTGTAAATAAAGATAAACCACCCACGGACCACTGTAAATAAGGATAAACCACCCAGTTACCACTGTAAATAAAGATAAACCACCCAGGGACCACTGTAAATAAGGATAAACCACCCAGAGACCACTGTAACTAAAGATAAACCACCCAGGGACCACTGTAAATAAAGATAAACCACTCAGGGACTACTGTAAATCAAGATAAACCACCCAGGGACCACTGTAAATAAAGATAAACTACCCAGGGACCACTGTAAATAAAGATAAACCGCCCAGGGACCACTGTAAATAAAGATAAACTACCCAGGGACCACTGTAAATAAAGATAAAACACCCGGGGAACACTGTAAATAAAGATAAACCACACAGGGACCACTGTAAATAAAGATAAACCACCCAGGGACCACTGTAAATAAAGATAAACCACCCGGGGACCACTGTAAATTAAGATAAACCACCCGGGGACCACTGTAAATAAAGATAAACCACCCAGGGACCACTTTAAATAAAGATAAGCCACTCTGGGACCACTGTAAATAAAGATAAACCACACAGGGACCACTGTAAATAAACATAAAACATTCAGAGACTACTTTAAATTAAGATAAACCACCCAGGGACCACTGTAAATAAAGATAAACCACCCAGAGACCACTGTAAATAACGATAAACCACCCAGAGACCATTGAAAATAAAGATAAACCGCCCAGGGCCACTGAAAATAAAGATAAACCACCCAGAGATCACTGTAAATAAAGATAAAACACCCGGGGACCACTGTAAATAAACATAAACCACCCAGAGACCACTGTAAATAAAGATAAACCACCCAGGGATCACTGTAAATAAAGATAAACCACCCAGGGACCACTGTAAATAACGATAAACCACCCAGGGACCACTGTAAATAAAGATAAACCACACAGGGACCACTGTAAATCAAGATAAACCCCCCAGGGACCACTGTAAATAAAGATAAACCACCCAGAGTCGACTGTAAATAAAGATAAACCACCCGGGGACCACTGTAAATAAAGATAAACCACCCAGGGTCCACTGTAAATAAAGATAAACCACCCAGGGACCACTGTAAATAAAGATAAATCACCCAGGGATCACTGTAAATAAAGATAAATCACCCAGGGACCACTGTAAATAAAGATAAACCACCCGGGAAACACTGTAAATGAAGATAAACCACCCAGGGATCACTGTAAATAAAGATAAACCACTCAGGGACCACTGTAAATAAAGATACACCACCCAGGGACCACTGTAAATAAAGTTAATCCACCCAGAGACCACTGTAAATAAAGATAAACCACCCAGGGGCCACTGTAAATAAAGATAAACCACCCAGGGACCACTGTAAATAACGATAAAATACCCGGGACCACTGTAAATAAAGATAAACCACCCGGGGACCACTGTAAATAAAGATAAACCACCCAGGGACCTCTGTAAATAAAGATAAACAACCCAGGGACCACTGTAAATAAAGATAAACCACCCAGGGACCACTGTAAATAAAGATAAACCACCCAGGGACCACTTTAAATAAAGATAAACCACCCGGGGACCACTGTAAATAAAGATAAACCACCCAGGGACCACTGTAAATAAAGATAAACCACACAGAGATCACTGTAAATTAAGATAAACCACCCAGGGACCACTGTAAATAAAGATACACCACCCAGGGACCACTGTAAATAAAGATAAACCACTCAGGGACCACTATAAATAAAGATAAACCACCCAGTGACCACTGTAAATAAAGTTGACCACCCAGGGACCACTGCAAATAAAGATAAACCACCCAGGGACCACTGTAAATAAAGATAAACCACCCAGGGACCACTGTAAATAAAGATAAACCACCCGGGACCACTGTAAATAAAGATAAACCACCCAGAGACCACTGTAAATAAAGATAAACCACCCAGGAACCACTCTAAATAAAGATAAACCACACGGGAACCACTGTAAATAAAGATAAACCACCCGGGGACCACTGTAAATAAAGATAAACCACCCAGTGACCACTGTAAATAAAGATAAACCACCCAGGGTCCACTGTAAATAAAGATAAACCTCCCAGGGACCAATGTAAATAAAGATAAACCACCCGGGGACCACTGTAAATAAAGATAAACCACCCAGGGACCATTGTAAATAAAGATATACCACCCAGGGTCCACTGTAAATAAAGATAAACCACCCAGGGACCACTGTAAATAAAGATAAACCACCCAGGGACCACTGTAAATAAAGATAAACCACACAGAGACCACTGTAAATAAAGATAAACCACCCAGGGACCACTGTATATAAAGATAAACCACCCAGAGACCACTGTAAATAAAGATAAACCACCCAGGGACCACTGTAAATAAAGATAAACCACCCAGGGACCACTGTAAATAAAGATAAACCACCCAGGGACCACTGTAAATAAAGATAAACCACCCAGAGACCACTGTAAATAAAGAAAAAACCACCCAGGGACCACTGGAAATAAAGAGAAACCACCCAGAGACCACTTTAAATAAAGATAAACCACCCGGGGACCACTGTAAATAAAGATAAACCACCCAGGGACCACTGTAAATAAAGATAAACCACACAGAGATCACTGTAAATTAAGATAAACCACCCAGGGACCACTGTAAATAAAGATACACCACCCAGGGACCACTGTAAATAAAGATAAACCAGTCAGGGACCACTGTAAATAAAGATAAACCACCCAGTGACCACTGTAAATAAAGTTAACCACCCAGGGACCACTGCAAATAAAGATAAACCACCCAGGGACCACTGTAAATAAAGATAAACCACCCAGGGACCACTGTAAATAAAGATAAACCACCCGGGACCACTGTAAAGAAAGATAAACCACCCAGAGACCACTGTAAATAAAGATAAACCACCCAGGAACCACTCTAAATAAAGATAAACCACACGGGAACCACTGTAAATAAAGATAAACCACCCGGGGACCACTGTAAATAAAGATAAACCACCCAGTGACCACTGTAAATAAAGATAAACCACCCAGGGTCCACTGTAAATAAAGTTAACCACCCAGGGACCACTGTAAATAAAGATAAACCACCCAGGGACCACTGTAAATAAAGATAAACCACCCAGGGACCACTGAAAATAAAGATAAACCACCCGGGACCACTGTAAATAAAGATAAACCACCCAGGGACCACTGTAAATAAAGATAAACCACCCGGGGCCCACTGTAAATAAAGATAAACCACCCAGGAACCACTGTAAATAAAGATAAACCACACGGGAACCACTGTAAATAAAGATAAACCACCCGGGGACCACAGTAAATAAAGATAAACCACCCAGTGACCACTGTAAATAAAGATAAACCACCCAGGGTCCACTGTAAATAAAGATAAACCTCCCAGGGACCACTGTAAATAAAGATAAACCAACCGGGGACCACTGTAAATAAAGATAAACCACCCAGGGACCATTGTAAATAAAGATATACCACCCAGGGTCCACTGTAAATAAAGATAAACCACCCAGGGACCACTGTAAATAAAGATAAACCACCCAGGGACCACTGTAAATAAAGATAAACCACCCAGAGACCACTGTAAATAAAGATAAACCACCCAGGGACCACTGTATATAAAGATAAACCACCCAGAGACCACTGTAAATAAAGATAAACCACCCAGGGACCACTGTAAATAAAGATAAACCACCCAGAGACCACTGTAAATAAAGATAAACCACCCAGGGACCACTGTATATAAAGATAAACCACCCAGAGACCACTGTAAATAAAGATAAACCACCCAGGGACCACTGTAAATAAAGATAAACCACCAAGGGACCACTGTAAATAAAGATAAACCACCCAGGGACCACTGTAAATAAAGATAAACCACCCAGAGACCACTGTAAATAAAGAAAAAACCACCCAGGGACCACTGGAAATAAAGATAAACCACCCAGATACCACTGTAAATAAAGATAAACCTCCCAGGGACCACTGTAAATAAAGATAAACCACCCAGGGACCACTGTAAATAAAGATAAACCACCCAGGGACCACTGTAAATAAAGATAAACCACCCAGGGACCGCTGTAAATAAAGATAAACCACCCAGGGACCACTGTAAATAAAGATAAACCACCCAGGAACCACTGTAAATAAAGATAAACCACCCAGGGACCACTGTAAATAAAGATAAACCACCCGGGACCACTGTAAATAAAGATAAACCACCCAGAGACCACTGTAAATAAAGATAAACAACCCAGGGACCACTGTAAATAAAGATAAACCACCCAGAGATCACTGTAAATTAAGATAAACCACCCAGGGACCACTGTAAATAAAGATACACCACCCAGGGACCACTGTAAATAAAGATAAACCACCCAGGGACCGCTGTAAATAAAGATAAACCACCCAGGGACCACTGTAAGTAAAGATAAACCACCCAGAGACCACTGTAAATAAAAATAAACCACCCAGGGAACACTGTAAGTGAAGATAAACCACCCACGGACCACTATAAATAAAGATAAATCACCCAGGGACCACTGTAAATAAAGATAAACTACCCAGAGACCACTGCAAATAAATATAAACAACCCAGGGACCACTGTAAATAAAGATAAACCACCCAGAGATCACTGTAAATAAAGATAAACCACCCAGGGACCACAATAAATAAAGATACACCACCCAGGGACCACTGTAAATAAAGATAAACCACACAGGGACCACTGTAAATAAAGATAAACCACCCAGTGACCACTGTAAATAAAGATAAACCACCCAGGGGCCACTGTAAATAAAGATAAACCACCCAGGGACCACTGTAAATAACGATAAACCACCCGGGACCACTGTAAATAAAGATAAACCACCCAGGGACCACTGTAAATAAAGATAAACAACCCAGGGACCACTGTAAATAAATATAAACCACCCAGAGATCACTGTAAATTAAGATAAACCACCCAGGGACCACTGTAAATAAAGATACACCACCCAGGGACCACTGTAAATAAAGATAAACCACTCAGGGACCACTGTAAATAAAGATAAACCACCCAGTGACCACTGTAAATAAAGTTAACCACCCAGGGACCACTGTAAATAAAGATAAACCACCCAGGGACCACTGTAAATAAAGATAAACCACCCAGGGACCACTGTAAATAAGGATAAACCACCCGGGACCACTGTAAATAAAGATAAACCACCCAGGGACCACTGTAAATAAAGATAAATCACCCGGGGCCCACTGTAAATAAAGATAAACCACCCAGGAACCACTGTAAATAAAGATAAACCACACGGGAACCACTGTAAATAAAGATAAACCACCGGGGGACCACAGTAAATAAAGATAAAACCACCCAGTGACCACTGTAAATAAAGATAAACCACCCAGGGTCCACTGTAAATAAAGATAAACCTCCCAGGGACCACTGTAAATAAAGATAAACCAACCGGGGACCACTGTAAATAAAGATAAACCACCCAGGGACCATTGTAAATAAAGATATACCACCCAGGCTCCACTGTAAATAAAGATAAACCACCCAGGGACCACTGTAAATAAAGATAAACCACCCAGGGACCACTGTAAATAAAGATAAACCACCCAGAGACCACTGTAAATAAAGATAAACCACCCAGGGACCACTGTATATAAAGATAAACCACCCAGGGACCACTGTAAATAAAGATAAACCACCCAGGGACCACTGTAAATAAAGATAAACCACCCAGAGACCACTGTAAATAAAGAAAAAACCACCCAGGGACCACTGGAAATAAAGATAAACCACCCAGATACCACTGTAAATAAAGATAAACCACCCAGGGACCACTGTAAATAAAGATAAACCACCCAGGGACCACTGTAAATAAAGATAAACCACCCAGGGACCACTGTAAATAAAGATAAACCACCCAGGGACCGCGTTAAATAAAGATAAACCACCCAGGGACCACTTTAAATAAAGATAAACCACCCAGAGACCACTGTAAAAAAAATAAATCACCCAGGGAACACTGTAAGTGAAGATAAACCACCCACGGACCACTGTAAATAAAGATAAATCACCCAGGGACCACTGTAAATAAAGATAAACTGCCCAGAGACCACTGTAAATAAATATAAACCACCCAGGGACCAGTGTAAATAAAGATAAAGCACCCGGGGACCAATGTAAATAAAGATAAACCACCCAGAGACCACTGTAAATAAATATAAACCACCCGGGACCACTGTAAATAAAGATAAACCACCCAGGAACGACTGTAAATAAAGATAAACCACCCAGGGACCACTGTAAATAAAGATAAACCACCCAGAGACCACTGTAAATAAAGATATACCACCCAGGGACCACTGTAAATAAAGATAAACCACCCAGGGACCACTGTAAATAAAGATAAACCACCCAGGGACCACTGTAAATAAAGGTAAACCACACAGGGACCACTGTAAATAAAGATAAAGCACCCAGGGACCACTGTAAATAAAGATAAACCACCCAGGGACCACTGTAAATAAAGATAAACCACCCGGGGACCACTGTAAATAAAGATAAACCACCCAGGGACCACTGTAAATAAAGATAAACCACCCAGGGACCACTGTAAATAAAGATAAACCACCCAGGGACCACTGTAAATAAAGATAAACCACCCAGAGACCACTGTAAATAAAGAAAAAACCACCCAGGGACCACTGGAAATAAAGATAAACCACCCAGATACCACTGTAAATAAAGATAAACCACCCAGGGACCACTGTAAATAAAGATAAACCACCCAGGGACCACTGTAAATAAAGATAAACCACCCAGGGACCACTGTAAATAAAGATAAACCACCCAGGGACCGCTGTAAATAAAGATAAACCACCCAGGGACCACTGTAAATAAAGATAAACCACCCAGAGACCACTGTAAATAAAAATAAACCACCCAGGGAACACTGTAAGTGAAGATAAACCACCCACGGACCACTGTAAATAAAGATAAATCACCCAGGGACCACTGTAAATAAAGATAAACCACCCAGGGACCACTGTAAATAAAGATAAACCACCCAGGGACCAATGTAAATAAAGATACACCACCCAGGGACCACTGTAAATAAAGATAAACCACCCAGAGATCACTGTAAATAAAGATAAACCACCCAGGGACCACAATAAATAAAGATACACCACCCAGGGACCACTGTAAATAAAGATAAACCACACAGGGACCACTGTAAGTGAAGATAAACCACCCACGGACCACTGTAAATAAAGATAAACCACCCAGGGGCCACTGTAAATAAAGATAAACCACCCAGGGACCACTGTAAATAACGATAAACCACCCGGGACCACTGTAAATAAAGATAAACCACCCAGGGACCACTGTAAATAAAGATAAACAACCCAGGGACCACTGTAAATAAAGATAAACCACCCAGAGATCACTGTAAATTAAGATAAACCACCCAGGGACCACTGTAAATAAAGATAAACCACCCAGGGACCACTGTAAATAAAGATAAACCACCCAGGGACCACTGTAAATAAAGATAAACCAACCGGGGCCCACTGTAAATAAAGATAAACCACCCAGGAACCACTGTAAATAAAGATAAACCACACGGGAACCACTGTAAATAAAGATAAACCACCCGTGGAACAATATAAATAAAGATAAACCACCCAGTGACCACTGTAAATAAAGATAAACCACCCAGGGTCCACTGTAAATAAAGATAAACCTCCCAGGGACCACTGTAAATAAAGATAAACCAACCGGGGACCACTGTAAATAAAGATAAACCACCCAGGGACCATTGTAAATAAAGATATACCACCCAGGGTCCACTGTAAATAAAGATAAACCACCCAGGGACCACTGTAAATAAAGATAAACCACCCAGGGACCAATGTAAATAAAGATAAACCACCCAGTGACCACTGTAAATAAAGATAAACCACCCAGGGTCCACTGTAAATAAAGATAAACCTCCCAGGGACCACTGTAAATAAAGATAAACCAACCGGGGACCACTGTAAATAAAGATAAACCACCCAGGGACCATTGTAAATAAAGATATACCACCCAGGGTCCACTGTAAATAAAGATAAACCACCCAGGGACCACTGTAAATAAAGATAAACCACCCAGGGACCAATGAAAATAAAGATAAACCACCCAGAGACCACTGTAAATAAAGATAAACCACCCGGGGACCACTGTAAATAAAGATAATCCACCCGGGGAACACTGTAAATAAAGAAAAAACCACCCAGGGACCACTGGAAATAAAGATAAACCACACGGGAACCACTGTAAATAAAGATAAACCACTCGGGGACCACTGTAAATAAAGATAAACCACCCAGTGACCACTGTAAATAAAGATAAACCACCCAGGGTCCACTGTAAATAAAGATAAACCTCCCAGGGACCACTGTAAATAAAGATAAACCAACCGGGGACCACTGTAAATAAAGATAAACTACCCAGGGACCATTGTAAATAAAGATATACCACCCAGGGTCCACTGTAAATAAAGATAAACCACCCAGGGACCACTGTAAATAAAGATAAACCACCCAGGGACCACTGTAAATAAAGATAAACCACCCAGAGACCACTGTAAATAAAGATAAACCACCCAGGGACCACTATATATAAAGATAAACCACCCAGGGACCACTGTAAATAAAGATAAACCACCCAGGGACCACTGTAAATAAAGATAAACCACCCAGAGACCACTGTAAATAAAGAAAAAAACCACCCAGGGACCACTGGAAATAAAGATAAACCACCCAGATACCACTGTAAATAAAGATAAACCACCCAGGGACCACTGTAAATAAAGATAAACCACCCAGGGACCACTGTAAATAAAGATAAACCACCCAGGGACCGCTTTGAATAAAGATAAACCACCCAGGGACCACTGTAAATAAAGATAAACCACCCAGAGACCACTGTTAAAAGAATAAACCACCCAGGGAACACTGTAAGTGAAGATAAACCACCCACGGACCACTGTAAATAAAGATAAATCACCCAGGGACCACTGTAAATAAAGATAAACTGCCCAGAGACCACTGTAAATAAATATAAACCACCCAGGGACCAGTGTAAATAAAGATAAAGCACCCGGGGACCACTGTAAATAAAGATAAACCACCCAGGGACCACTGTAAATAAAAATAAACTACCCAGGGAACACTGTAAATAAAGATAAACCACCCAGGGACCAATGTAAATAAAGATAAACCACCCAGAGACCACTGTAAATAAATATAAACCACCCGGGACCACTGTAAATAAAGATAAACCACCCAGGAACGACTGTAAATAAAGATAAACCACCCAGGGACCACTGTAAATAAAGATAAACCACCCAGAGACCACTGTAAATAAAGATATACCACCCAGGGACCACTGTAAATAAAGATAAACCACCCAGGGACCACTGTAAATAAAGATAAACCACCCAGGGACCACTGTAAATAAAGGTAAACCACCCAGGGACCACTGTAAATAAAGATAAACCACCCAGGGACCACTGTAACTAAAGATAAACCACCCAGGGACCACTGTAAATAAAGATAAACCACCCAGAGACCACTGTAAATAAAGAAAAAACCACCCAGGGACCACTGGAAATAAAGATAAACCACCCAGATACCACTGTAAATAAAGATAAACCACCCAGGGACCACTGTAAATAAAGATAAACCACCCAGGGACCACTGTAAATAAAGATAAACCACCCAGGGACCACTGTAAATAAAGATAAACCACCCAGGGACCGCTGTAAATAAAGATAAAACACCCAGGGACCACTGTAAATAAAGATAAACCACCCAGAGACCACTGTAAATAAAAATAAACCACCCAGGGAACACTGTAAGTGAAGATAAACCACCCACGGACCACTGTAAATAAAGATAAACCACCCAGGAACGACTGTAAATAAAGATAAACCACCCAGGGACCACTGTAAATAAAGATAAACCACCCAGAGACCACTGTAAATAAAGATATACCACCCAGGGACCACTGTAAATAAAGATAAACCACCCAGGGACCACTGTAAATAAAGATAAACCACCCAGGGACCACTGTAAATAAAGGTAAACCACACAGGGAAAACTGTAAATAAAGATAAAGCACCCAGGGACCACTGTAAATAAAGATAAACCACCCAGGGACCACTGTAAATAAAGATAAACCACCCGGGGACCACTGTAAATAAAGATAAACCACCCAGGGACCACTGTAAATAAAGATAAACCACCCAGGGACCACTGTAAATAAAGATAAACCACCCAGGGACCACTGTAAATAAAGATAAACCACCCAGAGACCACTGTAAATAAAGAAAAAACCACCCAGGGACCACTGGAAATAAAGATAAACCACCCAGATACCACTGTAAATAAAGATAAACCACCCAGGGACCACTGTAAATAAAGATAAACCACCCAGGGACCACTGTAAATAAAGATAAACCACCCAGGGACCACTGTAAATAAAGATAAACCACCCAGGGACCGCTGTAAATAAAGATAAACCACCCAGGGACCACTGTAAATAAAGATAAACCACCCAGAGACCACTGTAAATAAAAATAAACCACCCAGGGAACACTGTAAGTGAAGATAAACCACCCACGGACCACTGTAAATAAAGATAAATCACCCAGGGACCACTGTAAATAAAGATAAACCACCCAGGGACCACTGTAAATAAAGATAAACCACCCAGGGACCAATGTAAATAAAGATACACCACCCAGGGACCACTGTAAATAAAGATAAACCACCCAGAGATCACTGTAAATAAAGATAAACCACCCAGGGACCACAATAAATAAAGATACACCACCCAGGGACCACTGTAAATAAAGATAAACCACACAGGGACCACTGTAAGTGAAGATAAACCACCCACGGACCACTGTAAATAAAGATAAACCACCCAGGGGCCACTGTAAATAAAGATAAACCACCCAGGGACCACTGTAAATAACGATAAACCACCCGGGACCACTGTAAATAAAGATAAACCACCCAGGGACCACTGTAAATAAAGATAAACAACCCAGGGACCACTGTAAATAAAGATAAACCACCCAGAGATCACTGTAAATTAAGATAAACCACCCAGGGACCACTGTAAATAAAGATAAACCACCCAGGGACCACTGTAAATAAAGATAAACCACCCAGGGACCACTGTAAATAAAGATAAACCAACCGGGGCCCACTGTAAATAAAGATAAACCACCCAGGAACCACTGTAAATAAAGATAAACCACACGGGAACCACTGTAAATAAAGATAAACCACCCGTGGACCACTGTAAATAAAGATAAACCACCCAGTGACCACTGTAAATAAAGATAAACCACCCAGGGTCCACTGTAAATAAAGATAAACCTCCCAGGGACCACTGTAAATAAAGATAAACCAACCGGGGACCACTGTAAATAAAGATAAACCACCCAGGGACCATTGTAAATAAAGATATACCACCCAGGGTCCACTGTAAATAAAGATAAACCACCCAGGGACCACTGTAAATAAAGATAAACCACCCAGGGACCAATGTAAATAAAGATAAACCACCCAGTGACCACTGTAAATAAAGATAAACCACCCAGGGTCCACTGTAAATAAAGATAAACCTCCCAGGGACCACTGTAAATAAAGATAAACCAACCGGGGACCACTGTAAATAAAGATAAACCACCCAGGGACCATTGTAAATAAAGATATACCACCCAGGGTCCACTGTAAATAAAGATAAACCACCCAGGGACCACTGTAAATAAAGATAAACCACCCAGGGACCAATGTAAATAAAGATAAACCACCCAGAGACCACTGTAAATAAAGATAAACCACCCGGGGACCACTGTAAATAAAGATAAACCACCCGGGGAACACTGTAAATAAAGAAAAAACCACCCAGGGACCACTGGAAATAAAGATAAACCACACGGGAACCACTGTAAATAAAGATAAACCACTCGGGGACCACTGTAAATAAAGATAAACCACCCAGTGACCACTGTAAATAAAGATAAACCACCCAGGGTCCACTGTAAATAAAGATAAACCTCCCAGGGACCACTGTAAATAAAGATAAACCAACCGGGGACCACTGTAAATAAAGATAAACTACCCAGGGACCATTGTAAATAAAGATATACCACCCAGGGTCCACTGTAAATAAAGATAAACCACCCAGGGACCACTGTAAATAAAGATAAACCACCCAGGGACCACTGTAAATAAAGATAAACCACCCAGAGACCACTGTAAATAAAGATAAACCACCCAGGGACCACTATATATAAAGATAAACCACCCAGGGACCACTGTAAATAAAGATAAACCACCCAGGGACCACTGTAAATAAAGATAAACCACCCAGAGACCACTGTAAATAAAGAAAAAAACCACCCAGGGACCACTGGAAATAAAGATAAACCACCCAGATACCACTGTAAATAAAGATAAACCACCCAGGGACCACTGTAAATAAAGATAAACCACCCAGGGACCACTGTAAATAAAGATAAACCACCCAGGGACCGCTTTGAATAAAGATAAACCACCCAGGGACCACTGTAAATAAAGATAAACCACCCAGAGACCACTGTTAAAAGAATAAACCACCCAGGGAACACTGTAAGTGAAGATAAACCACCCACGGACCACTGTAAATAAAGATAAATCACCCAGGGACCACTGTAAATAAAGATAAACTGCCCAGAGAACACTGTAAATAAATATAAACCACCCAGGGACCAGTGTAAATAAAGATAAAGCACCCGGGGACCACTGTAAATAAAGATAAACCACCCAGGGACCACTGTAAATAAAAATAAACTACCCAGGGAACACTGTAAATAAAGATAAACCACCCAGGGACCAATGTAAATAAAGATAAACCACCCAGAGACCACTGTAAATAAATATAAACCACCCGGGACCACTGTAAATAAAGATAAACCACCCAGGAACGACTGTAAATAAAGATAAACCACCCAGGGACCACTGTAAATAAAGATAAACCACCCAGAGACCACTGTAAATAAAGATATACCACCCAGGGACCACTGTAAATAAAGATAAACCACCCAGGGACCACTGTAAATAAAGATAAACCACCCAGGGACCACTGTAAATAAAGGTAAACCACCCAGGGACCACTGTAAATAAAGATAAACCACCCAGGGACCACTGTAACTAAAGATAAACCACCCAGGGACCACTGTAAATAAAGATAAACCACCCAGAGACCACTGTAAATAAAGAAAAAACCACCCAGGGACCACTGGAAATAAAGATAAACCACCCAGATACCACTGTAAATAAAGATAAACCACCCAGGGACCACTGTAAATAAAGATAAACCACCCAGGGACCACTGTAAATAAAGATAAACCACCCAGGGACCACTGTAAATAAAGATAAACCACCCAGGGACCGCTGTAAATAAAGATAAAACACCCAGGGACCACTGTAAATAAAGATAAACCACCCAGAGACCACTGTAAATAAAAATAAACCACCCAGGGAACACTGTAAGTGAAGATAAACCACCCACGGACCACTGTAAATAAACATAAATCACCCAGGGACCACTGTAAATAAAGATAAACTACCCAGAGACCACTGCAAATAAATATAAACAACCCAGGGACCACTGTAAATAAAGATAAACCACCCAGAGATCACTGTAAATAAAGATAAACCACCCAGGGACCACAATAAATAAAGATACACCACCCAGGGACCACTGTGAATAAAGATAAACCACACAGGGACCACTGTAAATAAAGATAAACCACCCAGTGACCACTGTAAATAAAGATAAACCACCCAGGGGCCACTGTAAATAAAGATAAACCACCCAGGGACCACTGTAAATAACGATAAACCATCCGGGACCACTGTAAATAAAGATAAACCACCCAGGGACCACTGTAAATAAAGATAAACAACCCAGGGACCACTGTAAATAAAGATAAACCACCCAGAGATCACTGTAAATTAAGATAAACCACCCAGGGACCACTGTAAATAAAGATACACCACCCAGGGACCACTGTAAATAAAGATAAACCACTCAGGGACCACTGTAAATAAAGATAAACCACCCAGTGACCACTGTAAATAAAGTTAACCACCCAGGGACCACTGTAAATAAAGATAAACCACCCAGGGACCACTGTAAATAAAGATAAACCACCCAGGGACCACTGTAAATAAGGATAAACCACCCGGGACCACTGTAAATAAAGATAAACCACCCAGGGACCACTGTAAATAAAGATAAACCACCCGGGGCCCACTGTAAATAAAGATAAACCACCCAGGAACCACTGTAAATAAAGATAAACCACCCAGGGACCACAATAAATAAAGATACACCACCCAGGGACCACTGTAAATAAAGATAAACCACACAGGGACCACTGTAAATAAAGATAAACCACCCAGTGACCACTGTAAATAAAGATAAACCACCCAGGGGCCACTGTAAATAAAGATAAACCACCCAGGGGCCACTGTAAATAAAGATAAACCACCCAGGGACCACTGTAAATAACGATAAACCATCCGGGACCACTGTAAATAAAGATAAACCACCCAGGGACCACTGTAAATAAAGATAAACCACCCAGAGATCACTGTAAATTAAGATAAACCACCCAGGGACCACTGTAAATAAAGATACACCACCCAGGGACCACTGTAAATAAAGATAAACCACTCAGGGACCACTGTAAATAAAGATAAACCACCCAGTGACCACTGTAAATAAAGTTAACCACCCAGGGACCACTGTAAATAAAGATAAACCACCCAGGGACCACTGTAAATAAAGATAAACCACCCAGGGACCACTGTAAATAAGGATAAACCACCCGGGACCACTGTAAATAAAGATAAACCACCCAGGGACCACTGTAAATAAAGATAAACCACCCGGGGCCCACTGTAAATAAAGATAAACCACCCAGGAACCACTGTAAATAAAGATAAACCACCCAGGGACCACAATAAATAAAGATACACCACCCAGGGACCACTGTAAATAAAGATAAACCACACAGGGACCACTGTAAATAAAGATAAACCACCCAGTGACCACTGTAAATAAAGATAAACCACCCAGGGGCCACTGTAAATAAAGATAAACCACCCAGGGACCACTGTAAATAACGATAAACCACCCGGGACCACTGTAAATAAAGATAAACCACCCTGGGACCACTGTAAATAAAGATAAACAACCCAGGGACCACTGTAAATAAAGATAAACCACCCAGAGATCACTGTAAATTAAGATAAACCACCCAGGGACCACTGTAAATAAAGATACACCACCCAGGGACCACTGTAAATAAAGATAAACCACTCAGGGACCACTGTAAATAAAGATAAACCACCCAGTGACCACTGTAAATAAAGTTAACCACCCAGGGGCCACTGTAAATAAAGATAAACCACCCAGGGACCACTGTAAATAAAGATAAACCACCCAGGGACCACTGTAAATAAGGATAAACCACCCGGGACCACTATAAATAAAGATAAACCACCCAGGGACCACTGTAAATAAAGACAAACCACCCGGGGCCCACTGTAAATAAAGATAAACCACCCAGGAACCACTGTAAATAAAGATAAACCACACGGGAACCACTGTAAATAAAGATAAACCACCCGGGGACCACTGTAAATAAAGATAAACCACCCAGTGACCACTGTAAATAAAGATAAACCACCCAGGGTCCACTGCAAATAAAGATAAACCTCCCAAGGACCACTGTAAATAAAGATAAACCAACCGGGGACCACTGTAAATAAAGATAAACCACCCAGGGACCATTGTAAATAAAGATATACCACCCAGGGTCCACTGTAAATAAAGATAAACCACCCAGGGACCACTGTAAATAAAGATAAACCACCCAGGGACCACTGTAAATAAAGATAAACCACCCAGGGACCACTGTAAATAAAGATAAACCACCCAGGGACCACTGTATATAAAGATAAACCACCCAGGGACCACTGTAAATAAAGATAAACCACCCAGGGACCACTGTAAATAAAGATAAAGCACCCAGAGACCACTGTAAATAAAGAAAAAACCACCCAGGTACCACTGGAAATAAAGATAAACCACCCAGATACCACTGTAAATAAAGATAAACCACCCAGGGACCACTGTAAATAAAGATAAACCACCCAGGGACCACTGTAAATAAAGATAAACCACCCAGGGACCACTGTAAATAAAGATAAACCACCCAGGGACCGCTTTAAATAACGATAAACCACCCAGGGACCACTGTAAATAAAGATAAACCACCCAGAGACCACTGTAAATAAAAATAAACCACCCAGGGAACACTGTAAGTGAAGATAAACCACCCACGGACCACTGTAAATAAAGATAAATCACCCAGGGACCACTGTAAATAAAGATAAACTGCCCAGAGACCACTGTAAATAAATATAAACCACCCAGGGACCAGTGTAAATAAAGATAAAGCACCCGGGGACCACTGTAAATAAAGATCAACCACCCAGGGACCACTGTAAATAAAAATAAACTACCCAGGGAACACTGTAAATAAAGATAAACCACCCAGGGACCAATGTAAATAAAGATAAACCACCCAGAGACCACTGTAAATAAATATAAACCACCCGGGACCACTGTAAATAAAGATAAACCACCCAGGAACGACTGTAAATAAAGATAAACCACCCAGGGACCACTGTAAATAAAGATAAACCACCCAGAGACCACTGTAAATAAAGATATACCACCCAGGGACCACTGTAAATAAAGATAAACCACCCAGGGACCACTGTAAATAAAGATAAACCACCCAGGGACCACTGTAAATAAAGGTAAACCACCCAGAGACCACTGTAAATAAAGATAAACCACCCAGAGACCACTGTAAATAAAGATATACCACCCAGGGACCACTGTAAATAAAGATAAACCACCCGGGGACCACTGTAAATAAAGATAAACCACCCGGGGACCACTGTAAATAAAGATTAAACACCCAGGAATCACTGTAAATAAAGATAAACCACCCAGGGACCACTGTAAATAAAGATAAACCACCCAGGAACCACTGTAAATAAAGATAAACTACCCAGGGACCACTGTAAATAAAGATAAACCGCCCAGGGACCACTGTAAATAAAGATAAACTACCCTGGGACCACTGTAAATAAAGATAAAACACCCGGGGAACACTGTAAATAAAGATAAACCACACAGGGACCACTGTAAATAAAGATAAACCACCCAGGGACCACTGTAAATAAAGATAAACCACCCGGGGACCACTGTAAATTAAGATAAACCACTCGGGGACCACTGTAAATAAAGATAAACCACCCAGGGACCACTGTAAATAAAGATAAACCACCCAGGGACCACTGTAAATAAGGATAAACCACCCGGGACCACTGTAAATAAAGTTAAACCACCCAGGGACCACTGTAAATAAAGATAAACCACCCGGGGCCCACTGTAAATAAAGATAAACCACCCAGGAACCACTGTAAATAAAGATAAACCACACGGGAACCACTGTAAATAAAGACTAAACCACCCGCGGACCACTGTAAATAAAGACAAACCACCCAGTGACCACTGTAAATAAAGATAAACCACCCAGGGTCCACTGTAAATAAAGATAAACCTCCCAGGGACCACTGTAAATAAAGGTAAACCAACCGGGGACCACTGTAAATAAAGATAAACCACCCAGGGACCATTGTAAATAAAGATATACCACCCAGGGTCCACTGTAAATAAAGATAAACCACCCAGGGACCACTGTAAATAAAGATAAACCACCCAGGGACCACTGTAAATAAAGATAAACCACCCAGAGACCACTGTAAATAAAGATAAATCACCCAGGGACCACTGTATATAAAGATAAACCACCCAGGGACCACTGTAAATAAAGATAAACCACCCAGGGACCACTGTAAATAAAGATAAACCACCCAGAGACCACTGTAAATAAAGAAAAAACCACCCAGAGACCACTGGAAATAAAGATAAACCACCCAGATACCACTGTAAATAAAGATAAACCACCCAGGGACCACTGTAAATAAAGGTAAACCACCCAGGGACCACTGTAAATAAAGATAAACCACCAAGGGACCACTGTAAATAAAGATAAACCACCCAGGGACCGCTTTAAATAAAGATAAACCACCCAGGGACCACTGTAAATAAAGATAAACCACCCAGAGACCACTGTAAATAAAAATAAACCACCAAGGGAACACTGTAAGTGAAGATAAACCACCCACGGACCACTGTAAATAAAGATAAATCACCCAGGGACCACTGTAAATAAAGATAAACTACCCAGAGACCACTGTAAATAAATATAAACCACCCAGGGACCAGTGTAAATAAAGATAATGCACCCAGGGACCACTGTAAATAAAAATAAACTATCCAGGGAACACTGTAAATAAAGATAAACCACCCAGGGACCAATGTAAATAAAGATAAACCACCCAGAGACCACTGTAAATAAATATAAACCACCCGGGACCACTGTAAATAAAGATAAACCACCCAGGAACGACTGTAAATAAAGATAAACCACCCAGGGACCACTGTAAATAAAGATAAACCACCCAGAGACCACTGTAAATAAAGATATACCACCCAGGGACCACTGTAAATAAAGATAAACCACCCAGGGACCACTGTAAATAAAGATAAACCACCCAGGGACCACTGTAAATAAAGGTAAACCACCCAGAGACCACTGTAAATAAAGATAAACCACCCAGAGACCACTGTAAATAAAGATATACCACCCAGGGACCACTGTAAATAAAGATAAACCACCCGGGGACCACTGTAAATAAAGATAAACCACCCGGGGACCACTGTAAATAAAGATTAACCACCCAGGAATCACTGTAAATAAAGATAAACCACCCAGGGACCACTGTAAATAAAGATAAACCACCCACGGACCACTGTAAATAAGGATAAACCACCCAGTTACCACTATAAATAAAGATAAACCACCCAGGGACCACTGTAAATAAGGATAAACCACACAGGGACCACTATAAATAAAGATAAAACACGCAGAGACCACTGTAAATAAAGATAAACCACCCAGGGACCACTGTTAATAAAGATAAACCACCCAGAGACCACTGTAAATAAAGATAAACCACCCCGGGACCACTGTAAATAAGGATAAACCGCCCAGGGACCACTGTAAATAACGATAAACCACCCAGAGACCACTGTAAATAAAGATAAACCGCCCAGGGCCACTGTAAATAAAGATAAACCACCCAGAGATCACTGTAAATAAAGATAAATCACCCGGGGACCACTGTAAATAAACATAAACCACCCAGAGACCACTGTAAATAAAGATAAACCACCCAGGGACCACTGTAAATAACGATAAACCACCCAGGGACCACTGTAAATAAAGATAACCCACACAGGGACCACTGTAAATCAAGATAAACCACCCAGGGACCACTGTAAATAAAGATAAACCACCCAGAGTCCACTGTAAATAAATATAAACCAACCGGGGACCACTGTAAATAAAGATAAATCACCCAGGGTCCACTGTAAATAAAGATAAACCACCCAGGGTCCACTGTAAATAAAGATAAATCACCCAGGGACCACTGTAAATAAAGATAAATCACCCAGGGACCACTGTAAATAAAGATAAACCACCCGGGAACCACTGTAAATGAAGATAAACCACCCAGGGACCACTGTAAATAAAGATAAACCACTCAGGGACCACTGTAAATAAAGATACACCACCCAGGGACCACTGTAAATAAAGTTAAACCACACAGGGACCACTGTAAATAAAGATAAACCACCCAGTGACCACTGTAAATAAAGCTAAACCACCCAGGGGCCACTGTAAATAAAGATAAACCACCCAGGGACCACTGTAAATAACGATAAACCACCCGGGACCACAGTAAATAAAGATAAACCACCCAGGGACCACTGTAAATAAAGATAAACAACCCAGGGACCACTGTAAATAAAGATAAACCACCCAGAGATCACTGTAAATTAAGATAAACCACCCAGGGACCACTGTAAATAAAGATACACCACCCCGGGACCACTGTAAATAAAGATAAACCACTCAGGACCACTGTAAATAAAGATAAACCACCCAGTGACCACTGTAAATAAAGTGAACCACCCAGGGACCACTGCAAATAAAGATAAACCACCCAGGGACCACTGTAAATAAAGATAAACCACCCAGGGACCACTGTAAATAAAGATAAACCACCCGGGACCACTGTAAATAAAGATAAACCACACAGAGACCACTGTAAATAAAGATAAACCACCCGGGGCCCACTGTAAATAAAGATAAACCACCCAGGAACCACTGTAAATAAAGATAAACCACACGGGAACACCTGTAAATAAAGATAAACCACCCGGGGACCACTGTAAATAAAGATAAACCACCCAGTGACCACTGTAAATAAAGATAAACCACCCAGGGTCCACTGTAAATAAAGATAAAACTCCCAGGGACCAATGTAAATAAAGTTAAACCACCCGGGGACCACTGTAAATAAAGATAAACCACCCAGGGACCATTGTAAATAAAGATATACCACCCAGGGTCCACTGTAAATAAAGATAAACCACCCAGGGACCACTGTAAATAAAGATAAACCACCCAGGGACCACTGTAAATAAAGATAAACCACCCAGAGACCACTGTAAATAAAGATAAACCACCCAGGGACCACTGTATATAAAGATAAACCACCCAGAGACCACTGTAAATAAAGATAAACCACCCAGGGACCACTGTAAATAAAGATAAACCACCCAGGGACCACTGTAAATAAAGATAAACCACCCAGGGACCACTGTAAATAAAGATAAACCACCCAGAGACCACTGTAAATAAAGAAAAAACCACCCAGGGACCACTGGAAATAAAGATAAACCACCCAGAGACCACTGTAAATAAAGATAAACCACCCAGGGACCACTGTAAATAAAGATAAACCACCCAGGGACCACTGTAAATAAAGATAAACCACCCAGGGACCACTGTAAATAAAGATAATCCACCCAGGGACCGCTGTAAATAAAGATAAACCAACCAGGGACCACTGTAAATAAAGATAAACCACCCAGAGACCACTGTAAATAAAAATAAACCACCCAGGGAACACTGTAAGTGAAGATAAACCACCCACGGACCACTGTAAATAAAGATAAATCACCCAGGGACCACTGTAAATAAAGATAATCTACCCAGAGACCACTGTAAATAAATATAAACCACCCAGGGACCAGTGTAAATAAAGATAAAGCACCCGGGGACCACTGTAAATAAAGATAAACCACCCAGGGACCACTGTAAATAAAAATAAACCACCCAGGGAACACTGTAAATAAAGATAAACCACCCAGGGACCAGTGTAAATAAAGATAAACCACCCAGAGACCACTGTAAATAAATATAAGCCACCCGGGACCACTGTAAATAAAGATATACCACCCAGGGACCACTGTAAATAAAGATAAACCACCCAGGGACCACTGTAAATAAATATAAACCACCCAGGGACCACTGTAAATAAAGATAAACCACCCAGAGACCACTGTAAATAAAGATAAACCACCCAGAGACCACTGTAAATAAAGATATACCACCCAGGGACCACTGTAAATAAAGATAAACCACCCGGGGACCACTGTAAATAAAGATAAACCACCTAGGGACCACTTTAAATAAAGATAAACCACTCTGGGACCACTGTAAATAAAGATAAACCACACAGGGACCACTGTAAATAAAGATAAACCACCCAGAGACCACTGTAAATAAAGATATACCACCCATGGACCACTGTAAATAAAGATAAACCACCCGGGGACCACTGTAAATAAAGATAAACCACCCGGGGACCACTGTAAATAAAGATTAACCACCCAGGAATCACTGTAAATAAAGATAAACCACCCAGGGACCACTGTAAATAAAGATAAACCACCCACGGACCACTGTAAATAAGGATAAACCACCCAGTTACCACTGTAAATAAAGATAAACCACCCAGGGACCACTGTAAATAAGGATAAACCACCCAGAGACCACTGTAACTAAAGATAAACCACCCAGGGACCACTGTAAATAAAGATAAACCACCCAGGGACTACTGTAAATCAAGATAAACCACCCAGGGACCACTGTAAATAAAGATAAACTACCCAGGGACCACTGTAAATAAAGATAAACCGCCCAGGGACCACTGTAAATAAAGATAAACTACCCAGGGACCATTGTAAATAAAGATAAAACACCCGGGGAACACTGTAAATAAAGATAAACCACACAGGGACCACTGTAAATAAAGATAAACCACCCATGGACCACTGTAAATAAAGATAAACCACACGGGGACCACTGTAAATTAAGATAAACCACCCGGGGACCACTGTAGATAAAGATAAACCACCCAGGGACCACTTTAAATAAAGATAAACCACTCTGGGACCACTGTAAATAAAGATAAACCACACAGGGACCACTGTCAATAAAGATAAAACACGCAGAGACCACTGTAAATAAAGATAAACCACCAAGGGACCACTGTAAATAAAGATAAACCACCCAGAGACCACTGTAAATAAAGATAAACCACCCCGGGACCACTGTAAATAAGGATAAACCGCCCAGGGACCACTGTAAATAACGATAAAACACCCGGGGACCACTGTAAATAAACATAAACCACCCAGAGACCACTGTAAATAAAGATAAACCACCCAGGGATCACTGTAAATAAAGATAAACCACCCAGGGACCACTGTATATAAAGATAAACCACCCAGGGACCACTGTAAATAAAGATAAACTACCCAGGGACCACTGTAAATAACGATAAACCACCCAGGGACCACTGTAAATAAAGATAACCCACACAGGGACCACTGTAAATCAAGATAAACCACCCAGGGACCACTGTAAATAAAGATAAACCACCCAGAGTCCACTGTAAATAAAGATAAACCACCCGGGGCCCACTGTAAATAAAGATAAACTACCCAGGGTCCACTGTAAATAAAGATAAACCACCCAGGGACCACTGTAAATAAAGATAAATCACCCAGGGACCACTGTAAATAAAGATAAATCACCCAGGGACCACTGTAAATAAAGATAAACCACCCGGGAACCACTGTAAAAGAAGATAAACCACCCAGGGATCACTGTAAATAAAGATAAACCACTCAGGGACCACTGTATATAAAGATACACCACCCAGGGACCACTGTAAATAAAGTTAAACCACACAGGGACCACTGTAAATAAAGATAAACCACCCAGTGACCACTGTAAATAAAGATAAACCACCCAGGGGCCACTGTAAATAAAGATTAACCACCCAGGGACCACTGTAAATAACGATAAACCACCCGGGACCACTGTAAATAAAGATAAACCACCCAGGGACCACTGCAAATAAAGATAAACCACCCAGAGATCACTGTAAATTAAGATAAACCACCCAGGGACCACTGTAAATAAAGATACACCACCCAGGGACCACTGTAAATAAAGATAAACCACTCAGGGACCACTGTAAATAAAGATAAACCACCCAGTGACCTCTGTAAATAAAGTTAACCACCCAGGGACCACTGCAAATAAAGATAAACCACCCAGGGACCACTGTAAATAAAGATATACCACCCAGGGACCACTGTAAATAAAGATAAACCACCCGGGACCACTGTAAATAAAGATAAACCACCCAGAGACCACTGTAAATAAAGATAAACCACCCGGGGCACACTGTAATTAAAGTTAAACCACCCGGGGACCACTGTAAATAAAGATAAACTACACAGGGACAATTGTAAATAAAGATATACCACCCAGGGTCCACTGTAAATAAAGATAAACCACCCAGGGACCACTGTAAATAAAGATAAACCACCCAGGGACCACTGTAAATAAAGATAAACCACCCAGAGACCACTGTAAATAAAGATAAACCACCCAGGGACCACTGTATATAAAGATAAACCACCCAGAGACCACTGTAAATAAAGATAAACCACCCAGGGACCACTGTAAATAAAGATAAACCACCCAGGGACCACTGTAAATAAAGATAAACCACCCAGGGACCACTGTAAATAAAGATAAACCACCCAGAGACCACTGTAAATAAAGAAAAAACCACCCAGGGACCACTGGAAATAAAGATAAACCACCCAGAGACCACTGTAAATAAAGATAAACCACCCAGGGACCACTGTAAATAAAGATAAACCACCCAGGGACCACTGTAAATAAAGATAAACCACCCAGGGACCACAGTAAATAAAGATAAACCACCCAGGGACCGCTGTAAATAAAGATAAACCACCCAGGGACCACTGTAAATAAAGATAAACCACCCAGAGACCACTGTAAATAAAAATAAACCACCCAGGGAACACTGTAAGTGAAGATAAACCACCCACGGACCACTGTAAATAAAGATAAATCACCCAGGGACCACTGTAAATAAAGATAAACTACCCAGAGACCATTGTAAATAAATATAAACCACCCAGGGACTACTGTAAACCAAGATAAACCACCCAGGGGCCACTGTAAATAAAGATAAACTACCCAGGGACCACTGTAAATAAAGATAAACCGCCCAGGGACCACTGTAAATAAAGATAAACTACCCAGGGACCACTGTAAATAAAGATAAAACACCCGGGGAACACTGTAAATAAAGATAAACCACACAGGGACCACTGTAAATAAAGAAAACCCACCCAGGGACCACTGTAAATAAAGATAAACTACCCGGGGACCACTGTAAATTAAGATAAACCACCCGGGGCCACTGTAAATAAAGATAAACCACCCAGGGACCACTTTAAATAAAGATAAACCACCCTGGGACCACTGTAAATAAAGATAAACCACACAGGGACCACTGTAAATAAAGATAAAACACGCAGAGACCACTGTAAATAAAGATAAACCACCCAGGGACCACTGTAAATAAAGATAAACCACCCAGAGACCACTGCAAATAAAGATAAACCACCCCGGGACCACTGTAAATAAGGATAAACCGCCCAGGGACCACTGTAAATAACGATAAACCACCCAGAGACCACTGTAAATAAAGATAAACCGCCCAGGGCCACTGTAAATAAAGATAAACCACCCAGAGATCACTGTAAATAAAGATAAAACACCCGGGGACCACTGTAAGTAAAGATAAACCACCCAGAGACCACTGTAAATAAAGATAAACCACCCAGGGATCACTGTAAATAAAGATAAACCACACAGGGACCACTGTAAATAACGATAAACCACCCAGGGACCACTGTAAATAAAGATAAACCACACAGGGACCACTGTAAATCAAGATAAACCACCAGGGACCACTGTAAATAAAGATAAACCACCCAGAGTCCACTGTAAATAAAGATAAACCACCCGGGGACCACTGTAAATAAAGATAAACCACCCAGGGTCCACTGTAAATAAAGATAAACCACCCAGGGACCACTGTAAATAAAGGTAAATCACCCAGGGACCACTGTAAATAAAGATAAATCACCCAGGGACCACTGTAAATAAAGATAAACCACCCGGGAACCACTGTAAATGAAGATAAACCACCCAGGGACCACTGTAAATAAAGATAAACCACACAGGGACCACTGTAAATAAAGATAAACCACCCAGAGACCACTGTAAATAAAGATAAACCACTCAGGGACCACTGTAAATAAAGATAAACCACCCGGGGACCACTGTAAATAAAGATAAATAACCCAGAGACCTTTGTAAATAAGGATAAACCGCCCAGGGACCACTGTAAATAACGATAAACCACCCAGAGACCACTGTAAATAAAGATAAACCGCCCAGGGCCACTGGAAATAAAGATAAACCACCCAGAGATCACTGTAAATAAAGATAAAACACCCGGGGACCACTGTAAATATAGATAAACCACCCCGAGACCACTGAAAATAAAGATAAACCACCCAGGGATCACTGTAAATAAAGATAAACCTCCCAGGGACCACTGTAAATAACGATAAACCACCCAGGGACCACTGTAAATAAAGATAAACCACACAGGGACCACTGTAAATCAAGATAAACCACCCACGGACCACTGTAAATAAAGATAAACCACCCAGAGTCCACTGTAAATAAAGATAAACCACCCGGGGACCACTGTAAATAAAGATAAACCACCCAGGGTCCACTGTAAATAAAGATAAACCACCCAGGGACCACTGTAAATAAAGATAAATCACCCAGGGACCACTGTAAATGAAGATAAATCACCCAGGGACCACTGTAAATAAAGATAAACCACCCAGGAACCACTGTAAATGAAGATAAACCAACCAGGGACCACTGTAAATAAAGATAAACCACCCAGGGACCACTGTAAATAAAGATAAACCACCCAGAGATCACTGTAAATAAAGATAAACCACTCAGGGACCACTGTAAATAAAGATACACCAACCAGGGACCACTGTAAATAAAGTTAAACCACACAGGGACCACTGCAAATAAAGGTAAACCACCCAGTGACCACTGTAAATAAAGATAAACCACCCAGGGGCCACTGTAAATAAAGATAAAACACCCAGGGACCACTGTAAATAAAGATAAACCACCCAGGGACCATTGTAAATAACGATAAACCACCCGGGACCACTGTAAATAAAGATAAACCACCCAGGGACCACTGTAAATAAAGATAAACAACCCAGGGACCACTGTAAATAAATATAAACCACCCAGAGATCACTGTAAATTAAGATAAACCACCCAGGGACCACTGTAAATAAAGATACACCACCCAGGGACCAATGTAAATAAAGATAAACCACTCAGGGACCACTGTAAATAAAGATAAACCACCCAGTGACCACTGTAAATAAAGTTAACCACCCAGGGACCACTGTAAATAAAGATAAACCACCCAGGGACCACTGTAAATAAAGATAAACCACCCAGGGACCACTGTAAATAAAGATAAACCACCCGGGACCACTGTAAATAAAGATAAACCACCCAGGGACCACTGTAAATAAAGATAAACCACCCGGGGCCCACTGTAAATATAGATAAACCACCCAGTAACCACTGTAAATAAAGATAAACCACACGGGAACCACTGTAAATAAAGATAAACCACTCGGGGACCACTGTAAATAAAGATAAACCACCCAGTGACCACTGTAAATAAAGATAAAACACCCAGGGTCCACTGTAAATAAAGATAAACCTCCCAGGGACCAATGTAAATAAAGATAAACCACCCGGGGACCACGGTAAATAAAGATAAACCACCCAGGGACCAATGTAAATAAAGATATACCACCCAGGGTCCACTGTAAATAAAGATAAACCACCCAGGGACCACTGTAAATAATGATAAACCACTCAGGGACTACTGTAAATAAAGATAAACCACCCAGAGACCACTGTAAATAAAGAAAAACCACCCAGGGACCACTGTATATAAAGATAAACCACCCAGAGACCACTGTAAATAAAGATAAACCACCCAGGGACCACTGTAAATAAAGATAAACCACCCAGGGACCACTGTAAATAAAGATAAACCACCCAGGGACCACTGTAAATAAAGATAAACCACCCAGGGACCACTGTAAATAAAGATAAACCACCCAGGGACCGCTGTAAATAAAGATAAACCACCCAGGGACCACTGTAAATAAAGATAAACCACCCAGAGACCACTGTAAATAAAAATCAACCACCCAGGGAACACTGTAAGTGAAGATAAACCACCCACGGACCACTGTAAATAAAGATAAATCACCCAGGGACCACTCTAAATAAAGATACACTACCCAGAGACCACTGTAAACAAATATAAACCACCCAGGGACCAGTGTAAATAAAGATAAAGCACCCGGGGACCACTGTAAATAAAGATAAACCACCCAGGGACTACTGTAAATAAAAATAAACCACTCAGGGAACACTGTAAATAAAGATAAACCACCCAGGGACCACTGTAAATAAAGATTAAACACACAGAGACCACTGTGAATAAAGATAAACCACCCAGGGACCACTGTAAATAAAGATAAACCACCCAGGAACGACTGTAAATAAAGATAAACCACCCGGGAACGACTGTAAATAAAGATAAACCACCCAGAGACCACTGTAAATAAAGATAAACCACCCAGAGACCACTGTAAATAAAGATAAACCACCCAGGAACGACTGTAAATAAAGATAAACCACCCAGGGACCACTGTAACTAAAGATAAACCACCCAGAGACCACTGTAAATAAAGATATACCACCCAGGGACCACTGTAAATAAAGATAAACCACCCAGGGACCACTGTAAATAAAGATAAACCACCCAGGGACCACTGTAAATAAAGATAAACCACCCAGGAACGACTGTAAATAAAGATAAACCACCCAGGGACCACTGTAACTAAAGATAAACCACCCAGAGACCACTGTAAATAAAGATATACCACCCAGGGACCACTGTAAATAAAGGTAAACCACCCCGGGACCACTGTAAATAAAGATAAACCACCCGGGAACGACTGTAAATAAAGATAAACCACCCAGAGACCACTGTAAATAAAGATAAACCACCCAGAGACCACTGTAAATAAAGATAAACCACCCAGGAACGACTGTAAATAAAGATAAACCACCCAGAGACCACTGTAAATAAAGATAAACCACCCAGAGACCACTGCAAATAAAGATATACCACCCAGGGACCACTGTAAATAAAGATAAACCACCCGGGGACCACTGTAAATAAAGATAAACCACCTGGGGACCACTGTAAATAAAGATTAACTTCCCATGAATCACTGTAAATAAAGATAAACCACCCAGGGACCACTGTAAATAAAGATAAACCACCCACGGACCACTGTATCTAAGGATAAACCATCCAGTGACCACTGTAAATAAAGATAAACCACCCAGGGACCACTGTAAATAAGTATAAACCACCCAGTGACCACTGTAAATAAAGATAAACCACCCAGGGACCACTGTAAATAAAGATAAACCACCCAGGGACTACTGTAAATCAAGATAAACCACCCAGGGACCACTGTAAATAAAGATAAACTACCCAGGGACCACTGTAAATAAAGATAAACCGCCCAGGGACCACTGTAAATAAAGATAAACCACCCAGGGACCACTGTAAATAAAGATAAAACACACGGGGAACACTGTAAATAAAGATAAACTACCCAGGGACCACTGTAAATAAAGATAAAACACACGGGGAACACTGTAAATAAAGATAAACCACACAGGGACCACTGTAAATAAAGATAAACCACCCAGGGACCACTGTAAATAAAGATAAACCACCCGGGGACCACTGTAAATTAAGATAAACCACCCGGGGACCACTGTAAATAAAGATAAACCACCCAGGGACCACTTTAAATAAAGATAAACCACCCTGGGACCACTGTAAATAAAGATAAACCACACAGGGACCACTGTAAATAAAGATAAAACACGCAGAGACCACTGTAAATAAAGATAAACCACCCAGGGACCACTGTAAATAAAGATAAACCACCCAGAGACCACTGTAACTAAAGATAAACCACACCGGGACCAGTGTAAATAAGGATAAACCGCCCAGGGACCACTGTAAATAACGATAAACCACCCAGAGACCACTGTAAATAAAGATAAACCGCCCAGGGCCACTGTAAATAAAGATAAACCACCCAGAGATCACTGTAAATAAAGATAAAACACCCGGGGACCACTGTAAATAATGATAAACCACCCAGAGACCACTGTAAATAAAGATAAACCACCCAGGGATCACTGTAAATAAAGATAAACCACACAGGGACCACTGTAAATAACGATAAACCACCCAGGGACCACTGTAAATAAAGATAAACCACACAGGGACCACTGTAAATCAAGATAAACCACCCAGGGACCACTGTAAATAAAGATAAACCACCCAGAGTCCACTGTAAATAAAGATAAACCACCCGGGGACCACTGTAAATAAAGATAAACCACCCAGGGTCCACTGTAAATAAAGATAAACCACCCAGGGACCACTGTAAATAAAGATAAATCACCCAGGGACCACTGTAAATAAAGATAAATCACCCAGGGACCACTGTAAATAAAGATAAACCACCAGGGAACCACTGTAAATGAAGATAAACCACCCAGGGACCACTGTAAATAAAGATGAACCACCCGGGGACCACTGTAAATAAAGATAAACCACCCAGGGACCACTGTAAATAAAGATAAACCACCCAGAGACCACTGTAAATAAAGATAAACCACCCAGGGACCACTGTAAATAAAGATAAACCACCCAGGGACCACTGTAAATAAAGATAAACCACCCAGGGACCACTGTAAATAAAGATAAACCACCCAGGGACCACTGTAAATAAAGATAAACCACCCAGGGACCACTGTAAATAAAGATAAACCACCCAGGGACCATTGTAAATAAAGATAAACCACCCAGAGACCACTGTAAATAAAGATAAACCACCCAGGGACCACTGTAAATAAAGATTAACCACCCAGAGACCACTGTAAATAAAGATAAACCACGCAGGGACAACTGTAAATAAAGATAAACCACCCAGAGACCACTGTAAATAAAGATAAACCACGCAGGGACAACTGTAAATAAAGATAAACCACCCGGGGACCACTGTAAATAAAGAAAAATCACCCAGAGACCACTGTAAATAAAGATAAACCACCCAGGGACCACTGTATATAAAGATAAACCACCCAGGGACCACTGTAAATAAATATAAACCACCCAGAGACAACTGTAAATAAAGATAAACCACCCGGGGACCACTGTAAATAAAGATAAACCACCCGTGGACCACTTTAAATAAAGATAAACCACCCAGGGACCACTGTAAATAAAGATAAACCACCCGGGGACAACTGTAAATAAAGATAAACCACCCAGAGACCACTGTAAATAAAGATAATCCACCCAGAGACCACTGTAAATAAAGATAAACCACCCAGAGACAACTGTAAATAAAGATAAACCACACAGGGACCACTGTAAATAAAGATAATCCACCCAGAGACCACTGTAAATAAAGATAAACCACCCAGAGACAACTGTAAATAAAGATAAACCACCCAGAGACCACTGTAAATAAAGATAATCCACCCAGGGACCACTGTAAATAAAGATAAACCACACAGGGACCACTGTAAATAAAGATAAACCTCCCAGGGACCACTGTAAATAAAGATAAACCACCCGGGGACCACTGTAAATAAAGATAAACCACCCAGGGACCACTGTAAATAAAGATAAACCACCCAGAGACCACTGTAAATAAAGATAAACCACCCGGGGACCACTGTAAATAAAGATAAACCACCCAGGGACCACTTTAAATAAAGATAAACCACCCAGGGACCACTGTAAATAAAGATAAACCACCCAGAGACCACTGTAAATAAAGATAATCCACACAGAGACCACTGTAAATAAAGTTAAACCACCCGGGGACCACTGTAAATAAAGATAAACCAACCAGGGACAACTGTAAATAAAGATAAACCACCCAGGGACAACTGTAAATAAAGATAAACCACCCAGAGACCCCTGTAAATAAAGATAAACCACCCAGAGACCACTGTAAATAAAGATAACCCACCCGGGGACCACTGTAAATAAAGATAAACCACCCAGGGACCACGGTAAATAAAGATACACCACCCGGGAACCACTGTAAATAAAGATAAAACACCCAGGGACCACTGTAAATAAAGATAAACCACCCAGGGACCACAGTAAATAAAGATAAACCACCCGGGGAACACAGTAAATAAAGATAAACCACCCAGAGACCACTGTAAATAAAGATAAACCAGCCAGGGACCACAGTAAATAAAGATAAACCACACAGGGAAACACTGTAAATAAAGATAAACCACCCAGGGACCACTGTAAATAAAGATAAACCACCCAGGGACCACTGTAAATATAGATAAACCACCCGGGGACCACTGTAAATAAAGATAAACCTCCCAGAGACCACTGTAAATAAAGATAAACCACCCAGAGACCACTGTAAATAAAGATAAACCTCCCAGGGACCACTGTAAATAAAGATAAACCACCCGGGGAACACTGTAAATAAAGATAAACCTCCCAGGAACCACTGTAAATAAAGATAAACCACCCAGGGACCACTGTAAATAAAGATAAACCACCCGGGGACCACTGTAAATAAAGATAAACTACCCAGGGACCACTGTAAATAAAGATAAACCACCCAGGGACCACTGTAAATAAAGATAAACCACCCAGGGACCACTGTAAATAAAGATAAACCACCCGGGGACCACTGTAAATATAAATAAACCTCCCAGGGACCACTGTAAATAAAGATAAACCACCCAGGGACCACTGTAAATAAAGATAAACCACCCAGGGACCACTGTATATAAAGATAAACCACCCAGGGACTACTGTAAATAATGAAATACTATCCCGAGTCCACTGTAAATTAAGAGGTACTACACTGGGCACACTATAAATGATGACATAATGTCCAGGGACCACTGTAAATCACGATGCATCACTCTGGGACCACTGTAAATTATACTACACTACACTGGGACCACTGTAAATAATGATATACTGCCCAGGGACCACTGTAAATAATGATAAACTGCCCAGGGACCATTGTAAATAATGATATACGACCCAGGGACTGCTGTGATTAATGATATATTTCCCAGGGACCACTGTAAATAATGCTATACTACACAGAGACCACTGTGAGTCCTGATATATTGCACAGGGACACATTAAATAATGAAATACTATCCAGAAACCACTGTAAATAAAGATGCATTACACAGGGCACACTATAATTGATGACATACTGTCCCGGGACAACTGTAAATCTTGACATACCACCCTGGGAACACAGTCAATAATGATAGACCGCCCTGGGACCACTGTAAATAAAGATATACTATCCAGGAAACACTGTAAATAATGAAATACTAACCAAGGACCACTGTAAATAATGATATACGACCCAGGGACTACTGTACATAATAATATTCTACCCATGTACTCCTGTAAATATTAATATACTACCCAAGGAACACTGTAAATAATAATTAACATCCCAGGGACCACTGTAAATAATGATATTCTACCCAGGGTCCACTGTAAATAAGGTACATTGCCCAGAGACCACTGTAAATAATGATATACTACCCAGGGACCACTTTAAATAATGATACGTTGCCCAGAAACCACTGTGAATAATGATATACTAGCCAAGGACCACTGTAAATAATGATATACTGCCCAGGGACCACTGTAAATATGGACATATTACCCGGGAACCACTGTCACTAATGAAATACTACCCAATCACCACTGTAAATGATGATACCGATCCAACAACCACTGTAAATAATGGTATACAACCCACTGACCAGTGTAAATAATGATATACTACACAGGGACCACAGTACATAATGATAAACTACGCAGGGACCACTGTAAATAATGATTTACCACCAACGTACCGCTGCATATAATGATATTCTACCCAAAGAACACTGTAAATAATGATATTCTAACCAAGATCCACTGTAAATAATGATATACTATCCAGGGACCACTGTAAATAATGATATACTACCCAGGGGCCACTGTAAATAATGATGTGGAGATGCCGGCGTTGGACTGGGGTGAGCACAGTAAGAAGTCTTACAACACCAGGTTAAAGTCCAACAGGTTTGTTTCGATGTCACTAGCTTTTGGAGCGCTGCTCCTTCCTCAGGTGAATGAATCAGGCATCTTTGAATCTGGCTATATATGTGTTTCTGGAACATACCTCTTCATTCATCTGAGGAAGGAGCAGCGCTCCGAAAGCTAGTGACATCGAAACAAACCTGTTGGACTTTAACCTGGTGTTGTAAGACTTTGTACTGTAAATAATGATATACTGCCCAGGGACCACTGTAAATAATGATATACTGCCCAGGGCCCACTGAAAATAATGATACACTGCCCAGGGCCCACTGAAAATAATGATACACTACCCAGGGACCACTGTAAATAATGATACACTACTCAGGGCCCACTGAAAATAATGACATACTACCCAGGGCCCACTGAAAATAATGATATACTACCCAAGGACCACTGTAAATAATGATATACTACCCAGGGACCTCAGTAAATAATGATATACTACCCAGGGACCACTGTAAATAATGATATACTACCCAGGGACCACTGTACATAATGATTTACTGCCCAGGGCCCACTGAAAATAATGATATACTACCCAGGGACCACTGTAAATAATGATATACTACCCAGGAACCACTGTAAATAACGATATACTACCCAGGGACCACAGTAAATAATGATATACTACCCAGGGACCACAGTAAATAATGATATACTACCCAGGAACCACTGTAAATAATGATATACTACCCAGGAACCACAGTAAATAATGATATACTGCCCAGGGATCACAGTAAATATGGACATATTACCCGGGAACCACTGTCATAATGAAATACTACCCAATCACCACTGTAAATGATGATACCTATCCAAGGCCACTATAAATAATGGTTTACTACCCAGGGACCACTGTAAATAATTATATACTGACTACGGGCGACTGTAAATAATGACATACTGCCCCGGGAGAAGTATAAATAATGATTTACTAACTAGGGACAACTGTATATAATGTTATTCTCCCCAGGGACCACTGTGCATAATGATATACTACACAGGGACCACGGTGAATAACGATATGCTTCCAAGGGACCACTGTAAATAATGAGATGCTACTCAGGGACCCGTGTACAAAATGCTATACTAACAAAGGATCACTGCAAATGATAATAATCTACCCAGGGATCACTGTAAATAATGATATACTGCCCAGGGACCACAATAAATAATGATATTCTACCCAGGGGCCACTGTAAATAATGATATACTACCCAGGGACCACTGTAAATAATGATATTCTACTCAGGGACCACTGTAAATAATGATATACTGCCCAGGGACCACTGTAAATAATGATATACTACCCAGGGACCACTGTAAATAATGATATACTACCCAGGGACACTGTAAATAATGATATACTACCCAGGGACCACAGTAAATAATGACATACTGCCCAGGGACCACTGTAACTAATGAAATACTGCCCAGGGACCACTGCAACTAATGAAATAATGCCCAGGGACCACTGTAACTAATGAAATACGACCCAGAGACCACAGTAAGTTATGCTACCTCCCCAAGGCCACTGTAAATAATGGTATACAACCCAGGAACCGCTGAAGATAATGATATTCTACCCAGGGACACTGTAAATAATGATATACTTCCCAGGGACCACTGTAACTAATGAAATACTGCCCAGGGACCACTGTAACTAATGAAATACTGCCCAGGGACCACTGTAAATAATGATATTCGACCCAGGGACCACTGCAAATAATCATATACTACCCAGGGACCACTGTAAATAATGATATACAACCCAAGGACCGCAGTAAAAAATTATATTCTACCCAGGGACCACTGCAAATAATGATATACTGCCCAGGGACCACTGTAAATTATTCCCTGGAAACACTGTAACAAATGGGGCGAGTTTCTAGAATACGCAAGATGATTCTACAATGAGGGGGCAGGTGGGCGGCCTGGCCCTGCTGAATCTTCTGTTGTATCACTGGGCAGTCAGCGTGGAGAGGGTGAAGGGATGTGTAAGGGAGCTGGAGGTGGACTGGGTCTGACTGGAGGAGGCCTCCTGCGCGGGTAACTCTCCCTGCGCGCTGACTACCAGGCCACTCCCGGCCAGCCCACACACACACTCCAGGCCACTCCCGGCCAGCCCACACACACACTCCAGGCTTCTCCCGGCCAGCACAAACACACAAGCCAGGCCACTCCCGGCCAGCCCACACACACACTCCAGGCCACTCCCGGGCAGCCCACACACACACTCCAGGCCACTCCCGGCCAACCCACACACAGACTCCAGGCCACTCCCGGCCAGCCCACACACACACTCCAGGCCACTCCCGGCCAGCCCACACACACACTCGAGGCTACTCCCGGCCAGCCCACACACACACTCCAGGCCACTCCCGGCCAGCCCACACACACACTCCAGGCCACTCCCGGGTAGCCCAGACACACCCCAGGCCACTCCCGGCCAGCCCACACACAGACTCCAGGCCACTCCCGGCCAGCCCACACACACACTCCAGGCCACTCCCGGGCAGCCCACACACACACTCCAGGGCACTCCCGGCCAGCCCACACACACTCCAGGCCAGGCCACTCCCGGGCAGCCCACACACACTCCAGGCCAGGCCACTACCGGCCAGCCCACACACACACTCCAGGCCACTCCCGGCCAGCCCACACACACACTCCAGGCCACTCCCGGCCAGCCCACACACACACTCAAGGCCACTCCCGGCCAGTCCACACTCACACTCCAGGCCACTCCCGGCCAGCAATCACACACACACTCCAGGCCAGGCCACTCCCGGGCAGCCCACACACACTCCAGGCCAGGCCACTACCGGCCAGCCCACACACACACTCCAGGCCACTCCCGGCCAGCCCACACACACACTCCAGGCCACTCCCGGCCAGCCCACACACACACTCCAGGCCACTCCCGGCCAGCCCACACACACACTCCAGGCCAGGCCACTCCCGGCCAGCCCACACACACACTCCAGGCCACTCCCGGCCAGCCCACACACACACTCCAGGCCACTGCCGGCCAGTCCACACACACACTCCAGGCCACTCCCGGCCAGCCCACACACACACTCCAGGCCACTCCCGGCCAGCCCGCACACACACTCCAGGCCACTGCCGGCCAGCCCACACACACACTCCAGACCAGGCCACTCCCGGCCAGCCCACACACACACTCCAGACCAGGTAACTCCCGGCCAGCCCACACACACACTCCAGGCCACTCCCGGCCAGCCCACACACACACTCCAGGCCAGGCCACTCCCGGCCAGCCCACACACACGCTCCAGGCCACTCCCGGCCAGCCCACACACACACTCCAGGCCACTCCCGGCCAGCCCACACACACACTCCAGGCCACTCCCGGCCAGCCCACACACACACTCCAGGCCACTCCCGGCCAGCCCACGCACACACTCCAGGTCACTCCCGGCCAGCCCACACACACACTCCAGGACACTCCCGGCCAGCCCACACACACACTCCAGGCCACTCCCGGCCAGCCCACACACACACTCCAGGCCACTCCCGGCCAGTCCACACTCACACTCCAGGCCACTTCCGGCCAGCCCACCCACACACTCCAGGCCACTCCCGGCCAGCCCACACACACACTCCAGGCCACTCCCGGCCAGCCCACACACACACTCCAGGCCACTCCCGGCCAGCCCACACACACACTCCAGGCCACTCCCGGGTAGCCCAGACACACTCCAGGCCACTCCCGGCCAGCCCACACACAGACTCCAGGCCACTCCCGGGCAGCCAACACACACACTCCAGGGCACTGGAGTGGGCACACTGCATGGACTTCAGTAAGGCCTTTGACAAGGTCCCTCATGATAGACTAGTACAAAAGGTGAAGTCACACGGGATCAGGGGTGAACTGGCAAGGTGGATACAGAACTGGCTAGGCCATAGAAGGCAGAGGGTAGCAATGGAGGGATGCTTTTCCATTTGGAGGGCTGTGACCAGTCGTGTTCCACAGGGATCAGTGCTGGGACCTTTGCTCTTTGTAGTATATATAAATGATTTGGAGGAAAATGTAACTGGTCTGATTAGTAAGTTTGCAGACGACACAAAGGTTGGTGGAATTGCGGATAGCGATGAGGACTCTCTGAGGATACAGCAGGATTTAGATTGTCTGAAGACTTGGGCGGAGAGATGGCAGATGGAGTTTAACCTGGACAAATGTGAGGTAATGCATTTTGGAAGGGCTAATGCAGGTAGGGAATATACAGTGAATGGTAGGACCCTCAAGAGTATTGAAAGTCAAAGAGATCTAGGAGTACAGGTCCACAGATCACTGAAAGGGGCTACACAGGTGGAGAAGGTAGTCAAGAAGGCATACGGCATGCTTGCCTTCATTGGCCGGGGCATTGAGTATAAGAATTGGCAAGTCATGTTGCAGCTGTATAGAACCTTCGTTAGGCCACACTTGGAGTATAGTGTTCAATTCTGGTCGCCACACTACCAGAAGGATGTGGAGGCTTTAGAGAGGGTGCAGAAGAGATTTACCAGAATGTTGCCTGGTATGGAGGGCATTAGCTATGAGGAGCGATTGAATAAACTCGGTCTGTTCTCACTGGAACGAAGGAGGTTGAGGGGCGACCTGATTGAGGTATACAAAATTATGAGGGGCATAGACAGAGTGGATAGTCAGAGGCTTTTCCCCAGGGTAGAGGGGTCAATTACTAGGGGGCATAGGTTTAAGGTGAGAGGGGCAAAGTTTAGAGTAGATGTACGAGGCAAGTTTTTTACGCAGAGGGTAGTGGGTGCCTGGAACTCGCTACCGGAGGAGGTAGTGGAGGCAGGGACGATAGGGACATTTAAGGGGCATCTTGACAAATATATGAATAGGATGGGAATAGAAGGATACGGACCCAGGAAGTGTAGAAGATTGTAGTTTAGTCGGGCAGTATGGTCGGCACGGGCTTGGAGGGCCGAAGGGCCTGTTCCTGTGCTGTACATTTCTTTGTTCTTTGTTCTTTGTTCACTCCCGGCCAGCCCACACACACTCCAGGCCAGGCCACTCCCGCGCAGCCCACACACACACTCTCCAGGCCACTCCCGGCCAGCCCACCCACACACTCCAGGCCACTCCCGGCCAGCCCACACACACACTCCAGGCCACTCCCGGCCAGCCCACACACACACTCCAGGCCACTCCCGGCCAGCCCACACACACACTCCAGGCCACTCCCGGCCAGCCCACACACACACTCCAGGCCACTCCCGGCCAGCCCACACACAAACTCCAGGCCACTGCCGGCCTGCCCACACACACACTCCAGGCCAGGCCACTCCCTGCCAGCCCACACACACACACTCCAGGTCACTCCCGGCCAGCCCACACACACACTCCAGGCCACTGCCGGCCAGCCCACACACACACCCCAGGCCACTGCCGGCCAGCCCACACACACACTCCAGGCCACTCCCGGCCAGCCCACACACACACTCCAGGCCACTCCCGGCCAGCCCACACACACACTCCAGGCCACTCCCGGCCAGCCCACACACACACTCCAGGCCACTCCCGGCCAGCCCACACACACACTCCAGGCCAGGCCACTCCCGGCCAGCCCACACACACACTCCAGGCCACTCCCGGCCAGCCCACACACACACTCCAGGCCACTCCCGGCCAGTCCACACACACACTCCAGGCCACTCCCGGCCAGCCCACACACACACTCCAGGCCACTCCCGGCCAGCCCGCACACACACTCCAGGCCACTGACGGCCAGCCCACACACACACTCCAGACCAGGCCACTCCCGGCCAGCCCACACACACACTCCAGACCAGGTAACTCCCGGCCAGCCCACACACACACTCCAGGCCACTCCCGGCCAGCCCACACACACACTCCAGGCCAGGCCACTCCCGGCCAGCCCACACACACGCTCCAGGCCACTCCCGGCCAGCCCACACACACACTCCAGGCCACTCCCGGCCAGCCCACACACACACTCCAGGCCACTCCCGGCCAGCCCACACACACACTCCAGGCCACTCCCGGCCAGCCCACGCACACACTCCAGGTCACTCCCGGCCAGCCCACACACACACTCCAGGACACTCCCGGCCAGCCCACACACACACTCCAGGCCACTCCCGGCCAGCCCACACACACACTCCAGGCCACTCCCGGCCAGTCCACACTCACACTCCAGGCCACTTCCGGCCAGCCCACCCACACACTCCAGGCCACTCCCGGCCAGCCCACACACACACTCCAGGCCACTCCCGGCCAGCCCACACACACACTCCAGGCCACTCCCGGCCAGCCCACACACACACTCCAGGCCACTCCCGGGTAGCCCAGACACACTCCAGGCCACTCCCGGCCAGCCCACACACAGACTCCAGGCCACTCCCGGGCAGCCAACACACACTCAAGGGCACTGGAGTGGGCACACTGCATGGACTTCAGTAAGGCCTTTGACAAGGTCCCTCATGATAGACTAGTACAAAAGGTGAAGTCACACGGGATCAGGGGTGAACTGGCAAGGTGGATACAGAACTGGCTAGGCCATAGAAGACAGAGGGTAGCAATGGAGGGATGCTTTTCTAATTAGAGGGCTGTGACCAGTCGTGTTCCACAGGGATCAGTGCTGGGACCTTTGCTCTTTGTAGTATATATAAATGATTTGGAGGAAAATGTAACTGGTCTGATTAGTAAGTTTGCAGACGACACAAAGGTTGGTGGAATTGCGGATAGCGATGAGGACTCTCTGAGGATACAGCAGGATTTAGATTGTCTGAAGACTTGGGCGGAGAGATGGCAGATGGAGTTTAACCTGGACAAATGTGAGGTAATGCATTTTGGAAGGGCTAATGCAGGTAGGGAATATACAGTGAATGGTAGGACCCTCAAGAGTATTGAAAGTCAAAGAGATCTAGGAGTACAGGTCCACAGATCACTGAAAGGGGCTACACAGGTGGAGAAGGTAGTCAAGAAGGCATACGGCATGCTTGCCTTCATTGGCCGGGGCATTGAGTATAAGAATTGGCAAGTCATGTTGCAGCTGTATAGAACCTTCGTTAGGCCACACTTGGAGTATAGTGTTCAATTCTGGTCGCCACACTACCAGAAGGATGTGGAGGCTTTAGAGAGGGTGCAGAAGAGATTTACCAGAATGTTGCCTGGTATGGAGGGCATTAGCTATGAGGAGCGATTGAATAAACTCGGTCTGTTCTCACTGGAACGAAGGAGGTTGAGGGGCGACCTGATTGAGGTATACAAAATTATGAGGGGCATAGACAGAGTGGATAGTCAGAGGCTTTTCCCCAGGGTAGAGGGGTCAATTACTAGGGGGCATAGGTTTAAGGTGAGAGGGGCAAAGTTTAGAGTAGATGTACGAGGCAAGTTTTTTACGCAGAGGGTAGTGGGTGCCTGGAACTCGCTACCGGAGGAGGTAGTGGAGGCAGGGACGATAGGGACATTTAAGGGGCATCTTGACAAATATATGAATAGGATGGGAATAGAAGGATACGGACCCAGGAAGTGTAGAAGATTGTAGTTTAGTCGGGCAGTATGGTCGGCACGGGCTTGGAGGGCCGAAGGGCCTGTTCCTGTGCTGTACATTTCTTTGTTCTTTGTTCTTTGTTCACTCCCGGCCAGCCCACACACACTCCAGGCCAGGCCACTCCCGCGCAGCCCACACACACACTCTCCAGGCCACTCCCGGCCAGCCCACCCACACACTCCAGGCCACTCCCGGCCAGCCCACACACACACTCCAGGCCACTCCCGGCCAGCCCACACACACACTCCAGGCCACTCCCGGCCAGCCCACACACACACTCCAGGCCACTCCCGGCCAGCCCACACACACACTCCAGGCCACTCCCGGCCAGCCCACACACAAACTCCAGGCCACTGCCGGCCTGCCCACACACACACTCCAGGCCAGGCCACTCCCTGCCAGCCCACACACACACACTCCAGGTCACTCCCGGCCAGCCCACACACACACTCCAGGCCACTGCCGGCCAGCCCACACACACACCCCAGGCCACTGCCGGCCAGCCCACACACACACTCCAGGCCACTCCCGGCCAGCCCACACACACACTCCAGGCCACTCCCGGCCAGCCCACACACACACTCCAGGCCACTCCCGGCCAGCCCACACACACACTCCAGGCCACTCCCGGCCAGCCCACACACACACTCCAGGCCAGGCCACTCCCGGCCAGCCCACACACACACTCCAGGCCACTCCCGGC
The DNA here is from genome assembly GCF_047496885.1 of Scyliorhinus torazame. Classification (NCBI taxonomy): domain Eukaryota; kingdom Metazoa; phylum Chordata; class Chondrichthyes; order Carcharhiniformes; family Scyliorhinidae; genus Scyliorhinus; species Scyliorhinus torazame. The sequence continues at coordinate 318,103 of NW_027307913.1, read as the reverse complement.
CAGCCCACACACACACTCCAGGCCACTCCCGGCCAGTCCACACACACACTCCAGGCCACTCCCGGCCAGCCCACACACACACTCCAGGCCACTCCCGGCCAGCCCGCACACACACTCCAGGCCACTGACGGCCAGCCCACACACACACTCCAGACCAGGCCACTCCCGGCCAGCCCACACACACACTCCAGACCAGGTAACTCCCGGCCAGCCCACACACACACTCCAGGCCACTCCCGGCCAGCCCACACACACACTCCAGGCCAGGCCACTCCCGGCCAGCCCACACACACGCTCCAGGCCACTCCCGGCCAGCCCACACACACACTCCAGGCCACTCCCGGCCAGCCCACACACACACTCCAGGCCACTCCCGGCCAGCCCACACACACACTCCAGGCCACTCCCGGCCAGCCCACGCACACACTCCAGGTCACTCCCGGCCAGCCCACACACACACTCCAGGACACTCCCGGCCAGCCCACACACACACTCCAGGCCACTCCCGGCCAGCCCACACACACACTCCAGGCCACTCCCGGCCAGTCCACACTCACACTCCAGGCCACTTCCGGCCAGCCCACCCACACACTCCAGGCCACTCCCGGCCAGCCCACACACACACTCCAGGCCACTCCCGGCCAGCCCACACACACACTCCAGGCCACTCCCGGCCAGCCCACACACACACTCCAGGCCACTCCCGGGTAGCCCAGACACACTCCAGGCCACTCCCGGCCAGCCCACACACAGACTCCAGGCCACTCCCGGGCAGCCAACACACACTCAAGGGCACTGGAGTGGGCACACTGCATGGACTTCAGTAAGGCCTTTGACAAGGTCCCTCATGATAGACTAGTACAAAAGGTGAAGTCACACGGGATCAGGGGTGAACTGGCAAGGTGGATACAGAACTGGCTAGGCCATAGAAGACAGAGGGTAGCAATGGAGGGATGCTTTTCTAATTAGAGGGCTGTGACCAGTCGTGTTCCACAGGGATCAGTGCTGGGACCTTTGCTCTTTGTAGTATATATAAATGATTTGGAGGAAAATGTAACTGGTCTGATTAGTAAGTTTGCAGACGACACAAAGGTTGGTGGAATTGCGGATAGCGATGAGGACTCTCTGAGGATACAGCAGGATTTAGATTGTCTGAAGACTTGGGCGGAGAGATGGCAGATGGAGTTTAACCTGGACAAATGTGAGGTAATGCATTTTGGAAGGGCTAATGCAGGTAGGGAATATACAGTGAATGGTAGGACCCTCAAGAGTATTGAAAGTCAAAGAGATCTAGGAGTACAGGTCCACAGATCACTGAAAGGGGCTACACAGGTGGAGAAGGTAGTCAAGAAGGCATACGGCATGCTTGCCTTCATTGGCCGGGGCATTGAGTATAAGAATTGGCAAGTCATGTTGCAGCTGTATAGAACCTTCGTTAGGCCACACTTGGAGTATAGTGTTCAATTCTGGTCGCCACACTACCAGAAGGATGTGGAGGCTTTAGAGAGGGTGCAGAAGAGATTTACCAGAATGTTGCCTGGTATGGAGGGCATTAGCTATGAGGAGCGATTGAATAAACTCGGTCTGTTCTCACTGGAACGAAGGAGGTTGAGGGGCGACCTGATTGAGGTATACAAAATTATGAGGGGCATAGACAGAGTGGATAGTCAGAGGCTTTCCCCAGGGTAGAGGGGTCAATTACTAGGGGGCATAGGTTTAAGGTGAGAGGGGCAAAGTTTAGAGTAGATGTACGAGGCAAGTTTTTTACGCAGAGGGTAGTGGGTGCCTGGAACTCACTACCGGAGGAGGTAGTGGAAGCAGGGACGATAGGGACATTTAAGGGGCATCTTGACAAATATATGAATAGGATGGGAATAGAAGGATACGGACCCAGGAAGTCTAGAAGATTGTAGTTTAGTCGGGCAGTATGGTCGGCACGGGCTTGGAGGGCCGAAGGGCCTGTTCCTGTGCTGTACATTTCTTTGTTCTTTGTTCTTTGTTCACTCCCGGCCAGCCCACACACACTCCAGGCCAGGCCACTCCCGCGCAGCCCACACACACACTCTCCAGGCCACTCCCGGCCAGCCCACCCACACACTCCAGGCCACTCCCGGCCAGCCCACACACACACTCCAGGCCACTCCCGGCCAGCCCACACACACACTCCAGGCCACTCCCGGCCAGCCCACACACACACTCCAGGCCACTCCCGGCCAGCCCACACACACACTCCAGGCCACTCCCGGCCAGCCCACACACACACTCCAGGCCACTCCCGGCCAGCCCACACACACACTCCAGGCCAGGCCACTCCCTGCCAGCCCACACACACACACTCCAGGTCACTCCCGGCCAGCCCACACACACACTCCAGGCCACTGCCGGCCAGCCCACACACACACTCCAGGCCACTGCCGGCCAGCCCACACACACACTCCAGGCCACTCCCGGCCAGCCCACACACACACTCCAGGCCACTCCCGGCCAGCCCACACACACACTCCAGGCCACTCCCGGCCAGCCCACACACACACTCCAGGCCACTCCCGGCCAGCCCACACACACACACTCCAGGTCACTCCCGGCCAGCCCACACACACACTCCAGGCCACTCCCGGCCAGCCCACACACACACTCCAGGCCACTCCCGGCCAGCCCACACACACACTCCAGGCCAGGCCACTCCCTGCCAGCCCACACACACACACTCCAGGTCACTCCAGACCAGCCCACACACACACTCCAGGCCACTCCCGGCCAGCCCACACACACTCCAGGCCACTGCCGGCCAGCCCACACCCACACTCCAGGCCACTCCCGGCCAGCCCACACACACACACTCCAGGTCACTCCTGGCCAGCCCACACACACACTCCAGGCCACTCCCGGCCAGCCCACACACACTCCAGGCCACTGCCGGCCAGCCCACACACACACTCCAGGCCACTCCCGGCCAGCCCACACACACACTCCAGGCCACTCCCGGCCAGCCCACACACACACTCCAGGCCACTCTCCCCAGCCCACACACACACTCCAGTGGAACCCTTTCTGCTCACTCTCTCTAAACCCCTTCCTAATTTGGAGTCCTCTGTGAAATTGCTCTTTACCTGAAACTGATCTACAGATTACAATTCCAGTTCACTAATCCCACCATTCAACTGAAATCCTCCATCCCTGACAACACTCCATTAAATATCCTTTGTTTTGTCTCCAAGATCCTCACATCCTTTTGTATATTTAGCGGCAGAACAAGAAGCAATTCCTCAGCTATGGTCCTATCTATAAACCTAGTTATAACTCTATAGGCTATTGGCAAAGTGTTAGAAAGTGGGATTCAAATACTCAGGTGGTTGTTTTTGACCTGCCCAGTCCAGATGGGCCGAATGGCCTTTCTGTGCTCTGGAGCTCGATGACTCTATGATCCTAACATCCTTCTTTTAGGAGTCTCCGCCTCTATTGATCAAGTTAAATATCTTCTGAGGATTTTCCAATCTTATCCCCATGACCTTCCAGTACAAAGTGTGGACATGTACCCGCTCCCTTCCTGTACACATTTTAAACTTGTCCCGTTTAGTTTATATTTCCTGTCCTCTGCCCTCCTCCCTAATGCATCACCCACACGACAGTGATTTAAATTTACTTTCCCCGTGACCCTCCCTTTCACAGATCTGGGAACATGCTGCTGAAGATTGCTGCTACACTGCTCACTGTGTCATTGCTGAGTCTCTGTCATTTGTGAATGTTGAAATTCTTTCCATTGAAGCCTATCGCAGTGAATTGTATCTTGAAGAGCAATTGTCCTCATGTGGACCCCGAGTGAACATCAGTGTCTCCTCCCCTCCTGTCTGAATAACTATCATTCACCGCTTCTCTCTGCTTTCTGTTTCTTAGCCAATCTCACATTCTCACTGTCACAGACCCTTTAATCCACGGCTTTGGGACTCGAGAACATCTCTAATAAATGACATTTGATCACAATATGTCCCAGTACATAAATTCATATCAGTTCCCTCATTAATCCTCCAGTTATTTTGAAATATAACTGCAATAACAACATGCGATGTGATTTCCCACGAATATCGCCGCGTTTCTGGTCACATAACACCATTTCCTCGCGAAGGAGCAATATTCCTGTTGCCCAGTCTGCCCTCCAGAAATGTCCTGGTGACTAACATTATACTGACTGCTCTGTCACTCCAGGGTTTATCCCTCTCTCTCCTTGTATAAACAGGATGGGGCAGGGAAAATGCCCCAGTCCCCTGGAACCACTCAGATATCAATGAGGATTGAGTATCATGGTCAGTTTGTCCACTATTTCCACACTGCATCCCTCAGTCACTGTCACACAGCCGATCCAGACCCAGCTAATCTTCTATTTCATTGTGATAGAAAAAGTATTGGATTGAAAGGGGTTAACTGAGCCTGTTTGTTTAGTGACTGTGATTAATGTCAGTCTCTGTGGATCTAACCGTGTCACTGGAGGGTTTGTCGCTGCTATTAATAAGCGATTCCTTTCATTGTGTTATCCCAAACTGTCAGCGGGAGCGTCAATTCCAACATTGCCAGAGATCAGCGGCTCCAGAGAGACCGAGAGGAGGGATCAGAATCTGGGAACTGCCCACGGGAACGTTACAGCAATGGATCAGAGTCTGGGAACTACCCACAGGAACGTTACAGCAATGGATCAGAATCTGGGAAGTATCCACAGGAACGTTACAGCAATGGATCAGAATCTGGGAACTACCCACAGGAACGTTACAGCAATGGATCAGAATCTGGGAACTATCCACAGGAACGTTACAGCAATGGATCAGAATCTGGGAACTACCCACAGGAACGTTACAGCAATGGATCAGAATCTGGGAACTATCCACAGGAACGTTACAGCAATGGATCAGAATCTGGGAACTATCCACGGGAACGTTACAGCAATGGATCAGAATCTGGGAACTATCCACGGGAACGTTACAGCAATGGATCAGAATCTGGGAACTGCCCACAGGAACGTTACAGCAATGGATCAGAATCTGGGAACTACCCACAGGAACGTTACAGCAATGGATCAGAATCTGGGAACTACCCACAGGAACGTTACAGCAATGGATCAGAATCTGGGAACTATCCACAGGAACGTTACAGCAATGGATCAGAATCTGGGAACTGCCCACAGGAACGTTACAGCAATGGATCAGAATCTGGGAACTGCCCACAGGAACGTTACAGCAATGGATCAGAATCTGGGAACTACCCACAGGAACGGTACAGCAATGGACAGGAGTTTATCCCTGGGTATTTACTTTGTGTCTGACCAGTCTTTACCATTGCGGATCTACGGCGCACTGCTGATAATTCAAGCGGGTTACTATCCCCTCCTGGCTGTTGTCGGTGTCCCTGGTAAGTCTCCCTGTCCAGTTATTTATTGTATAAACCACTTTAAGTGTATTATTGCTCTGGTCATTTGCATCTTGGAAAGATTGAATCCACGTTCTTCAGTTCAGAAGTTTGTAAGTTTTCAGGTCCAGGAGCAGAATGAGGCTATTTGGCCCCTCGCGTCTGCTCCGTCATTCGGTCTTGGCTGATCTCATCCTCGGCTTAACGCCGCCGCCCTGCCCATTATCCAAACTTCTCATCGCTTTCCCAATTCAAAATCTATCTAACTGCTCCTTAAATTTACTCACTGTCCCAGCATGCCCCGCACTCTGGATAGCGAATTCCACAGGTTCACATCCCATTGGGAGAAGTAGTTTCTCCTCAGCTCTGATTCACATTTGCTGCCTGTTATCCTGAGATTCTGACCTCTCGTTCCAGAACGCCCCACAAGAGGAAGCATCCGCTCCACTTCCACTTCACCCACACCTTTTATCATCTTATAAACCACAATTGGATCTCTACTCCTTCTTAACAACTCTCTTGATAAGACAAAGCCCTCATCTCTGCGGTCACTCGAGTCAACCTCCTCTGAACTGCCTCTAAAGCCCCTACATCTTTCCTCAAATCAGGGGCCAGGACTGTGCAATACTCCAGTTGCGGTCTGAGCAACATCTGGAATAGTGGGAATAACACTTCTTTACCTTGAAGCTCTGTGCCTTTAGCTGTAAATATCAACACCGATTCCAGTCACTGAGGTCATTCCCTATCCAGTGGCTCCACTCGCTCTCTGGTTAATATCGGAGGCTGTTCACAATCCCTGCTCTCCCTTTCACAGTAAAGTTATTATTGCCAGACACTCTCTCCATTCCCAATCCTGCTCACTTGCCATCGTCACCTCTGCTTCATCTCAGCTGCAGAATAAATCATCATCTGTGTCTTTGTTAGATCCACACTCGACTAATCCAATGAAATTCTGTCACACAATTTCTGATACAAATCTTCATGAAGCGCAGCTCATCTCCAACTCTGCTGCCATATCTTAACCCTCACCCAATCCCAGTCCCCTATCATCCCTGTGCTCACTGCTGTAGATTGGTTCCCAGTCTGGGTCCTAAACCTCACCCAATCCCAGTCACCTATCATCCCTGTGCTCACTGCTGTAGATTGCTTCCCAGTCTGGCAGCATCCCACTATCTGAATTCTCATTCAGTGATTGAAATTCTCCACAGTCTCACTGAATCAAATTTGACCAAGCCCATGTCCATTTTCAATGAAAGTGGAAATGAGTTTTTTTTCATTACTTTTGCAATTCTGTTATTGGGAGGTGAGTGAAGAGGCTGAGAATGGGTTTCTGCAGGTTGTATTATTGGAAGGTTAGTGGAGATGCTGAGGAATGGGTTCTGCAGGTTGTGTTATTGGGAGGTGAGTGGAGATGCTGAGGATGGGTTTCTGCAGGTTGTGTTATTGGAAGGTGAGTGGAGATGCTGAGGATGGGTTTCTGCAGGTTGTGTTATTGGGAGGTTAGTGGAGATGCTGAGGAATGGGTTCTGCAGGTTGTGTTATTGGGAGGTGAGTGGAGATGCTGAGGATGGGTTTCTGCAGGTTGTGTTATTGGAAGGTGAGTGGAGATGCTGAGGATGGGTTTCTGCAGGTTGTGTTATTGGGAGGTGAGTGGAGATGCTGAGGATGGGTTTCTGCAGGTTGTGTTATTGGGAGGTGAGTGAAGATGCTGAGGATGGGTTTCTGCAGGTTGTGTTATTGGGAGGTGAGTGAAGATGCTGAGGATGGGGTTCTGCAGGTTGTGTTATTTGAAGTTTAGTGAAGAGGCTGAGGATGGGTTTCTGCAGGTTTTGTTATTGGGAGGCGAGTGAAGATGCTGAGGATGGGGTTCTGCAGGTTGTGTTATTGGAAGGTTAGTGAAGATGCTGAGGATGGGTTTCTACAGGTTGCGTTATTTGGAGGCGAGTGAAGATGCTGAGGATGGGGTTCTGCAGGTTGTGTTATTTGAAGTTTAGTGAAGAGGCTGAGGATGGGTTTCTGCAGGTTGTGTTATTGGGAAGTGAGTGAAGATGCTGAGGATGGGTTTCTGCAGGTTGTGTTATTGGAAGGTCAGTGAAGATGCTGAGGATGGGTTTCTGCAGGTTGTGTTATTGGGAGGTGAGTGGAGAATCTGAGGATGGGATTCTGCAGGTTGTGTTATTGGGAGGTGAGTGAAGATGCTGAGGATGTGGTTCTGCAGGTTGTGTTATTGGGAGGTGAGTGAAGATGCTGAGGATTTGTTTCTGCAGGTTGTGTTATTGGGAGGTGAGTGGAGATGCTGAGGATGGGTTTCTGCAGGTTGTGTTATTGGAAGGTGAGTGAAGATGCTGAGGATGGGTTTCTCCGGTTGTGTTTTTGTGAGGTAAGTGGAAATGCTGAGAATGGGTTTCTGCAGGTTGTGTAATTGGGAGGTGAGTGGAGATGCTGAGGATGGGTTTCTGCAGGTTGTGTTATTGGGAGGTGAGAGGAAATGCTGAGGACGGGTTTCTGCAGGTTGTGTTATTGGGAGGTGAGTGGAAATGCTGAGAATGGGTTTCTGCGGTTGTGTTATTGGGAGGTGAGTGAAGATGCTGAGGATGGGTTTCTGCAGGTTGTGTTATTGGGAGGTGAGTGGAGATGCTGAGGATGGGTTTCTGCAGGTTGTTTTATTGGGAGGTGAGTGAAGATGCTGAGGATGGGTTTCTGCAGGTTGTGTTATTGGGAGGTGAGTGAAGATGCTGAGGATGGGTTTCTGCAGGTTGTGTTATTGGGAGATGAGTGGAAATGCTGAGAATGGGTTTCTGCAGGTTGTGTTATTAGAAGGTTAGTGAAGATGCTGAGGATGTGTTTCTGCAGGTTGTGTTATAGGGAGGTGAGTGGAGATGCTGACGATGGGTTTCTGCAGGTTGTGTTATTGGGAGGTGATTGGAGATGCTGAGGATGGGTTTCTGCAGGTTGTGTTATTGGAAGGTGAGTGACGATGCTGAGGATGGGTTTCTGCAGGTTGTGTTATTGGGAGGTGAGTGGAGATGCTGAGGATGGGTTTGTGCAGGTTGTGTTATTGGGAGGTGAGTGAAGAGGCTGAGGATGGGTTTCTGCAGGTTGTGTTATTGGAAGGTTAGGGAAAATGCTGAGGGTGGCTTTCTGCAGGTTGTGTTATTGGGAAGTGAGTGGAGATGCTGAGGATGGGTTTCGTCATGTTGTGTTCTTGGAAGGTTAGGGAAGTTGCTGAGGATGGTTTTCTGCAGATTGTGTTATTGGAAGGTGAGTGAAGATTCTGAGGATGGGTTTCTGCAGGTTGTGTTATTGAGAGATGAGTGGAAATGCTGAGAATTGGTTTCTGCAGGTTGTGTTATTGGGAGGTGAGTGAAGATGCTGAGATTGCGTTTCTGCAGGTTGTGTTATTGGAAGGTTAGGGAAGATGCTCAGGATGGGTTTATGCAGATTGTGTTATTGGGAGGTGAGTGGAGATGCTGAGGATGGGTTTATGCAGGTTGTGTTATTGGGAGGTGAGTGGAGATGCTGAGGATGGGTTTCTGCAGGTTGTTTTATTGGGAGGTGAGTGAAGATGCTGAGGATGGGTTTCTGCAGGTTGTGTTATTGGGAGGTGAGTGGAAATGCTGAGAATGGGTTTCTGCAGGTTGTGTTATTGGGAGGTGAGTGAAGATGCTGAGGATTGGTTTCTGCAGGTTGTGTTATTGGGAGATGAGTGGAAATGCTGAGAATGGGTTTCTGCAGGCTGTGTTATTGGGAGATGAGTGGAAATGCTGAGAATGGCTTTCTGCAGGTTGTGTTATGGGAAGGTTAGGGAAGATGCTCAAGATGGGTTTATGCAGATTTTGTTATTGGGAGGTGAGTGGAGATGCTGAGGATGGGATTCTGCCGGTTGTGTTGTTGGAAGGTTGGGGAAGATGCTGAGGATGGTTTTCTGCAGATTGTGTTATTGGAAGGTTAGTGAAGATGCTGAGGATGTGTTTCTGCAGGTTGTGCTATTGGGAGGTGAGTGGAGATGCTGAGGATGGGTTTCTGCAGGTTGTGTTATTGTGAGGTGATTGGAGATGCTGAGGATGGGTTTCTGCATGTTGTGTTATTGGGAGGTGAGTGGAGATGCTGAGGATGGGTTTCTGCAGGTTGTGTTATTGGGAGGTGAGTGAAGATGCTGAGGATGGGTTTCTGCAGGTTGTGTTATTGGGAGGTGAGTGAAGATGCTCAGGATGGGTTTCTGCAGGTTGTGTTATTGGAAGATTAGGGAAAATGCTGAGGATGGATTTCTGCAGGTTGTGTTATTGGGAGGTGAGTGTAGATGCTGAGGATGGGTTTCTGCAGGTTGTGTTATTGGGAGGTGAGTGAAGACGCTGAGTAAGGGTTTCTGCAGGTTGTGTTATTGGGAGGTGAGTGAAGATGCTGAGGATGGGTTTCTGCTGATTGTGTTATTGGAAGGTTAGTGAAGATTCTGAGGATGGGTTTCTGCAGGTTGTGTTATTGGGAGGTGAGTGTAGATGCTGAGGATGGGTTTCTGCAGATTGTGTTATTGGGAGGTGAGTGATGACGCTGAGGATGGGTTTCTGCAGGTTGTGTTATTGGGAAGTGAGTGGAGATGCTGAGGATGGGTTTCGTCATGTTGTGTTCTTGGAAGGTTAGGGAAGATGCTGAGGATGATTTTCTGCAGATTGTGTTCTTGGAATGTGAGTGAAGATTCTGAGGATGGGTTCTGCAGGTTGTGTTTCTGGGAGGTGAGTTGAGATGCTGAGGATGGGTATCTACAGGTTGTGTTATTGGAAGGTTAGTGAAGATGCTGAGGATGGGTTCTGCATGTTGTGTTATTGGGAGGTGAGTGGAGATGCTGAGGATGGGTTTCTGCAGGTTGTGTTATTGAGAGATGAGTGGAAATGCTGAGAATGGGTTTCTGCAGGTTGTGTTATTGGGAGGTGAGTGAAGATGCTGAGGATGCTTTTCTGCAGGTTGTGTTATTGGAAGGTTAGGGAAGATGCTCAGGATGGGTTTATGCAGATTGTGTTCTTGAGAGGTGAGTAGAGATGCTGAGGATGGGTTTATGCAGGTTGTGTTATTGGGAGGTGAGTGGAGATGCTGAGGATGGGTTTCTGCAGATTGTGTTGTTGGAAGGTTGGGGAAGATGCTGAGGATGGGTTTCTGCAGGTTGTGCTATTGGGAGGTGAGTGGAGATGCTGAGGATGGGTTTCTGCAGGTTGTGTTATTGTGAGGTGATTGGAGATGCTGAGGATGGGTTTCTGCATGTTGTGTTATTGGGAGGTGAGTGGAGATGCTGAGGATGGGTTTCTGCAGGTTGTGTTATTGGGAGGTGAGTGAAGATGCTGAGGAAAGGTTTCTGCAGGTTGTGTTATTGGGAGGTGAGTGAAGATGCTGAGGATGGGTTTCTGCAGGTTGTGTTATTGGAAGGTTAGGGAAAATGCTGAGGATGGGTTTGTGCAGGTTGTGTTATTGGGAGGTGAGTGTAGATGCTGAGGATGGGTTTCTGCAGGTTGTGTTATTGGGAGGTGAGTGAAGACGCTGAGTATGGGTTTCTGCAGGTTGTGTTATTGGGAGGTGAGTGAAGATGCTGAGGATGGGTTTCTGCAGATTGTGTTATTGGAAGGTTAGTGAAGATTCTGAGGATGGGTTTCTGCAGGTTGTGTTATTGGGAGGTGAGTGTAGATGCTGAGGATGGGTTTCTGCAGATTGTGTTATTGGGAGGTGAGTGAAGACGCTGAGGATGGTTTTCTGCAGGTTGTGTTATTGGGAGGTGAGTGAAGACGCTGAGGATGGGTTTCGTCATGTTGTGTTCTTGGAAGGTTAGGGAAGATGCTGAGGATGCTTTTCTGCAGGTTGTGTTATTGGAAGGTTAGTGAAGATTCTGAGGATGGGTTTCTGCAGGTTGTGTTCTTGGAATGTGAGTGAAGATTCTGCGGATGGGTTCTGCAGGTTGTGTTACTGGGAGGTGAGTTGAGATGCTGAGGATGGGTATCTACAGGTTGTGTTATTGGAAGGTTAGTGAAGATGCTGAGGATGGGTTCTGCATGTTGTGTTATTGGGAGGTGAGTGGAGATGCTGAGGATGGGTTTCTGCAGGTTGTGTTATTGAGAGATGAGCGGAAATGCTGAGAATGGGTTTCTGCAGGTTGTGTTATTGGGAGGTGAGTGAAGATGCTGAGGATGCTTTTCTGCAGGTTGTGTTATTGGAAGGTTAGGGAAGATGCTGAGGATGGGTTTCTGCAGGTTGTGTTATTGAGAGGTGAGTAGAGATGCTGAGGATGGGTTTATGCAGGTTGTGTTATTGGGAGGTAAGTGGAGATGCTGAGGATGGGTTTCTGCAGGTTGTTTTATTGGGAGGTGAGTAAAGGTGCTGAGGATGGGTTTCTGCAGGTTGTGTTATTGGGAGGTGAGTGGAAATGCTGAGAATGGGTTTCTGCAGGTTGTGTTATTGGGAGGTGAGTGGAGATGCTGAGAATCGGTTTCTGCAGGTTGTGTTATTGGGAGATGAGTGGAAATGCTGAGAATGGGTTTCTGCAGGTTGTGTTATTGGGAGGTGAGTGGAGATGCTGAGGATGTGTTTCTGCAGGTTGCGTTATTGGGAGATGAGTGGAAATGCTGAGAATGGCTTTCTGCAGGTTGTGTTATGGGAAGGTTAGGGAAGATGCTCAGGATGGGTTTATGCAGATTGTGTTATTGGGAGGTGAGTGAAGATGCTGAGGATGGGTTTCTGCAGGTTGTGTTATTGGAAGGTTGGGGAAGATGCTGAGGATGGTTTTCTGCAGATTGTGTTATTGGAAGGTTAGTGAAGATGCTGAGGATGTGTTTCTGCAGGTTGTGCTATTGGGAGGTGAGTGGAGATGCTGAGGATGGGTTGCTGCAGGTTGTGTTATGGGAAGGTGAGTGGAGATGCTGAGGATGGGTTTCTCAAGGTTGTGTTATTGGAAGGTTAGTGAAGATGCTGAGGATGTGTTTCTGCAGGTGGTGCTATTGGGAGGTGAGTGGAGATGCTGAGGATGGGTTTCTGCCGGTTGTGTTATTGGAAGCTAAGTGAAGATGCTGAGAATGGGTTGCTGCAGGTTGTGTTATGGGAAGGTGAGTGGAGATGCTGAGGATGGGTTTCTGCAGGTTGTGTTATTGGGAGGCGAGTGAAGATGCTGAGAATGGGTTTCTGCAGGTTGTGTTATTGGAAGGTGAGTGAAGATGCTGAGGATGGGTTTCTGCAGGTTGTGTAATTGGAAGGTTAGTGGAGATGCTGAGGATGGGTTTCTGCAGGTTGTGTTATTGGGAGGTGAGTGAAGATGCTGAGGATGGGTTTCTGCAGGTTGTGTTATTGGGAGGTGAGTGTAGACACTGAGGATGGGTTTCTGCAGGTTGTGTTATTGGAAGGTGAGTGGAGATGCTGAGGATGGGTTTCTGAAGATTGTGTTATTGGAAGGTTAGTGAAGATTCTGAGGATGGGTTTCTGCAGGTTGTGTTATTGGGAGGTGAGTGTAGATGCTGAGGATGTGTTTCTGCAGATTGTGTTATTGGGAGGTGAGTGGAGATGCTGAGGATGGGTTTCGTCATGTTGTGTTCTTGGAAGGTTAGGGAAGATGCTGAGGATGATTTTCTGCAGATTGTGTTATTGGGAGGTGAGTGAAGATTCTGAGGATGGGTTCTGCAGGTTGTGTTACTGGGAGGTGAGTTGAGATGCTGAGGATGGGTATCTGCAGGTTGTGTTATTGGAAGGTTAGTGAAGATGCTGAGGATGGGTTCGGCAGGTTGTGTTATTGGGAGGTGAGTGGAGATGCTGAGAATGGGTTTCTGCCGGTTGTGTTATTGGAAGCTAAGTGAAGATGCTGAGAATGGGTTTCTGCAGGTTGTGTTATGGGAAGGTGAGTGGAGATGCTGAGGATGGGTTTCTGCAGGTTGTGTTATTGGGAGGCGAGTGAAGATGCTGAGAATGGGTTTCTGCAGGTTGTGTTATTGGAAGGTGAGTGAAGATGCTGAGGATGGGTTTCTGTAGGTTGTGTAATTGGAAGGTTAGTGGAGATGCTGAGGATGGCTTTCTGCAGGTTGTGTTAATGGGAGGTGAGTGGAGATGCTGAGGATGGGTTTCTGCAGGTTGTGTTATTGGAAGGTGAGTGAAGATGCTGAGGATAGGTTTCTGCAGGTTGTGTTATTGGGAGGTGAGTGAAGATGCTGAGGATGGGTTTCTGCAGGTTGTGTTATTGGGAGGTCAGTGGAGATGCTGAGGATGGGTTTCTGCAGGTTGTGTTATTGGGAGGTGAGTGGAAATGCTGAGAATGGGTTTCTGCAGGTTGTGTTATTGGGAGGTGAGTGGAGATGCTGAGAATCGGTTTCTGCAGGTTGTGTTATTGGGAGATGAGTGGAAATGCTGAGAATGGGTTTCTGCAGGTTGTGTTATTGGGAGGTGAGTGGAGATGCTGAGGATGGGTTTCTGCAGGTTGTGTTATTGGGAGATGAGTGGAAATGCTGAGAATGGCTTTCTGCAGGTTGTGTTATGGGAAGGTTAGGGAAGATGCTCAGGATGGGTTTATGCAGATTGTGTTATTGGGAGGTGAGTGGAGATGCTGAGGATGGGTTTCTGCCGGTTGTGTTGTTGGAAGTTTGGGGAAGATGCTGAGGATGGTTTTCTGCAGATTGTGTTATTGGAAGGTTAGTGAAGATGCTGAGGATGTTTTTCTGCAGGTTGTGCTATTGGGAGGTGAGTGGAGACACTGAGGATGGGTTTCTGCAGGTTGTGTTATTGGGAGGTGAGTGGAGATGCTGAGGATGGGTTTCGTCATGTTGTGTTCTTGGAAGGTTAGGGAAGATGCTGAGGATGATTTTCTGCAGATTGTGTTATTGAGAGGTGAGTGAAGATTCTGAGGATGGGTTTTCCAGGTTGTGTTACTGGGAGGTGAGTTGAGATGCTGAGGATGGGTATCTGCAGGTTGTGTTATTGGAAGGTTAGTGAAGATGATGATGATGGGTTCTGCAGGTTGTGTTATTGGGAGGTGAGTTGAGATGCTGAGGATGGGTTTCTGCAGGTTGTGTTATTGAGAGATGAGTGGAAATGCTGAGAATGGGTTTCTGCAGGTTGTGTTATTGGGAGGTGAGTGAAGATGCTGAGGATGCGTTTCTGCAGATTGTTTTATTGGGAGGTGAGTGAAGATGCTCAGGATGGGTTTATGCAGATTGTGTTATTGGGAGGTGAGTAGAGATGCTCAGGATGGGTTTATGCAGATTGTGTTATTGGGAGGTGAGTGGAGATGCTGAGGATGGGTTTCTGCAGATTGTTTTATTGGGAGGTGAGTGAAGATGCTGAGGATGGGTTTCTGCAGGTTGTGTTATTGGGAGGTGAGTAGAGATGCTCAGGATGGGTTTATGCAGATTGTGTTATTGGGAGGTGAGTGGAGATGCTGAGGATGGGTTTCTGCAGATTGTTTTATTGGGAGGTGAGTGAAGATGCTGAGGATGGGTTTCTGCAGGTTGTGTTATTGGGAGGTGAGTGGAAATGCTGAGAATGGGTTTCTGCAGGTTGTGTTATTGGGAGGTGGGTGGAGATGCTGAGAATGGGATTCTGCAGGTTGTGTTATTGGGAGATGAGTGGAAATGCTGAGAATGGGTTTCTGCAGGTTGTGTTATTGGGAGGTGAGTGAAGATGCTGAGGATGGGTTTCTGCAGGTTGTGTTATTGGGAGGTTAGTGAAGATGCTGAGAATGGGTTTCTGCAGGTTGTGTTATTGGAAGGTCAGTGGAGATGCTGAGGATGGGTTTCTGCAGGTTGTGTTATTGGGAGATGAGTGGAAATGATGATAATGGGTTTCTGCAGGTTGTGTTATTGGGAGGTGAGTGGAGATGCTGAGGATGGGTTTCTGCAGGTTGTGTTATTGGGAGATGAGTGGAAATGCTGAGAATGGCTTTCTGCAGGTTGTGTTATGGGAAGGTTAGGGAAGATGCTCAGGATGGGTTTATGCAGATTGTGTTATTGGGAGGTGAGTGGAGATGCTGAGGATGGGTTTCTGCCGGTTGTGTTGTTGGAAGGTTGGGGAAGATGCTGAGGATGGTTTTCTGCAGATTGTGTTATTGTAAGGTTAGTGAAGATGCTGAGGATGTGTTTCTGCAGGTGGTGCTATTGGGAGGTGAGTGGAGATACTGAGGATGGGTTTCTGCCGGTTTTGTTATTGGAAACTAAGTGAAGATGCTGAGAATGGGTTGCTGCAGGTTGTGTTATTGGGAGGCGAGTGAAGATGCTGAGAATGGGTTTCTGCAGGTTGTGTTATTGGAAGGTGAGTGAAGATGCTGAGGATGGGTTTCTGTAGGTTGTGTAATTGGAAGGTTAGTGGAGATGCTGAGGATGGGTTTCTGCAGGTTGTGTTACTGGGAGGTGATTGGAGATTCTGAGGATGGGTTTCTGTAGGTTGTGTAATTGGAAGTTTAGTGGAGATGCTGAGAATTGGTTTCTGCAGGTTGTGTTATTGGGAGGTGAGTGGAGATGCTGAGGATGGGTTTCTGCAGGTTGTGCTATTGGGAGGTGAGTGGAGATGCTGAGGATGGGTATCTGCAGGTTGTGTTATTGGGAAGTGAGTGTAGATGCTGAGGATGGATGTCGTCATGTTGTGTTCTTGGAAGGTTAGGGAAGTTGCTGAGGATGGTTTTCTGCAGATTGTGTTATTGGAAGCTGAGTGAAGTTTCTGAGAATGGGTTTCTGCAGGTTGTGTTATTGGGAGGTGAGTGAAGATTCTGAGGATGCGTTTCTACAGGTTGTGTTATTGGAAGGTTAGGGAAGATGCTCAGGATGGGTTTATGCAGATTGTGTTATTGAGAGGTGAGTAGAGATGCTGAGGATGGGTTTATGCAGGTTGTGTTATTGGGAGGTGAGTGGAGATGCTGAGGATGGGTTTCTGCAGGTTGTTTTATTGGGAGGTGAGTGAAGATGCTGAGGATGGGTTTCTGCAGGTTGTGTTATTGGGAGGCGAGTGGAAATGCTGAGAATGGGTTTCTGCAGGTTGTGTTATTGGGAGGTGAGTGGAGATGCTGAGAATAGGTTTCTGCAGGTTGTGTTATTGGGAGATGAGTGGAAATGCTGAGAATGGGTTTCTGCAGGTTGTGTTATTGGGAGGTGAGTGGAGATGATGAGGATGGGTTCCTGCAGGTTGCGTTATTGGGAGATGAGTGGAAATGCTGAGAATGGCTTTCTGCAGGTTGTGTTATGGGAAGGGTAGGGAAGATGCTCAGGATGGGTTTATGCAGATTGTGTTATTGGGAGGTGAGTGGAGATGCTGAGGATGGGTTTCTGCCGGTTGTGTTGTTGGAAGGTTGGGGAAGTTGCTGAGGATTGTTTTCTGCAGATTGTGTTATTGGAAGGTTAGTGAAGATGCTGAGGATGTGTTTCTGCAGGTTGTGCTATTGGGAGGTGAGTGGAGATGCTGAGGATGGGTTTCTGCCGGTTGTGTTATTGGAAGCTAAGTGAAGATGCTGAGAATGGGTTGCTGCAGGTTGTGTTATGGGAAGGTGAGTGGAGATGCTGAGGATGGGTTCCTGCAGGTTGTGTTATTGGGAGGCGAGTGAAGATGCTGAGAATGGGTTTCTGCAGGTTGTGTTATTGGAAGGTGAGTGAAGATGCTGAGGATGGGTTTCTGTAGGTTGTGTAACTGGAAGGTTAGTGGAGATGCTGAGGATGGGTTTCTGCAGGTTGTGTTATTGGGAGGTGAGTGGAGATGCTGAGGATAGGTTTCTGCAGGTTGTGTTATTGGGAGGTGAGTGAAGATGCTGAGGATGGGTTTCTGCAGGTTGTGTTATTGGGAGTTCAGTGGAGCTGCTGAGGATGGGTTTCTGCAGGTTGTGTTATTGGAAGGTGAGTGAAGATGCTGAGGATAGGTTTCTGCAGGTTGTGTTATTGGGAGGTGAGTGAAGATGCTGAGGATGGGTTTCTGCAGGTTGTGTTATTGGGAGGTGAGTGGAAATGCTGAGAATGGGTTTCTGCAGGTTGTGTTATTGGGAGGTGAGTGGAGATGCTGAGAATCGGTTTCTGCAGGTTGTGTTAATGGGAGATGAGTGGAAATGCTGAGAATGGGTTTCTGCAGGTTGTGTTATTGGGAGGTGAGTGGAGATGCTGAGGATGGGTTTCTGCAGGTTGTGTTATTGGGAGATGAGTGGAAATGCTGAGAATGGCTTTCTGCAGGTTGTGTTATGGGAAGGTTAGGGAAGAAGCTCAGGATGGGTTTATGCAGATTGTGTTATTGGGAGGTGAGTGGAGATGCTGAGGATGGGTTTCTGCCGGTTGTGTTGTTGGAAGATTGGGGAAGATGCTGAGGATGGTTTTCTGCAGATTGTGTTATTGGAAGGTTAGTGAAGATGCTGAGGATGTTTTTCTGCAGGTTGTGCTATTGGGAGGTGAGTGGAGACACTGAGGATGGGTTTCTGCAGGTTGTGTTATTGGGAGGTGAGTGGAGATGCTGAGGATGGGTTTCTGCAATATGTGTTATTGGAAGGTTAGTGAAGATTCTGAGGATGGGTTTCTGCAGGTTGTGTTATTGGGAGGTGAGTGTAGATGCTGAGGATGTGTTTCTGCAGATTGTGTTATTTGGAGGTGAGTGGAGATGCTGAGGATGGGTTTCGTCATGTTGTGTTCTTGGAAGGTGAGTGGAGATGCTGAGGATGGGTTCCTGCGGGTTGTTTTATTGGGAGGTGAGTGAAAATGCTGAGGATGGGTTTCTGCAGGTTGTGTTATTGGGAGGTGAGTGGAAATGCTGAGAATGGGTTTCTGCAGGTTGTGTTATTGGGAGGTGAGTGGAGATGCTGAGAATGGGATTCTGCAGGTTGTGTTATTGGGAGATGAGTGGAAATGCTGAGAATGGGTTTCTGCAGGTTGTGTTATTGGGAGGTGAGTGAAGATGCTGAGGATGGGTTTCTGCAGGTGGTGTTATTGGGAGGTTAGTGAAGATGCTGTGAATGGGTTTCTGCAGGTTGTGTTATTGGAAGGTCAGTGGAGATGCTGAGGATGGGTTTCTGCAGGTTGTGTTATTGGGAGATGAGTGGAAATGCTGAGAATGGTTTTCTGCAGGTTGTGTTATTGGAAGGTGAGTGGAGATGCTGAGGATGGGTTTCTGCAGGTTGTGTTATTGGGAGATGAGTGGAAATGCTGAGAATGGCTTTCTGCAGGTTGTGTTATGGGAAGGTTAGGGAAGATGCTCAGGATGGGTTTATGCAGATTGTGTTATTGGGAGGTGAGTGGAGATGCTGAGGATGGGTTTCTGCCGGTTGTGTTGTTGGAAGGTTGGGGAAGATGCTGAGGATGGTTTTCTGCAGATTGTGTTATTGGAAGGTTAGTGAAGATGCTGAGGATGTGTTTCTGCAGGTTGTGCTATTGGGAGGTGAGTGGAGATGCTGAGGATGGGTTACTGCCGGTTTTGTTATTGGAAACTAAGTGAAGATGCTGAGAATGGGTTGTTGCAGGTTGTGTTATTGGGAGGCGAGTGAAGATGCTGAGGATGCGTTTCTGCAGGTTGTGTTATTGGGAGATGAGTGGAAATGCTGAGAATGGGTTTCTGCAGGTTGTGTTATTGGGAGGTGAGTGGAGATGCTGAGGATGGGTTTCTGCAGGCTGTGTATTTGGGAGTTGAGTGGAAATGCTGAGAATGGCTTTCTGCAGGTTGTGTTATGGGAAGGTTAGGGAAGATGCTCAAGATGGGTTTATGCAGATTGTGTTATTGGGAGGTGAGTGGAGATGCTGAGGATGGGATTCTGCCGGTTGTGTTGTTGGAAGGTTGGGGAAGATGCTGAGGATGGTTTTCTGCAGATTGTGTTTTTGGAAGGTTAGTGAAGATGCTGAGGATGTGTTTCTGCAGGTTGTGCTATTGGGAGGTGAGTGGAGATGCTGAGGATGGGTTTCTGCAGGTTGTGTTATTGTGAGGTGATTGGAGATGCTGAGGATGGGTTTCTGCAGGTTGTGTTATTGGGAGGTGAGTGGAGATGCTGAGGATGGGTTCTGCAGGTTGTGTTATTGGGAGGTGAGTGAAGATGCTGAGGATGGGTTTCTGCAGATTGTGTTATTGGAAGGTTAGTGAAGATTCTGAAGATGGGTTTCTGCAGATTGTGTTATTGGAAGGTTAGTGAAGATGCTGAGGATGTGTTTCTGCAGGTTGTGCTATTGGGAGGTGAGTGGAGATGCTGAGGATGGGTTACTGCCGGTTTTGTTATTGGAAACTAAGTGAAGATGCTGAGAATGGGTTGTTGCAGGTTGTGTTATTGGGAGGCGAGTGAAGATGCTGAGAATGGGTTTCTGCAGGTTGTGTTATTGGAAGGTGAGTGAAGATGCTGAGGATGGGTTTCTGCAGGTTGTTTTACTGGGAGGTGATTGGAGATTCTGAGGATGGGTTTCTGTAGGTTGTATAATTGGAAGGTTAGTGGAGATGCTGAGAATTGGTTTCTGCAGGTTGTGTTATTGGGAGGTGAGTGGAGATGCTGAGGATGTGTTTCTGCAGGTTGTGCTATTGGGAGGTGAGTGGAGATGCTGAGGATGGGTTTCTGCAGGTTGTGTTATTGGGAGGTGAGTGAAGATGCTGAGGATGGGTTTCTGCAGGTTGTGTTATTGGGAAGTGAGTGGAGATGCTGAGGATGGATTTCGTCATGTTGTGTTCTTGGAAGGTTAGGGAAGTTGCTGAGGATGGTTTTCTGCAGATTGTGTTATTGGAAGGTGAGTGAAGATTCTGAGGATGGGTTCTGCAGGTTGTGTTACTGGGAGGTGAGTTGAGATGCTGAGGATGGGTTTCTGCAGGTTGTGTTACTGGGAGGTGATTGGAGATTCTGAGGATGGGTTTCTGTAGGTTGTATAATTGGAAGGTTAGTGGAGATGCTGAGAATTGGTTTCTGCAGGTTGTGTTATTGGGAGGTGAGTGGAGATGCTGAGGATGTGTTTCTGCAGGTTGTGCTATTGGGAGGTGAGTGGAGATGCTGAGGATGGGTTTCTGCAGGTTGTGTTATTGGGAGGTGAGTGAAGATGCTGAGGATGGGTTTCTGCAGGTTGTGTTATTGGGAAGTGAGTGGAGATGCTGAGGATGGATTTCGTCATGTTGTGTTCTTGGAAGGTTAGGGAAGTTGCTGAGGATGGTTTTCTGCAGATTGTGTTATTGGAAGGTGAGTGAAGATTCTGAGGATGGGTTCTGCAGGTTGTGTTACTGGGAGGTGAGTTGAGATGCTGAGGATGGGTTTCTGCAGGTTGTGTTATTGGAAGGTTAGTGAAGATGCTGAGGATGGGTTCTGCAGGTTGTGTTATTGGGAGGTGAGTGGAGATGCTGAGGATGGGTTTCTGCAGCTTGTGTTATTGAGAGATGAGTGGAAATGCTGAGAATGGCTTTCTGCAGGTTGTTTTATTGGGAGGTGAGTGAAGATGCTGAGGATGCGTTTCTGCAGGTTGTGTTATTGGGAGATGAGTGGAAATGCTGAGAATGGGTTTCTGCAGGTTGTGTTATTGGGAGGTGAGTGGAGATGCTGAGGATGGGTTTCTGCAGGCTGTGTATTTGGGAGTTGAGTGGAAATGCTGAGAATGGCTTTCTGCAGGTTGTGTTATGGGAAGGTTAGGGAAGATGCTCAAGATGGGTTTATGCAGATTGTGTTATTGGGAGGTGAGTGGAGATGCTGAGGATGGGATTCTGCCGGTTGTGTTGTTGGAAGGTTGGGGAAGATGCTGAGGATGGTTTTCTGCAGATTGTGTTATTGGAAGGTTAGTGAAGATGCTGAGGATGTGTTTCTGCAGGTTGTGCTATTGGGAGGTGAGTGGAGATGCTGAGGATGGGTTTCAGCAGGTTGTGTTATTGTGAGGTGATTGGAGATGCTGAGGATGGGTTTCTGCAGGTTGTGTTATTGGGAGGTGAGTGGAGATGCTGAGGATGGGTTCTGCAGGTTGTGTTATTGGGAGGTGAGTGAAGATGCTGAGGATGGGTTTCTGCAGATTGTGTTATTGGAAGGTTAGTGAAGATTCTGAAGATGGGTTTCTGCAGATTGTGTTATTGGAAGGTTAGTGAAGATGCTGAGGATGTGTTTCTGCAGGTTGTGCTATTGGGAGGTGAGTGGAGATGCTGAGGATGGGTTACTGCCGGTTTTGTTATTGGAAACTAAGTGAAGATGCTGAGAATGGGTTGTTGCAGGTTGTGTTATTGGGAGGCGAGTGAAGATGCTGAGAATGGGTTTCTGCAGGTTGTGTTATTGGAAGGTGAGTGAAGATGCTGAGGATGGGTTTCTGCAGGTTGTTTTACTGGGAGGTGAGTGGAGATTCTGAGGATGGGTTTCTGTAGGTTGTATAATTGGAAGGTTAGTGGAGATGCTGAGAATTGGTTTCTGCAGGTTGTGTTATTGGGAGGTGAGTGGAGATGCTGAGGATGTGTTTCTGCAGGTTGTGCTATTGGGAGGTGAGTGGAGATGCTGAGGATGGGTTTCTGCAGGTTGTGTTATTGGGAGGTGAGTGAAGATGCTGAGGATGGGTTTCTGCAGGTTGTGTTATTGGGAAGTGAGTGGAGATGCTGAGGATGGATTTCGTCATGTTGTGTTCTTGGAAGGTTAGGGAAGTTGCTGAGGATGGTTTTCTGCAGATTGTGTTATTGGAAGGTGAGTGAAGATTCTGAGGATGGGTTCTGCAGGTTGTGTTACTGGGAGGTGAGTTGAGATGCTGAGGATGGGTTTCTGCAGGTTGTGTTATTGGAAGGTTAGTGAAGATGCTGAGGATGGGTTCTGCAGGTTGTGTTATTGGGAGGTGAGTGGAGATGCTGAGGATGGGTTTCTGCAGGTTGTGTTATTGAGAGATGAGTGGAAATGCTGAGAATGGCTTTCTGCAGGTTGTTTTATTGGGAGGTGAGTGAAGATGCTGAGGATGCGTTTCTGCAGGTTGTGTTATTGGGAGATGAGTGGAAATGCTGAGAATGGGTTTCTGCAGGTTGTGTTATTGGGAGGTGATTGGAGATGCTGAGGATGGGTTTCTGCAGGCTGTGCTATTGGGAGTTGAGTGGAAATGCTGAGAATGGGTTTCTGCAGGTTGTGTTATGGGAAGGTTAGGGAAGATGCTCAAGATGGGTTTATGCAGATTGTGTTATTGGGAGGTGAGTGGAGATGCTGAGGATGGGATTCTGCCGGTTGTGTTGTTGGAAGGTTGGGGAAGATGCTGAGGATGGTTTTCTGCAGATTGTGTTATTGGAAGGTTAGTGAAGATGCTGAGGATGTGTTTCTGCAGGTTGTGCTATTGGGAGGTGAGTGGAGATGCTGAGGATGTGTTTCTGCAGGTTGTGTTATTGTGAGGTGATTGGAGATGCTGAGGATGGGTTTCTGCAGGTTGTGTTATTGGGAGGTGAGTGGAGATGCTGAGGATGGGTTCTGCAGGTTGTGTTATTGGGAGGTGAGTGAAGATGCTGAGGATGGGTTTCTGCAGATTGTGTTATTGGAAGGTTAGTGAAGATTCTGAAGATGGGTTTCTGCAGGTTGTGTTATTGGGAGGTGAGTGTAGATGCTGAGGATGGGTTTCTGCAGGTTGTGTTATTGGGAGGTTAGTGGAGATGCTGAGGATGGGTTTCTGCAGGTTGTGTTATTGGGAGGTGAGTGAAGATGCTGAGGATGGGTTTCTGAAGGTTGTGTTATTGGAAGGTTAGGGAAAATGCTGAGGATGGCTTTCTGCAGGTTGTGTTATTGGGAAGTGAGTGGAGATGCTGAGGATGGGTTTCGTCATGTTGTGTTCTTGCAAGGTTAGGGAAGAAGCTGAGGATGATTTTCTGCAGATTGTGTTATTGGGAGGTGAGTGGAGATGCTGAGGATGGGTTTCTGCAGGCTGTGTTATTGGGAGTTGAGTGGAAATGCTGAGAATGGCTTTCTGCAGGTTGTGTTATGGGAAGGTTAGGGAAGATGCTCAAGATGGGTTTATGCAGATTGTGTTATTGGGAGGTGAGTGGAGATGCTGAGGATGGGATTCTGCCGGTTGTGTTGTTGGAAGGTTGGGGAAGATGCTGAGTATGGTTTTCTGCAGATTGTGTTATTGGAAGGTTAGTGAAGATGCTGAGGATGTGTTTCTGCAGGTTGTGCTATTGGGAGGTGAGTGGAGATGCTGAGGATGTGTTTCTGCAGGTTGTGTTATTGTGAGGTGATTGGAGATGCTGAGGATGGGTTTCTGCAGGTTGTGTTATTGGGAGGTGAGTGGAGATGCTGAGGATGGGTTCTGCAGGTTGTGTTATTGGGAGGTGAGTGAAGATGCTGAGGATGGGTTTCTGCAGATTGTGTTATTGGAAGGTTAGTGAAGATTCTGAAGATGGGTTTCTGCAGGTTGTGTTATTGGGAGGTGAGTGTAGATGCTGAGGATGGGTTTCTGCAGGTTGTGTTATTGGGAGGTTAGTGGAGATGCTGAGGATGGGTTTCTGCAGGTTGTGTTATTGGGAGGTGAGTGAAGATGCTGAGGATGGTTTTCTGCAGGTTGTGTTATTGGAAGGTTAGGGAAAATGCTGAGGATGGCTTTTTGCAGGTTGTGTTATTGGGAAGTGAGTGAAGATGCTGAGGATGGGTTTCGTCATGTTGTGTTCTTGCAAGGTTAGGGAAGATGCTGAGGATGATTTTCTGCAGATTGTGTTATTGGAAGGTGAGTGAAGATTCTGAGGATGGGTTCTGCAGGTTGTGTTACTGGGAGGTGGGTTGAGATGCTGAGGATGGGATCTGCAGGTTGTGTTATTGGAAGGTTAGTGAAGATGCTGAGGATGGGTTCTGCAGGTTGTGTTATTGGGAGGTGAGTGGAGATGCTGAGGATGGGTTTCTGCAGGTTGTGTTATTGAGAGATGAGTGGAAATGCTGAGAATGGGTTTCTGCAGGTTGTGTTATTGGGAGGTGAGTGAAGATGCTGAGGATGCGTTTCTGCAGGTTGTGTTATTGGGAGATGAGTGGAAATGCTGAGAATGGGTTTCTGCAGGTTGTGTTATTGGGAGGTGAGTGGAGATGCTGAGGATGGGTTTCTGCAGGTTGTGTTATTGGGAGATGAGTGGAAATGCTGAGAATGGCTTTCTGCAGGTTGTGTTATGGGAAGGTTAGGGAAGATGCTCAGGATGGGTTTATGCAGATTGTGTTATTGGGAGGTGAGTGGAGATGCTGAGGATGGGTTTCTGCCGGTTGTGTTTTTGGAAGTTTGGGGAAGATGCTGAGGATGGGTTTCTGCAGGTTGTGTTATTGGAAGGTTAGTGAAGATGCTGAGGATGTGTTTCTGCAGGTTGTGCTATTGGGAGGTGAGTGGAGATGCTGAGGATGGGTTTCTGCCGGTTGTGTTATTGGAAGCTAAGTGAAGATGCTGAGAATGGATTGCTGCAGGTTGTGTTATGGGAAGGTGAATGGAGATGCTGAGGATGGGTTTCTGCAGGTTGTGTTATTGGGAGGCGAGTGAAGATGCTGAGAATGGGTTTCTGCAGGTTGTGTTATTGGAAGGTAAGTGAAGATGCTGAGGATGGGTTTCTGTAGGTTGTGTATTTGGAAGGTTAGTGGAGATGCTGAGGATGGGTTTCTGCAGGTTGTGTTATTGGAAGGTGAGTGAAGATGCTGAGGATAGGTTTCTGCAGGTTGTGTTATTGGGAGGTGAGTGAAGATGCTGAGGATGGGTTTCTGCAGGTTGTGTAATTGGGAGGTCAGTGGAGATGCTGAGGATGGGTTTCTGCAGGTTGTGTTATTGGGAGATGAGTGGAAATGCTGAGAATGGGTTCTGCAGGTTGTGTTATTGGGAGGTGAGTGTAGATGCTGAGGATGGGTTACTGCAGGTTGTGTTATTGGGAGGTGAGTGAAGATGCTGAGGATGGGTTTCTGCAGGTTGTGTTATTGGAAGGTGAGTGGAGATGCTGAGGATGGGTTTCTGCAGATTGTGTTATTGGAAGGTTAGTGAAGATTCTGAGGATGGGTTCTGCAGGTTGTGTTATTGGGAGGTGAGTGTAGATGCTGAGGATGGGTTACTGCAGGTTGTGTTATTGGGAGGTGAGTGAAGATGCTGAGGATGGTTTTCTGCAGATTGTGTTATTGGAAGGTTAGTGAAGATGCTGAGGATGTGTTTCTGCACGTTGTGCTATTGGGAGGTGAGTGGAGATGCTGAGGATGGGTTACTGCAGGTTGTGTTATTGGGAGGTGAGTGAAGATGCTGAGGATGGTTTTCTGCAGATTGTGTTATTGGAAGGTTAGTGAAGATGCTGAGGATGTGTTTCTGCAGGTTGTGCTATTGGGAGGTGAGTGGAGATGCTGAGGATGGGTTTCTGCCGGTTGTATTATTGGAAGCTAAGTGAAGATGCTGAGAATGGGTTGCTGCAGGTTGTGTTATGGGAAGGTGAGTGGAGATGCTGAGGATGGGTTTCTGCAGGTTGTGTTATTGGGAGGCGAGTGAAGATGCTGAGAATGGGTTTCTGCAGGTTGTGTTATTGGAAGGTGAGTGAAGATGCTGAGGATGGGTTTCTGTAGGTTTTGTAATTGGAAGGTTAGTGGAGATGCTGAGGATGGGTTTCTGCAGGTTGTGTTATTGGAAGGTGAGTGAAGATGCTGAGGATAGGTTTCTGCAGGTTGTGTTATTGGGAGGTGAGTGAAGATGCTGAGGATGGGCTTCTGCAGGTTGTGTTATTGGGAGGTCAGTGGAGATGCTGAGGATGGGTTTCTGCAGGTTGTGTTATTGGGAGATGCGTGGAAATGCTGAGAATGGGTTTCTGCAGGTTGTGTTATTGGGAGGTGAGTGAAGATGCTGAGGATTGGTTTCTGCAGGTTGTGTTATTGGGAGATGAGTGGAAATGCTGAGAATGGGTTTCTGCAGGTTGTGTTATTGGGAGGTGAGTGGAGATGCTGAGGATGGGTTTCTGCAGGTTGTGTTATTGGGTGATGAGTGGAAATGCTGAGAATGGCTTTCTGCAGGTTGTGTTATGGGAAGGTTAGGAAAGATGTTCAAGATGGGTTTATGCAGATTGTGTTATTGGGAGGTGAGTGGAGATGCTGAGGATGGGTTTCTGCCGGTTGTGTTGTTGGAAGTTTGGGGAAGATGCTGAGGATGGTTTTATGCAGATTGTGTGATTGGAAGGTTAGTGACGATGCTGCGGATGGGTTACTGCAGGTTGTGTTATTGGGAGGTGAGTGGAGATGCTGAGCATGGGTTTCTGCAGGTTGTGTTATTGGAAGGTGAGTGGAGATGCTGAGGATGGGTTTCTGCAGATTGTGTTATTGGAAGGTTAGTGAAGATTCTGAGGATGGGTTCTGCAGGTTGTGGTATTGGGAGGTGAGTGTAGATGCTGAGGATGGGTTACTGCAGGTTGTGTTATTGGGAGGTCAGTGAAGATGCTGAGGATGGGTTTCTGCAGATTGTGCTATTGGAAGGTTAGGGAAAATGCTGAGGATGGCTTCCTGCAGGTTGTGTTATTGGGAAGTGAGTGGAGATGCTGAGGATGGGTTTCGTCATGTTGTTTTCTTGGAAGGTTAGGGAAGATGCTGAGGATGATTTTCTGCAGATTGTGTTATTGGAAGGTGAGTGACGATTCTGAGGATGGGTTCTGCAGGTTGTGTTACTGGGAGGTGAGTTGAGATGCTGAGGATGGGTTTCTGCAGGTTCTGTTATTGGGAGGTGAGTGGAAATGCTGAGAATGGGTTTCTGCAGGTTGTGTTATTGGGAGGTGAGTGGAGATGCTGAGAATCGGTTTCTGCAGGTTGTGTTATTGGGAGATGAGTGGAAATGCTGAGAATGGGTTTCTGCAGGTTGTGTTATTGGGAGTGAGTGGAGATGCTGAGGATGGGTTTCTGCAGGTTGTGATATTGGGAGATGAGTGGAAATGCTGAGAATTGCTTTCTGCTTTTTGTGTTATGGGAAGGTTAGGGAAGATGCTCAGGATGGGTTTATGCAGATTGTGTTATTGGGAGGTGAGTGGAGATGCTGAGGATGGGTTTCTGCAGGTTGTGTTATTGGAAGGTTAGTGAAGATGCTGAGGATGTGTTTCTGCAGGTTGTGCTATTGGGAGGCGAGTGGAGATGCTGAGAATGGGTTTCTGCCGGTTGTGTTATTGGAAGCTAAGTGAAGATGCTGAGAATTGGTTGCTGCAGGTTGTGTTATGGGAAGGTGAGTGGAGATGCTGAGGATGGGTTTCTGCCGGTTGTGTTGTTGGAAGGTTGGGGAAGATGCTGAGGATGGTTTTCTGCAGATTGTGTTATTGGAAGCTTAGTGAAAATGCTGAGGATGTTTTTCTGCAGGTTGTGCTATTGGGAGGTGAGTGGAGATGCTGAGGATGGGTTTCTGCAGGTTGTGTCATTGGAAGCTAAGTGAAGATGCTGAGAATGGGTTGCTGCAGGTTGTGTTATGGGAAGGTGAGTGGAGAAGCTGAGGATGGGTTTCTGCAGGTTGTGTTATTGGGAGGTGAGTGAAGATGCTGAGAATGGGTTTCTGCAGGTTGTGTTATTGGAAGGTGAGTGAAGATGCTGAGGATGGGTTTCTGTATGTTGTGTTATTGGAAGGTTAGTGGAGATGCTGAGGATGGGTTTCTGCAGGTTGTGTTATTGGAAGGTGAGTGAAGATGCTGTGGATAGGTTTCTGCAGGTTGTGTTATTGGGAGGTAAGTGGAGATGCTGAGGATGGGTTTCTCAAGGTTGTGTTATTGGAAGGTTAGTGAAGATTCTGAGGATGTGTTTCTGCAGGTTGTGTTATTGCGAGGTGAGTGGTGATGCTGAGGATGGGTTTCTGCAGATTGTGTTATTGGAAGGTTAGTGAAGATTCCGAGGATGGGTTTCTGCAGGTTGTGTTATTGGGAGGTGAGTGTAGATGCTGAGGATGTGTTTCTGCAGATTGTGTTATTGGGAGGTGAGTGGAGATGCTGAGGATGGGTTTCGTCATGTTGTGTTCTTGGAAGGTTAGGGAAGATGCTGAGGATGATTTTCTGCAGATTGTGTTATTGGGAGGTGAGTGAAGATTCTGAGGATGGGTTCTGCAGGTTGTGTTACTGGGAGGTGAGTTGAGATGCTGAGGATGGGTATCTGCAGGTTCTGTTTTTGGGAGGTGAGTGGAGATGCTGAGGATGGGTTTCTGCAGGTTCTGTTATTGGGAGGTGAGTGGAAATGCTGAGAATGGGTTTCTGCAGGTTGTGTTATTGGGAGGTGAGTGGAGATGCTGAGAATCGGTTTCTGCAGGTTGTGTTATTGGGAGATGAGTGGAAATGCTGAGAATGGGTTTCTGCAGGTTGTGTTATTGGGAGGTGAGTGGAGATGCTGAGGATGGGTTTCTGCAGGTTGTGATATTGGGAGATGAGTGGAAATGCTGAGAATGGCTTTCTGCAGGTTGTGTTATGGGAAGGTAAGGGAAGATGCTCAGGATGGGTTTATGCAGATTGTGTTATTGGGAGGTGAGTGGAGATGCTGAGGATGGGTTTCTGCAGGTTGTGTTATTGGAAGGTTAGTGAAGATGCTGAGGATGTGTTTCTGCAGGTTGTGCTATTGGGAGGTGAGTGGAGATGCTGAGGATGGGTTTCTGCCGGTTGTGTTATTGGAAGCTAAGTGAAGATGCTGAGAATGGGTTGCTGCAGGTTGTGTTATGGGAAGGTGAGTGGAGATGCTGAGGATGGGTTTCTGCCGGTTGTGTTGTTGGAAGGTTGGGGAAGATGGTGAGGATGGTTTTCTGCAGATTGTGTTATTGGAAGCTTAGTGAAAATGCTGAGGATGTTTTTCTGCAGGTTGTGCTATTGGGAGGTGAGTGGAGATGCTGAGAATTGGTTTCTGCAGGTTGTGTTATTGGGAGGTGAGTGGAGATGCTGAGGATGGGTTTCTGCAGGTTGTGTTATTGGGAGGTGAGTGAAGATGCTGAGGATGGGTTTCTGCAGGTTGTGTTATTCGAAGGTGAGCGAAGATGCTGAGAATGGGTTACTGCAGGTTGTGTTATTGGGAGGTGAGTGGAGATGCTGAGGATGGGTTTCTGCAGGTTGTGTTATTGGGAGGTGAGTGAAGATGCTGAGGATGGGTTTCTGCAGGTTGTGTTATTGGGAGGTGAGTGGAGATGCTGAGAATTGGTTTCTGCAGGTTGTGTTATTGGGAGGTGAGTGGAGATGCTGAGGATGGGTTTCTGCAGGTTGTGTTATTGGGAGATGAGTGGAAATGCTGAGAATGGGTTTCTGCAGGTTGTGTTATTGGGAGTGAGTGGAGATGCTGAGGATGGGTTTCTGCATGTTGTGTTATTAGGAGGTGAGTGAAGATGCTGAGGATGGGTTTCTGCAGGTTGTGTTATTGGGAAGTGAGTGGAGATGCTGAGGATGGGTTTCTGCCGGTTGTGTTGTTGGAAGGTTGGGGAAGATGCTGAGGATGGTTTTCTGCAGATTGTGTTATTGGAAGCTTAGTGAAAATGCTGAGGATGTTTTTCTGCAGGTTGTGCTATTGGGAGGTGAGTGGAGATGCTGAGGATGGGTTTCTGCAGGTTGTGTCATTGGAAGCTAAGTGAAGATGCTGAGAATGGGTTGCTGCAGGTTGTGTTATGGGAAGGTGAGTGGAGAAGCTGAGGATGGGTTTCTGCAGGTTGTGTTATTGGGAGGTGAGTGAAGATGCTGAGAATGGGTTTCTGCAGGTTGTGTTATTGGAAGGTGAGTGAAGATGCTGAGGATGGGTTTCTGTATGTTGTGTTATTGGAAGGTTAGTGGAGATGCTGAGGATGGGTTTCTGCAGGTTGTGTTATTGGAAGGTGAGTGAAGATGCTGTGGATAGGTTTCTGCAGGTTGTGTTATTGGGAGGTAAGTGGAGATGCTGAGGATGGGTTTCTCAAGGTTGTGTTATTGGAAGGTTAGTGAAGATTCTGAGGATGTGTTTCTGCAGGTTGTGTTATTGCGAGGTGAGTGGTGATGCTGAGGATGGGTTTCTGCAGATTGTGTTATTGGAAGGTTAGTGAAGATTCTGAGGATGGGTTTCTGCAGGTTGTGTTATTGGGAGGTGAGTGTAGATGCTGAGGATGTGTTTCTGCAGATTGTGTTATTGGGAGGTGAGTGGAGATGCTGAGGATGGGTTTCGTCATGTTGTGTTCTTGGAAGGTTAGGGAAGATGCTGAGGATGATTTTCTGCAGATTGTGTTATTGGGAGGTGAGTGAAGATTCTGAGGATGGGTTCTGCAGGTTGTGTTACTGGGAGGTGAGTTGAGATGCTGAGGATGGGTATCTGCAGTTTGTGTTATTGGAAGGTTCGTGAAGATGCTGAGGATGGGTTCTGCAGGTTGTGTTATTGGGAGGTGAGTGGAGATGCTGAGGATGGGTTTCTGCAGGTTGTGTTTTTGGGAGGTGAGTGGAGATGCTGAGGATGGGTTTCTGCAGGTTGTCTTATTGGGAGGTGAGTGAAGATGCTGAGGATGGGTTTCTGCAGGTTGTGTTATTGGGAGGTTAGGGAAGATGCTCAGGATGGGTTTCTGCAGGTTGTGTTATTGGAAGGTGAGTGAAGATGCTGTGGATAGGTTTCTGCAGGTTGTGTTATTGGGAGGTAAGTGGAGATGCTGAGGATGGGTTTCTCAAGGTTGTGTTATTGGAATGTTAGTGAAGATTCTGAGGATGTGTTTCTGCAGGTTGTGTTATTGCGAGGTGAGTGGTGATGCTGAGGATGGGTTTCTGCAGATTGTGTTATTGGAAGGTTAGTGAAGATTCTGAGGATGGGTTTCTGCAGGTTGTGTTATTGGGAGGTGAGTGTAGATGCTGAGGATGTGTTTCTGCAGATTGTGTTATTGGGAGGTGAGTGGAGATGCTGAGGATGGGTTTCGTCATGTTGTGTTCTTGGAAGGTTAGGGAAGATGCTGAGGATGATTTTCTGCAGATTGTGTTATTGGGAGGTGAGTGAAGATTCTGAGGATGGGTTCTGCAGGTTGTGTTACTGGGAGGTGAGTTGAGATGCTGAGGATGGGTATCTGCAGGTTGTGTTTTTGGGAGGTGAGTGGAGATGCTGAGGATGGGTTTCTGCAGGTTCTGTTATTGGGAGGTGAGTGGAAATGCTGAGAATGGGTTTCTGCAGGTTGTGTTATTGGGAGGTGAGTGTAGATGCTGAGAATCGGTTTCTGCAGGTTGTGTTATTGGGAGATGAGTGGAAATGCTGAGAATGGGTTTCTGCAGGTTGTGTTATTGGGAGGTGAGTGGAGATGCTGAGGATGGGTTTCTGCAGGTTGTGATATTGGGAGATGAGTGGAAATGCTGAGAATGGCTTTCTGCAGGTTGTGTTATGGGAAGGTAAGGGAAGATGCTCAGGATGGGTTTATGCAGATTGTGTTATTGGGAGGTGAGTGGAGATGCTGAGGATGGGTTTCTGCAGGTTGTGTTATTGGAAGGTTAGTGAAGATGCTGAGGATGTGTTTCTGCAGGTTGTGCTATTGGGAGGTGAGTGGAGATGCTGAGGATGGGTTTCTGCCGGTTGTGTTATTGGAAGCTAAGTGAAGATGCTGAGAATGGGTTGCTGCAGGTTGTGTTATGGGAAGGTGAGTGGAGATGCTGAGGATGGGTTTCTGCCGGTTGTGTTGTTGGAAGGTTGGGGAAGATGCTGAGGATGGTTTTCTGCAGATTGTGTTATTGGAAGCTTAGTGAAAATGCTGAGGATATTTTTCTGCAGGTTGTGCTATTGGGAGGTGAGTGGAGATGCTGAGAATTGGTTTCTGCAGGTTGTGTTATTGGGAGGTGAGTGGAGATGCTGAGGATGGGTTTCTGCAGGATGTGTTATTGGGAGGTGAGTGAAGATGCTGAGGATGGGTTTCTGCAGGTTGTGTTATTCGAAGGTGAGCGAAGATGCTGAGAATGGGTTACTGCAGGTTGTGTTATTGGGAGGTGAGTGGAGATGCTGAGGATGGGTTTCTGCAGGTTGTGTTATTGGGAGGTGAGTGAAGATGCTGAGGATGGGTTTCTGCAGGTTGTGTTATTGGGAGGTGAGTGGAGATGCTGAGAATTGGTTTCTGCAGGTTGTGTTATTGGGAGGTGAGTGGAGATGCTGAGGATGGGTTTCTGCAGGTTGTGTTTTTGGGAGGTGAGTGGAGATGCTGAGGATGGGTTTCTGCAGGTTGTGCTATTGGGAGGTGAGTGGAGATGCTGAGGATGGGTTTCTGCATGTTGTGTTATTGGGAGGTGAGTGAAGATGCTGAGGATGGGTTTCTGCAGGTTGTGTTATTGGGAAGTGAGTGGAGATGCTGAGGATGGGTTTCTGCCGGTTGTGTTGTTGGAAGGTTGGGGAAGATGCTGAGGATGGTTTTCTGCAGATTGTGTTATTGGAAGCTTAGTGAAAATGCTGAGGATGTTTTTCTGCAGGTTGTGCTATTGGGAGGTGAGTGGAGATGCTGAGGATGGGTTTCTGCAGGTTGTGTCATTGGAAGCTAAGTGAAGATGCTGAGAATGGGTTGCTGCAGGTTGTGTTATGGGAAGGTGAGTGGAGAAGCTGAGGATGGGTTTCTGCAGGTTGTGTTATTGGGAGGTGAGTGAAGATGCTGAGAATGGGTTTCTGCAGGTTGTGTTATTGGAAGGTGAGTGAAGATGCTGAGGATGGGTTTCTGTATGTTGTGTTATTGGAAGGTTAGTGGAGATGCTGAGGATGGGTTTCTGCAGGTTGTGTTATTGGAAGGTGAGTGAAGATGCTGTGGATAGGTTTCTGCAGGTTGTGTTATTGGGAGGTAAGTGGAGATGCTGAGGATGGGTTTCTCAAGGTTGTGTTATTGGAAGGTTAGTGAAGATTCTGAGGATGTGTTTCTGCAGGTTGTGTTATTGCGAGGTGAGTGGTGATGCTGAGGATGGGTTTCTGCAGATTGTGTTATTGGAAGGTTAGTGAAGATTCTGAGGATGGGTTTCTGCAGGTTGTGTTATTGGGAGGTGAGTGTAGATGCTGAGGATGTGTTTCTGCAGATTGTGTTATTGGGAGGTGAGTGGAGATGCTGAGGATGGGTTTCGTCATGTTGTGTTCTTGGAAGGTTAGGGAAGATGCTGAGGATGATTTTCTGCAGATTGTGTTATTGGGAGGTGAGTGAAGATTCTGAGGATGGGTTCTGCAGGTTGTGTTACTGGGAGGTGAGTTGAGATGCTGAGGATGGGTATCTGCAGTTTGTGTTATTGGAAGGTTAGTGAAGATGCTGAGGATGGGTTCTGCAGGTTGTGTTATTGGGAGGTGAGTGGAGATGCTGAGCATGGGTTTCTGCAGGTTGTGTTTTTGGGAGGTGAGTGGAGATGCTGATGATGGGTTTCTGCAGGTTGTCTTATTGGGAGGTGAGTGAAGATGCTGAGGATGGGTTTCTGCAGGTTGTGTTATTGGGAGGTTAGGGAAGATGCTCAGGATGGGTTTATGCAGATTGTGTTATTGGGAGGTGAGTAGAGATGCTGAGGATGGGTTTCTGCAGGTTGTGTTATTGGGAGGTGAGTGAAGATGCTGAGGATGCGTTTCTGCAGGTTGTGTTATTGGAAGGTTAGGGAAGATGCTCAGGATGGGTTTATGCAGATTGTGCTATTGGGAGGTGAGTGAAGACGCTGAGGATGGGTTTCTGCAGGTTGTGTTATTGGGAGGTGAGTGGAGATGCTGAGAATTGGTTTCTGCAGGTTGTGTTATTGGGAGGTGAGTGGAGATGCTGAGGATGGGTTTCTGCAGGTTGTGTTATCGGGAGGTGAGTGGAGATGCTGAGGATGGGTTTCTGCAGGTTGTGTCATTGGAAGCTAAGTGAAGATGCTGAGAATGGGTTGCTGCAGGTTGTGTTATGGGAAGGTGAGTGGAGAAGCTGAGGATGGGTTTCTGCAGGTTGTGTTATTGGGAGGTGAGTGAAGATGCTGAGAATGGGTTTCTGCAGGTTGTGTTATTGGAAGGTGAGTGAAGATGCTGAGGATGGGTTTCTGTATGTTGTGTTATTGGAAGGTTAGTGGAGATGCTGAGGATGGGTTTCTGCAGGTTGTGTTATTGGAAGGTGAGTGAAGATGCTGTGGATAGGTTTCTGCAGGTTGTGTTATTGGGAGGTAAGTGGAGATGCTGAGGATGGGTTTCTCAAGGTTGTGTTATTGGAAGGTTAGTGAAGATTCTGAGGATGTGTTTCTGCAGGTTGTGTTATTGCGAGGTGAGTGGTGATGCTGAGGATGGGTTTCTGCAGATTGTGTTATTGGAAGGTTAGTGAAGATTCTGAGGATGGGTTTCTGCAGGTTGTGTTATTGGGAGGTGAGTGTAGATGCTGAGGATGTGTTTCTGCAGATTGTGTTATTGGGAGGTGAGTGGAGATGCTGAGGATGGGTTTCGTCATGTTGTGTTCTTGGAAGGTTAGGGAAGATGCTGAGGATGATTTTCTGCAGATTGTGTTATTGGGAGGTGAGTGAAGATTCTGAGGATGGGTTCTGCAGGTTGTGTTACTGGGAGGTGAGTTGAGATGCTGAGGATGGGTATCTGCAGTTTGTGTTATTGGAAGGTTAGTGAAGATGCTGAGGATGGGTTCTGCAGGTTGTGTTATTGGGAGGTGAGTGGAGATGCTGAGCATGGGTTTCTGCAGGTTGTGTTTTTGGGAGGTGAGTGGAGATGCTGATGATGGGTTTCTGCAGGTTGTCTTATTGGGAGGTGAGTGAAGATGCTGAGGATGGGTTTCTGCAGGTTGTGTTATTGGGAGGTTAGGGAAGATGCTCAGGATGGGTTTATGCAGATTGTGTTATTGGGAGGTGAGTAGAGATGCTGAGGATGGGTTTCTGCAGGTTGTGTTATTGGGAGGTGAGTGAAGATGCTGAGGATGCGTTTCTGCAGGTTGTGTTATTGGAAGGTTAGGGAAGATGCTCAGGATGGGTTTATGCAGATTGTGCTATTGGGAGGTGAGTGAAGACGCTGAGGATGGGTTTCTGCAGGTTGTGTTATTGGGAGGTGAGTGGAGATGCTGAGAATTGGTTTCTGCAGGTTGTGTTATTGGGAGGTGAGTGGAGATGCTGAGGATGGGTTTCTGCAGGTTGTGTTATCGGGAGGTGAGTGAAGATGCTGAGGATGGGTTTCTGCAGGTTGTGTTATTCGAAGGTGAGCGAAGATGCTGAGAATGGGTTACTGCAGGTTGTGTTATTGGGAGGTGAGTGGAGATGCTGAGGATGGGTTTCTGCAGGTTGTGTTATTGGGAGGTGAGTGAAGATGCTGAGGATGGGTTTCTGCAGGTTGTGTTATTGGGAGGTGAGTGGAGATGCTGAGAATTGGTTTCTGCAGGTTGTGTTATTGGGAGGTGAGTGGAGATGCTGAGGATGGGTTTCTGCAGGTTGTGTTTTTGGGAGGTGAGTGGAGATGCTGAGGATGGGTTTCTGCAGGTTGTGCTATTGGGAGGTGAGTGGAGATGCTGAGGATGGGTTTCTGCAGGTTGTGTTATTGGGAGGTGAGTGAAGATGCTGAGGATGGGTTTCTGCAGGTTGTGTTATTGCGAAGTGAGTGGAGATGCTGAGGATGGATTTCGTCTTGTTGTGTTCTTGGAAGGTTAGGGAAGTTGCTGAGGATGGTTTTCTGCAGATTGTGTTATTGGAAGGTGAGTGAAGATTCTGAGGATGGGTTCTGCAGGTTGTGTTACTGGGAGGTGAGTTGAGATGCTGAGGATGGGTTTCTGCAGGTTGTGTTAATGGAAGGTTAGTGGAGATGCTGAGGATGGGTTCTGCAGGTTGTGTTATTGGGAGGTGAGTGGAGATGCTGAGGATGGGTTTCTGCAGGTTGTGTTATTGAGAGATGAGTGGAAATGCTGAGAATGGGTTTCTGCAGGTTGTGTTATTGGGAGGTCAGTGGAGATTCTGAGGCTGGGTTTCTGCAGGTTGTTTTATTGGGAGGTGAGTGAAGATGCTCAGGATGGGTTTATGCAGATTGTGTTATTGGGAGGTGAGTGGAGATGCTGAGGATGGGTTTATGCAGGATGTGTTATTGGGAGGTGAGTGGAGATGCTGAGGATGGGTTTCTGCAGGTTGTTTTATTGGGAGGTGAGTGAAGATGCTGAGGATGGGTTTCTGCAGGTTGTGTTATTGGGAGATGAGTGGAAATGCTGAGAATGGCTTTCTGCAGGTTGTGTTATGGGAAGGTTGGGGAAAATGCTGAGGATGGTTTTCTGCAGATTGTGTTATTGGAAGGTTAGTGGAGATGCTGAGGATGGGTTTCTGCAGGTTGTGCTATTGGGAGGTGAGTGAAGATGCTGAGGATGTGTTTCTGCAGGTTGTGTTATTGGGAGGTGAGTGGAGATGCTGAGGATGGGTTTCTGCAGGTTGTGTTATTGGGAGGCGAGTGAAGATGCTGAGAATGGGTTTCTGCAGGTTGTGTTATTGGGAGGTGAGTGAAGATGCTGAGGATGAGTTTCTGTAGGTTGTGTAATTGGAAGGTTAGTGATGATGCTGAGGATGGGTTTCTGCAGGTTGTGTTACTGGGAGGTGACTGGAGATTCTGAGGATGGGTTTCTGTAGGTTGTGTTATTGGCAGGTGAGTGAAGATGCTGAGGATGGGTTTCTGCAGGTTGTGTTATTGGGAGATAAGTGGAGATGCTGAGGATGGGTTTCTGCCGGTTGTGTTGTTGGAAGGTTGGGGAAAATGCTGAGGATGGTTTTCTGCAGATTGTGTTATTGGAAGGTTAGTGGAGATGCTGAGGATGGGTTTCTGCAGGTTGTGCTATTGGGAGGTGAGTGAAGATGCTGAGGATGTGTTTCTGCAGGTTGTGTTGTTGGGAGGTGAGTGGAGATGCTGAGGATGGGTTTCTGCAGGTTGTGTTCTTGGGAGGCGAGTGAAGATGCTGAGAATGGGTTTCTGCAGGTTGTGTTATTGGGAGGTGAGTGAAGATGCTGAGGATGGGTTTCTGTAGGTTGTGTAATTGGAAGGTTAGTGGAGATGCTGAGGATGGGTTTCTGCAGGTTGTGTTACTGGGAGGTGACTGGAGATTCTGAGGATGGGTTTCTGTAGGTTGTGTTATTGGAAGGTTAGTGGAGATGCTGAGGATGGGTTTCTGCAGGTTGTGTTATTGGAAGGTGAGTGAAGATGCTGTGGATAGGTTTCTGCAGGTTGTGTTATTGGCAGGTGAGTGAAGATGGTGAGGATGGGTTTCTGCAGGTTGTGTTATTGGGAGATAAGTGGAGATGCTGAGGATGGGTTTCTCAAGGTTGTGTTATTGGAAGGTTAGTGAGGATTCTGAGGATGTGTTTCTGCAGGTTGTGTTATTGGGAGGTGAGTGGAGATGCTGAGGATGGGTTTCTGCAGATTGTGTTATTGGAAGGTTAGTGAAGATTCTGAGGATGGGTTTCTGCAGGTTGTGTTATTGGGAGGTGAGTGAAGATGCTGAGGATGGGTTTCTGTAGGTTGTGTAATTGGAAGGTTAGTCGAGATGCTGAGGATGGGTTTCTGCAGTTTGTGTTATTGGGACGTGAGTGGAGATGCTGAGGATGGGTTTCTGCAGGTTGTGTTATTGGGAGGTGAGTGGAGATGCTGAGGATGGGTTTCTGCAGGTTGTGTTATTGGGAGGCGAGTGAAGATGCTGAGAATGGGTTTCTGCAGGTTGTGTTATTGGGAGGTGAGTGAAGATGCTGAGGATGGGTTTCTGTAGGTTGTGTAATTGGAAGGTTAGTCGAGATGCTGAGGATGGGTTTCTGCAGGTTGTGTTACTGGGAGGTGATTGGAGATTCTGAGGATGGGTTTCTGTAGGTTGTGTAATTGGAAGGTTAGTGGAGATGCTGAGAATTGGTTTCTGCAGGTTGTGTTACTGGGAGGTGATTGGAGATTCTGAGGATGGGTTTCTGTAGGTTGTGTTATTGGATGGTTAGTGGAGATGCTGAGGATGGGTTTCTGCAGGTTGTGTTATTGGAAGGTGAGTGAAGATGCTGTGGATAGGTTTCTGCAGGTTGTGTTATTGGCAGGTGAGTGAAGATGCTGAGGATGGTTTCTGCAGGATGTGTTATTGGGAGATAAGTGGAGATGCTGAGGATGGGTTTCTCAAGGTTGTGTTATTGGAAGGTTAGTGAGGATTCTGAGGATGTGTTTCTGCAGGTTGTGTTATTGGGAGGTGAGTGGAGATGCTGAGGATGGGTTTCTGCAGATTGTGTTATTGGAAGGTTAGTGAAGATTCTGAGGATGGGTTTCTGCAGGTTGTGTTATTGGGAGGTGAGTGTAGATGCTGAGGATGTGTTTCTGCAGATTGTTATTGAGAGGTGAGTGGAGATGCTGAGGATGGGTTTCGTCATGTTGTGTTCTTGGAAGGTTAGGGAAGATGCTGAGGATGATTTTCTGCAGATTGTGTTATTGGGAGGTGAGTGAAGATTCTGAGGATGGGTTCTGCAGGTTGTGTTACTGGGAGGTGAGTTGAGATGCTGAGGATGGGTATCTGCAGGTTGTGTTATTGGAAGGTTATTCAAGATGCTGAGGATGGGTTCTGCAGGTTGTGTTATTGGGAGGTGAGTGGAGATGCTGAGGATGGGTTTCTGCAGGTTGTGTTATTGAGAGATGAGTGGAAATGCTGAGAATGGGTTTCTGCAGGTTGTGTTATTGGGAGGTGAGTGGAGATGCTGAGGATGGGTTACTGCAGGTTGTGTTATTGGGAGGTGAGTAGAGATGCTGAGGATGGGTTTCTGCAGGTTGTGTTATTGGGAGGTGAGTGGAGATGCTGAGGATGGGTTACTGCAGGTTGTGTTATTGGGAGGTGAGTAGAGATGCTGAGGATGGGTTTCTGCAGGTTGTGTTATTGGGAGGTGAGTGGAGATGCTGAGGATGGGTTTCTGCCGGTTGTGTTGTTGGAAGGTTGGGGAAGATGCTGAGGATGGTTTTCTGCAGATTGTGTTATTGGAAGGTTAGTGAAGATGCTGAGGATGTGTTTCTGCAGGTTGTGTTATTGGGAGGTGAGTGAAGATGCTGAGGATGGGTTTCTGCAGGTTGTGCTATTGGGAGGTGAGTGAAGATGCTGAGGATGGGTTTCTGCAGGTTGTGTTATTGGGAGGTGAGTGAAGATGCTGAGGATGGGTTTCTGCAGGTTGCGTTATTGGGAGGTGAGTGGAGATGCTGAGGATGGGTTGCTGCAGGTTGTGTTATTGGGAGGTGAGTGGAGATGCTGAGGATGGGTTTCTGCAGGTTGTGTTATTGGGAGGCGAGTGAAGATGCTGAGGATGGGTTTCTGTAGGTTGTGTAATTGGAAGGTTAGTGGAGATGCTGAGGAAGGGGTTCTGCAGGTTGTGTTACTGGGAGGTGATTGGAGATTATGAGGATGGGTTTCTGTAGGTTGTGTAATTGGAAGGTTAGTGGAGATGCTGAGAATTGGTTTCTGCAGGTTGTGTTATTGGGAGGTGAGTGGAGATGCTGAGGATGGGTTTCTGCAGGTTGTGTTTTTGGGAGGTGAGTGGAGATGCTCAGGATGGGTTTCTGCAGGTTGTGCTATTGGGAGGTGAGTGGAGATGCTGAGGATGGGTTTCTGCAGGTTGTGTTATTGGGAGGTGAGTGAAGATGCTGAGGATGGGTTTCTGCAGGTTGTGTTATTGGGAAGTGAGTGGAGATGCTGAGGATGGATTTCGTCATGTTGTGTTATTGAGAGGTGAGTGGAGATGCTGAGGATGGGTTTCGTCATGTTGTGTTCTTGGAAGGTTAGGGAAGATGTCGAGGATGATTTTCTGCAGATTGTGTTATTGGGAG
Organism: Scyliorhinus torazame; assembly: GCF_047496885.1. Taxonomy (NCBI): domain Eukaryota; kingdom Metazoa; phylum Chordata; class Chondrichthyes; order Carcharhiniformes; family Scyliorhinidae; genus Scyliorhinus; species Scyliorhinus torazame. Next base: position 278,178 of record NW_027307913.1, on the reverse strand, counting down.
GTGAGTGAAGATTCTGAGGATGGGTTCTGCAGGTTGTGTTACTGGGAGGTGAGTTGAGATGCTGAGGATGGGTATCTGCAGGTTGTGTTATTGGAAGGTTAGTGAAGATGCTGAGGATGGGTTCTGCATGTTGTGTTATTGGGAGGTGAGTGGAGATGCTGAGGATGGGTTTCTGCAGGTTGTGTTATTGAGAGATGAGTGGAGATGCTGAGGATGGGTTTCTGCAGGTTGTTTTATTGGGAGGTGAGTGAAGATGCTGAGGATGGGTTTCTGCAGGTTGTGTTATTGGGAGGTGAGTGGAAATGCTGAGAATGGGTTTCTGCAGGATGTGTTATTGGGAGGTGAGTGGAGATGCTGAGGATGGGTTTCTGCAGGTTGTGTTATTGGGAGATGAGTGGAAATGCTGAGAATGGGTTTCTGCAGGTTGTGTTATTGGGAGGTGAGTGGAGATGCTGAGGATGGGTTTCGGCAGGTTGTGTTATTGGGAGATGAGTGGAAATGCTGTGAATGGCTTTCTGCAGGTTGTGTTATGGGAAGGTTAGGGAAGATGCTCAAGATGGTTTTCTGCAGATTGTGTTATTGGAAGGTGAGTGAAGATTCTGAGGATGGGTTCTGCAGGTTGTGTTACTGGGAGGTGAGTTGATATGCTGAGGATGGGTTTCTGCACGTTGTGTTATTGGGAGATGAGTGGAAATGCTGAGAATGGGTTTCTGCAGGTTGTGTTATTGGGAGGTGAGTGGAGATGCTGAGGATGGGTTTCTGCAGGTTGTGTTATTGGGAGATGAGTGGAAATGCTGAGAATGGCTTTCTGCAGGTTGTGTTATGGGAAGGTTAGGGAAGATGCTCAGGATGGGTTTATGCAGATTGTGTTATTGGGAGGTGAGTGGAGATGCTGAGGATGGGTTTCTGCCGGTTGTGTTGTTGGAAGGTTGGGGAAGATGCTGAGGATGGTTTTCTGCAGATTGTGTTATTGGAAGGTTAGTGAAGATGCTGAGGATGTGTTTCTGCAGGTTGTGCTATTGGGAGGTGAGTGAAGATGCTGAGGATGTGTTTCTGCAGGTTGTGTTATGGGGAGGTGAGTGGAGATGCTGAGGATGGGTTTCTGCAGGTTGTGTTATTGGGAGGCGAGTGAAGATGCTGAGAATGGGTTTCTGCAGGTTGTGTTATTGGGAGGTGAGTGAAGATGTTGAGGATGGGTTTCTGTAGGTTGTGTAATTGGAAGGTTAGTGGAGATGCTGAGGATGGGTTTCTGCAGGTTGTGTTACTGGGAGGTGATTGGAGATACTGAGGATGGGTTTCTGTAGGTTGTGTTATTGGAAGGTTAGTGGAGATGCTGAGGATGGGTTTCTGCCGGTTGTGTTATTGGAAGGTGAGTGAAGATGCTGTGGATAGGTTCTGCAGGTTGTGTTATTGGCAGGTGAGTGAAGATGCTGAGGATGGGTTTCTGCAGGTTGTGTTATTGGGAGATAAGTGGAGATGCTGAGGATGGGTTTCTCAAGGTTGTGTTATTGGAAGGTTAGTGAGGATTCTGAGGATGTGTTTCTGCAGATTGTGTTATTGGGAGGTGAGCGGAGATGCTGAGGATGGGTTTCTGCAGATTGTGTTATTGGAAGGTGAGTGAAGATTCTGAGGATGGGTTTCTGCAGGTTGTGTTATTGGGAGGTGAGTGTAGATGCTGAGGATGTGTTTCTGCAGATTGTGTTATTGAGAGGTGAGTGGAGATTCTGAGGATGGGTTCTGCAGGTTGTGTTACTGGGAGGTGAGTTGAGATGCTGAGGATGGGTATCTGCAGGTTGTGTTATTGGAAGTTTATTGAAGATGCTGAGGATGGGTTCTGCAGGTTGTGTTATTGCGAGGTGAGTAGTGATGCTGAGGATGGGTTTCTGCAGGTTGTGTTATTGGGAGGTGAGTGGAGATGCTGAGGATGGGTTTCTGCCGGTTGTGTTGTTGGAAGGTTGGGGAAGATGCTGAGGATGGTTTTCTGCAGATTGTGTTATTGGAAGGTTAGTGAAGATGCTGAGGATGTGTTTCTGCAGGTTGTGCTATTGGGAGGTGAGTGAAGATGCTGAGGATGGGTTTCTGCAGGTTGTGTTATTGGGAGGTGAGTGGAGATGCTGAGGATGGGTTTCTGCAGGTTGTGTTATTGGGAGGCGAGTGAAGATGCTGAGAATGGGTTTCTGCAGGTTGTGTTATTGGGAGGTTAGTGAAGATGCTGTGGATGGGTAGCTGCAGGTTGTGTTATTGGGAGGTGAGTGAAGATGCTGAGGATGGGTTTCTGTAGGTTGTGTTATTGGGAAGTGAGTGGAGATGCTGAGGATGGGTTTCTGCAGGTTGTGTTACTGGGAGGTGATTGGAGATTCTGAGGATGGGTTTCTGTAGGTTGTGTAATTGGAAGGTTAGTGGAGATGCTGAGAATTGGTTTCTGCAGGTTGTGTTACTGGGAGGTGATTGGAGATTCTGAGGATGGGTTTCTGTCGGTTGTGTTATTGGAAGGTTAGTGGAGATGCTGAGGATGGGTTTCTGCAGGTTGTGTTATTGGAAGGTGAGTGAAGATGCTGTGGATAGGTTTCTGCAGGTTGTGTTATTGGCAGGTGAGTGAAGATGCTGAGGATGGGTTTCTGCAGGTTGTGTTATTGGGAGGTGAGTGGAGATGATGAGGATGGGTTTCTCAAGGTTGTGTTATTGGAAGGTTAGTGAGGATTCTGAGGATGGGTTTCTGCAGGTTGTGTTATTGGGAGGTGAGTGGAGATGCTGAGGATGGGTTTCTGCAGATTGTGTTATTGGAAGGTTAGTGAAGATTCTGAGGATGGGTTTCTGCAGGTTGTGTTATTGGGAGGTGAGTGTAGATGCTGAGGATGTGTTTCTGCAGATTGTGTTATTGAGAGGTGAGTGGAGATGCTGAGGATGGGTTTCGTCATGTTGTGTTCTTGGAAGGTTAGGGAAGATGCTGAGGATGATTTTCTGCAGATTGTGTTATTGGGAGGTGAGTGAAGATTCTGAGGATGGGTTCTGCAGGTTGTGTTACTGGGAGGTGAGTTGAGATGCTGAGGATGGGTATCTGCAGGTTGTGTTATTGGAAGGTTATTCAAGATGCTGAGGATGGGTTCTGCAGGTTGTGTTATTGGGAGGTGAGTGGAGATGCTGAGGATGGGTTTCTGCAGGTTGTGTTATTGAGAGATGAGTGGAAATGCTGAGAATGGGTTTCTGCAGGTTGTGTTATTGGGAGGTGAGTGAAGATGCTGAGGATGGGTTACTGCAGGTTGTGTTATTGGGAGGTGAGTAGAGATGCTGAGGATGGGTTTCTGCAGGTTGTGTTATTGGGAGGTGAGTGGAGATGCTGAGGATGGGTTACTGCAGGTTGTGTTATTGGGAGGTGAGTAGAGATGCTGAGGATGGGTTTCTGCAGGTTGTGTTATTGGGAGTTGAGTGGAGATGCTGAGGATGGGTTTCTGCAGGTTGTGTTATTGGGAGGTGAGTGGAGATGCTGAGGATGGGTTTCTGCCGGTTGTGTTGTTGGAAGGTTGGGGAAGATGCTGAGGATGGTTTTCTGCAGATTGTGTTATTGGAAGGTTAGTGAAGATGCTGAGGATGTGTTTCTGCAGGTTGTGCTATTGGGAGGTGAGTGAAGATGCTGAGGATGGGTTTCTGCAGGTTGTGTTATTGGAAGGTTAGTGAAGATGCTGAGGATGTGTTTCTGCAGGTTGTGCTATTGGGAGGTGAGTGGAGATGCTGAGGATGGGTTTCTGCAGGTTGTGTTATTGGGAGGTGAGTAGAGATGCTGAGGATGGGTTTCTGCAGGTTGTGTTATTGGGAGGTGAGTGGAGATGCTGAGGATGGGTTTCTGCAGGTTGTGTTATTGGGAGGCGAGTGAAGATGCTGAGAATGGGTTTCTGCAGGTTGTGTTATTGGGAGGTGAGTGAAGACGCTGAGGATGGGTTTCTGTAGGTTGTGTAATTGGAAGGTTAGTGGAGATGCTGAGGATGGGTTTCTGCAGGTTGTGTTACTGGGAGGTGATTGGAGATTCTGAGGATGGGTTTCTGTAGGTTGTGTAATTGGAAGGTTAGTGGAGATGCTGAGAATTGGTTTCTGCAGGTTGTGTTATTGGGAGGTGAGTGGAGATGCTGAGGATGGGTTTCTGCAGGTTGTGTTTTTGCGAGGTGAGTGGAGATGCTCAGGATGGGTTTCTGCAGGTTGTGCTATTGGGAGGTGAGTGGAGATGCTGAGGATGGGTTTCTGCAGGTTGTGTTATTGGGAGGTGAGTGAAGATGCTGAGGATGGGTTTCTGCAGGTTGTGTTATTGGGAAGTGAGTGGAGATGCTGAGGATGGATTTCGTCATGTTGTGTTCTTGGAAGGTTAGGGAAGTTGCTGAGGATGGTTTTCTGCAGATTGTGTTATTGGAAGGTGAGTGAAGATTCTGAGGATGGGTTCTGCAGGTTGTGTTACTGGGAGGTGAGTTGAGATGCTGAGGATGGGTTTCTGCAGGTTGTGTTATTGGAAGGTTAGTGGAGATGCTGAGGATGGGTTCTGCAGGTTGTGTTATTGGGAGGTGAGTGGAGATGCTGAGGATGGGTTTCTGCAGGTTGTGTTATTGAGAGATGAGTGGAAATGCTGAGAATGGGTTTCTGCAGGCTGTGTTCTTGGGAGGTCAGTGGAGATTCTGAGGCTGGGTTTCTGCAGGTTGTTTTATTGGGAGGTGAGTGAAGATGCTGAGGATGCGTTTCTGCAGGTTGTGTTATTGGAAGGTTAGGGAAGATGCTCAGGATGGGTTTATGCAGATTGTGTTATTGGGAGGTGAGTGGAGATGCTGAGGATGGGTTTATGCAGGATGTGTTATTGGGAGGTGAGTGGAGATGCTGAGGATGGGTTTCTGCAGGTTGTTTTATTGGGAGGTGAGTGAAGATGCTGAGGATGGGTTTCTGCAGGTTGTGTTATTGGGAGGTGAGTGGAAATGCTGAGAATGGGTTTCTGCAGGTTGTGTTATTGGGAGGTGAGTGAAGATGCTGAGGATTGGTTTCTGCAGGTTGTGTTATTGGGAGATGAGTGGAAATGCTGAGAATGGGTTTCTGCAGGTTGTGTTATTGGGAGGTGAGTGGAGATGCTGAGGATGGGTTTCTGCAGGCTGTGTTATTGGGAGATGAGTGGAAATGCTGAGAATGGCTTTCTGCAGGTTGTGTGATGGGAAGGTTAGGGAAGATGCTCAAGATGGGTTTATGCAGATTGTTTTATTGGAAGGTTAGTGAAGATGCTGAGGATGGGTTTCTGCAGGTTGTGTTATTGGGAGGTGAGTGAAGATGCTGAGGATGGGTTTCTGCAGGTTGTGTTATTGTGAGGTGATTGGAGATGCTAAGAATGGCTTTCTGCAGGTTGTGTGATGGGAAGGTTAGGGAAGATGCTCAAGATGGTTTTCTGCAGATTGTTTTATTGGAAGGTTAGTGAAGATGCTGAGGATGTGTTTCTGCAGGTTGTGCTATTGGGAGGTGAGTGGAGATGCTGAGGATGGGTTTCTGCAGGTTGTGTTATTGTGAGGTGATTGGAGATGCTGAGGATGGGTTTCTGCAGGTTGTGTTATTGGGAGGTGAGTGGAGATGCTGAGGATGGGTTCTGCAGATTGTGTTATTGGGAGGTGAGTGAAGATGCTGAGGATGGGTTTCTGCAGATTGTGTTATTGGAAGGTTAGTGAATATTCTGTGGATGGGTTTCTGCAGGTTGTGTTATTGGGAGGTGAGTGTAGATGCTGAGGATGGGTTTCTGCAGGTTGTATTTTTGGGAGGTTAGTGGAGATGCTGAGGATGGGTTTCTGCAGGTTGTGTTATTGGGAGGTGAGTGAAGATGCTGAGGATGGGTTTCTGCAGGTTGTGTTATTGGAAGGTTAGGGAAAATGCTGAGGATGGCTTTCTGCAGGTTGTGTTATTGGGAAGTGAGTGGAGATGCTGAGGATGGGTTTCGTCATGTTGTGTTCTTGGAAGGTTAGGGAAGATGCTGAGGATGATTTTCTGCAGATTGTGTTATTGGAAGGTGAGTGAAGATTCTGAGGATGGGTTCTGCAGGTTGTGTTACTGGGAGGTGAGTTGAGATGCTGAGGATGGGTATCTGCAGGTTGTGTTATTGGAAGGTTAGTGAAGATGCTGACGATGGGTTCTGCAGGTTGTGTTATTGGGAGGTGAGTGGAGATGCTGAGGATGGGTTTCTGCAGGTTGTGTTATTGAGAGATGAGTGGAAATGCTGAGAATGAGTTTCTGCAGGTTGTGTTATTGGGAGGTGAGTGAAGATGCTGAGGATGGGTTTCTGCAGGTTGTGTTATTGGGAGGTGAGTGGAGATGCTGAGGATGGGTTTCTGCAGGTTGTTTTATTGGGAGGTGAGTGAAGATGCTGAGGATGGGTTTCTGCAGGTTGTGTTATTGGGAGGTGAGTGGAAATGCTGAGAATGGGGTTCTGCAGGTTGTGTTGCTGGGAGGTGAGTGGAGATGCTGAGAATGGGTTTCTGCAGGTTGTGTTATTGGGAGATGAGTGGAAATGCTGAGAATGGGTTTCTGCAGGTTGTGTTATTGGGAGGTGAGTGGAGATGCTGAGGATGGGTTTCTGCAGGTTGTGTTATTGGGAGATGAGTGGAAATGCTGAGAATGGCTTTCTGCAGGTTGTGTTATTGGGAGGTTAGTGAAGATGCTGAGGATGTGTTTCTGCAGGTTGTGCTATTGGAAGGTGAGTGGAGATGCTGAGGATGGGTTTCTGCCGGTTGTGTTATTGGAAGCTAAGTGAAGGTGCTGAGAATGGGTTTCTGCAGGTTGTGTTATTGGGAGGTGAGTGGTGATGCTGAGGATGGGTTTCTGCAGGTTGTGTTATTGGGAGGTGAGTGAAGATGCTGAGAATGGGTTTCTGCAGGTTGTGTTATAGGAAGGTGAGTGGAGATGCTGAGGATGGGTTTCTGCAGGTTGTGTTATTGGGAAGTGAGTGGAGATGCTGAGGATGGATTTCGTCATGTTGTGTTCTTGGAAGGTTAGGGAAGTTGCTGAGGATGGTTTTCTGCAGATTGTGTTATTGGAAGGTTATTGAAGATGCTGAGGATGGGTTCTGCAGGTTGTGTTATTGGGAGGTGAGTGGAGATGCTGAGGATGGGTTTCTGCAGGTTGTGTTACTGAGAGATGAGTGAAAATGCTGAGAATGAGTTTCTGCAGGTTGTGTTATTGGGAGGTGAGTGAAGATGCTGAGGATGGGTTTCTGCAGGTTGTGTTATTGGGAGGTGAGTGGAGATGCTGAGGATGGGTTTCTGCAGGTTGTGTTATTGGGAGGTGAGTGAAGATGCTGAGAATGGGTTTCTGCAGGTTGTGTTATAGGAAGGTGAGTGGAGATGCTGAGGATGGGTTTCTGCAGGTTGTGTTATTGGGAAGTGAGTGGAGATGCTGAGGATGGATTTCGTCATGTTGTGTTCTTGGAAGGTTAGGGAAGTTGCTGAGGATGGTTTTCTGCAGATTGTGTTATTGGAAGGTTATTGAAGATGCTGAGGATGGGTTTCTGCCGGTTGTGTTATTGGAAGCTAAGTGAAGGTGCTGAGAATGGGTTTCTGCAGGTTGTGTTATTGGGAGGTGAGTGGAGATGCTGAGGATGGGTTTCTGCAGGTTGTGTTATTGGGAGGTGAGTGAAGATGCTGAGAATGGGTTTCTGCAGGTTGTGTTATAGGAAGGTGAGTGGAGATGCTGAGGATGGGTTTCTGCAGGTTGTGTTATTGGGAAGTGAGTGGAGATGCTGAGGATGGATTTCGTCATGTTGTGTTCTTGGAAGGTTAGGGAAGTTGCTGAGGATGGTTTTCTGCAGATTGTGTTATTGGAAGGTTATTGAAGATGCTGAGGATGGGTTCTGCAGGTTGTGTTATTGGGAGGTGAGTGGAGATGCTGAGGATGGGTTTCTGCAGGTTGTGTTATTGAGAGATGAGTGGAAATGCTGAGAATGAGTTTCTGCAGGTTGTGTTATTGGGAGGTGAGTGAAGATGCTGAGGATGGGTTTCTGCAGGTTGTGTTATTGGGAGGTGAGTGGAGATGCTGAGGATGGGTTTCTGCAGGTTGTTTTATTGGGAGGTGAGTGAAGATGCTGAGGATGGGTTTCTGCAGGTTGTGTTATTGGGAGGTGAGTGGAAATGCTGAGAATGGGGTTCTGCAGGTTGTGTTGCTGGGAGGTGAGTGGAGATGCTGAGAATGGGTTTCTGCAGGTTGTGTTATTGGGAGATGAGTGGAAATGCTGAGAATGGGTTTCTGCAGGTTGTGTTATTGGGAGGTGAGTGGAGATGCTGAGGATGGGTTTCTGCAGGTTGTGTTATTGGGAGATGAGTGGAAATGCTGAGAATGGCTTTCTGCAGGTTGTGTTATTGGGAGGTTAGTGAAGATGCTGAGGATGTGTTTCTGCAGGTTGTGCTATTGGAAGGTGAGTGGAGATGCTGAGGATGGGTTTCTGCCGGTTGTGTTATTAGAAGCTAAGTGAAGGTGCTGAGAATGGGTTTCTGCAGGTTGTGTTATTGGGAGGTGAGTGGAGATGCTGAGGATGGGTTTCTGCAGGTTGTGTTATTGGGAGGTGAGTGGAGATGCTGAGGATGGGTTTCTGCAGGTTGTGTTATTGGGAGGTGAGTGAAGATGCTGAGAATGGGTTTCTGCAGGTTGTGTTATAGGAAGGTGAGTGGAGATGCTGAGGATGGGTTTCTGCAGGTTGTGTTATTGGGAAGTGAGTGGAGATGCTGAGGATGGATTTCGTCATGTTGTGTTCTTGGAAGGTTAGGGAAGTTGCTGAGGATGGTTTTCTGCAGATTGTGTTATTGGAAGGTTATTGAAGATGCTGAGGATGGGTTTCTGCCGGTTGTGTTATTGGAAGCTAAGTGAAGGTGCTGAGAATGGGTTTCTGCAGGTTGTGTTATTGGGAGGTGAGTGGAGATGCTGAGGATGGGTTTCTGCAGGTTGTGTTATTGGGAGGTGAGTGAAGATGCTGAGAATGGGTTTCTGCAGGTTGTGTTATAGGAAGGTGAGTGGAGATGCTGAGGATGGGTTTCTGCAGGTTGTGTTATTGGGAAGTGAGTGGAGATGCTGAGGATGGATTTCGTCATGTTGTGTTCTTGGAAGGTTAGGGAAGTTGCTGAGGATGGTTTTCTGCAGATTGTGTTATTGGAAGGTTATTGAAGATGCTGAGGATGGGTTCTGCAGGTTGTGTTATTGGGAGGTGAGTGGAGATGCTGAGGATGGGTTTCTGCAGGTTGTGTTATTGAGAGATGAGTGGAAATGCTGAGAATGAGTTTCTGCAGGTTGTGTTATTGGGAGGTGAGTGAAGATGCTGAGGATGGGTTTCTGCAGGTTGTGTTATTGGGAGGTGAGTGGAGATGCTGAGGATGGGTTTCTGCAGGTTGTTTTATTGGGAGGTGAGTGAAGATGCTGAGGATGGGTTTCTGCAGGTTGTGTTATTGGGAGGTGAGTGGAAATGCTGAGAATGGGGTTCTGCAGGTTGTGTTGCTGGGAGGTGAGTGGAGATGCTGAGAATGGGTTTCTGCAGGTTGTGTTATTGGGAGATGAGTGGAAATGCTGAGAATGGGTTTCTGCAGGTTGTGTTATTGGGAGGTGAGTGGAGATGCTGAGGATGGGTTTCTGCAGGTTGTGTTATTGGGAGATGAGTGGAAATGCTGAGAATGGCTTTCTGCAGGTTGTGTTATTGGGAGGTTAGTGAAGATGCTGAGGATGTGTTTCTGCAGGTTGTGCTATTGGAAGGTGAGTGGAGATGCTGAGGATGGGTTTCTGCCGGTTGTGTTATTGGAAGCTAAGTGAAGGTGCTGAGAATGGGTTTCTGCAGGTTGTGTTATTGGGAGGTGAGTGGAGATGCTGAGGATGGGTTTCTGCAGGTTGTGTTATTGGGAGGTGAGTGAAGATGCTGAGAATGGGTTTCTGCAGGTTGTGTTATAGGAAGGTGAGTGGAGATGCTGAGGATGGGTTACTGCAGGTTGTGTTATTGGGAAGTGAGTGGAGATGCTGAGGATGGATTTCGTCATGTTGTGTTCTTGGAAGGTTAGGGAAGTTGCTGAGGATGGTTTTCTGCAGATTGTGTTATTGGAAGGTTATTGAAGATGCTGAGGATGGGTTCTGCAGGTTGTGTTATTGGGAGGTGAGTGGAGATGCTGAGGATGGGTTTCTGCAGGTTGTGTTACTGAGAGATGAGTGAAAATGCTGAGAATGGGTTTCTGCAGGTTGTGTTATTGGGAGGTGAGTGGAGATGCTGAGGATGGGTTTCTGCCGGTTGTGTTGTTGGAAGGTTGGGGAAGATGCTGAGGATGGTTTTCTGCAGATTGTGCTTTTGGAAGGTTAGTGAAGATGCTGAGGATGTGTTTCTGCAGGTTGTGCTATTGGGAGGTGAGTGAAGATGCTGAGGATGGGTTGCTGCAGGTTGTGTTATTGGGAGGTTAGTGGAGATGCTGAGGATGGGTTTCTGCAGATTGTGTTATTGGGAGGTGAGTGGAGATGCTGAGGATGGGTTTCTGCAGGTTGTGTTATTGGGAGGCGAGTGAAGATGCTGAGAATGGGTTTCTGCAGGTTGTGTTATTGGGAGGTGAGTGAAGATGCTGAGGATGCGTTTCTGTAGGTTGTGTAATTGGAAGGTTAGTGGAGATGCTGAGGATGGGTTTCTGCAGGTTGTGTTACTGGGAGGTGATTGGAGATTCTGAGGATGGGTTTCTGTAGGTTGTGTAATTGGAAGGTTAGTGGAGATGCTGAGAATTGGTTTCTGCAGGTTGTGTTATTGGGAGGTGAGTGGAGATGCTGAGGATGGGTTTCTGCAGGTTGTGTTTTTGGGAGGTGAGTGGAGATGCTGAGGATGGGTTTCTGCAGGTTGTGCTATTGGGAGGTGAGTGGAGATGCTGAGGATGGGTTTCTGCAGGTTGTGTTATTGGGAGGTGAGTGAAGATGCTGAGGATGGGTTTCTGCAGGTTGTGTTATTGGGAAGTGAGTGGAGATGCTGAGGATGGATTTCGTCATGTTGTGTTCTTGGAAGGTTAGGGAAGTTGCTGAGGATGGTTTTCTGCAGATTGTGTTATTGGAAGGTGAGTGAAGATTCTGAGGATGGGTTCAGCAGGTTGTGTTACTGGGAGGTGAGTTGAGATGCAGAGGATGGGTTTCTGCAGGTTGTGTTATTGGAAGGTTAGTCGAGATGCTGAGGATGGGGTTCTGCAGGTTGTGTTATTGGGAGGTGAGTGACGGTGCTGAGGATGGGTTCTGCAGGTTGTGTTATTGGGAGGTGAGTGGAGATGCTGCGGATGGGTTTCTGCAGGTTGTTTTAATCAGAGATGAGTGGAAATGCTGAGAATGGGTTTCTGCAGGTTGTGTTATTGGGAGGTCAGTGGAGATTCTGAGGCTGGGTTTCTGCAGGTTGTTTTATTGGGAGGTGAGTGAAGATGCTGAGGATGCGTTTCTGCAGGTTGTGTTATTGGAAGGTGAGTGAAGATGCTGAGGATGGGTTTATGCAGATTGTGTAATTGGGAGGTGAGTGGAGATGCTGAGGATGGGTTTATGCAGGATGTGTTATTGGGAGGTGAGTGGAGATGCTGAGGATGGGTTTCTGCAGGTTGTTTTATTGGGAGGTGAGTGAAGATGCTGAGGATGGGTTTCTGCAGGTTGTGTTATTGGGAGGTGAGTGGAAATGCTGAGAAAAGGTTTCTGCAGGTTGTGTTATTGGGAGGTGAGTGAAGATGCTGAGGATTGGTTTCTGCAGGTTGTGTTATTGGGATATGAGTGGAAATGCTGAGAATGGGTTTCTGCAGGTTGTGTTATTGGGAGGTGAGTGGAGATGCTGAGGATAGGTTTCTGCAGGCTGTGTTATTGGGAGATGAGTGGAAATGCTGAGAATGGCTTTCTGCAGGTTGTGGTATGGGAAGGTTAGGGAAGATGCTCAAGATGGGTTTATGCAGATTGTGTTATTGGGAGGTGAGTGGAGATGCTGAGGATGGGATTCTGCCGGTTGTGTTGTTGGAAGGTTGGGGAAGATGCTGAGGATGGTTTTCTGCAGATTGTGTTATTGGAAGGTTAGTGAAGATGCTGAGGATGTGTTTCTGCAGGTTGTGCTATTGGGAGGTGAGTGCAGATGCTGAGGATGGGTTTCTGCAGGTTGTGTTATTGTGAGGTGATTGGAGATGCTGAGGATGGGTTTCTGCAGATTGTGTTATTGGGAGGTGAGTGGAGATGATGAGGATGGGTTCTGCAGGTTGTGTTATTGGGAGGTGAGTGAAGATGCTGAGGATGGGTTTCTGCAGATTGTGTTATTGGAAGGTTAGTGAAGATTCTGAGGATGGGTTTCTGCAGGTTGTGTTATTGGGAGGTGAGTGTAGATGCTGAGAATGGGTTTCTGCAGGTTGTGTTTTTGGCAGGTTAGTGGAGATGCTGAGGATGGGTTTCTGCAGGTTGTGTTATTGGGAAGTGAGTGAAGATGCTGAGGATGGGTTTCTGCAGGTTGTGTTATTGGAAGGTTAGGGAAAATGCTGAGGATGGCTTTCTGCAGGTTGTGTTATTGGGAAGTGAGTGGAGATGCTGAGGATGGCTTTCTGCAGGTTGTGTTATTGGGAAGTGAGTGGAGATGCTGAGGATGGGTTTCGTCATGTTGTGTTCTTGGAAGGTTAGGGAAGATGCTGAGGATGATTTTCTGCAGATTGTGTTATTGGAAGGTGAGTGAAGATTCTGAGGATGGGTTCTGCAGATTGTGTTACTGGGAGGTGAGTTGAGATGCTGAGGATGGGTATCTGCAGGTTGTGTTATTGGAAGGTTAGTGAAGATGCTGAGGATGGGTTCTGCAGGTTGTGTTATTGGGAGGTGAGTGGAGATGCTGAGGATGGGTTTCTGCAGGTTGTGTTATTGAGAGATGAGTGGAAATGCTGAGAATGAGTTTCTGCAGGTTGTGTTATTGGGAGGTGAGTGATGATGCTGAGGATGGGTTTCTGCAGGTTGTGTTATTGGGAGGTGAGTGGAGATGCTGAGGATGGGTTTCTGCAGGTTGTTTTATTGGGAGGTGAGTGAAGATGCTGAGGATGGGTTTCTGCAGGTTGTGTTATTGGGAGGTGAGTGAAGATGCTGAGGATGGGTTTCTGCAGGTTGTGTTATTGGGAGGTGAGTGGAAATGCTGAGAATGGGTTTCTGCAGGTTGTGTTACTGGGAGGTGAGTGGAGATGCTGAGAATGGGTTTCTGCAGGTTGTGTTATTGGGAGATGAGTGGAAATGCTGAGAATGGGTTTCTGCAGGTTGTGTTATTGGGAGGTGAGTGGAGATGCTGAGGATGGGTTTCTGCAGATTGTGTTATTGGGAGGTGAGTGGAGATGCTGAGGATGGGTTTCTGCCGGTTGTGTTGTTGGAAGGTTGGGGAAGATGCTAAGGATGGTTTTCTGCAGATTGTATGATTGGACGGTTAGTGAAGATGCTGAGGATGTGTTTCTGCAGGTTGTGCTATTGGAAGGTGAGTGTAGATGCTGAGGATCGGTTACTGCAGGTTGTGTTATTGGGAGGTGAGTGGAGATGCTGAGGATGGGTTTCTGCAGGTTGTGTTATTGGAAGTTGAGTGGAGATGCTGAGGATGGGTTACTGCAGGTTGTGTTATTGGGAGGTGAGTTTAGATTCTGAGTATGGGTTACTGCAGGTTGTGTTATTGGGAGGTGAGTGTAGATGCTGAGGATGGGTTTCTGCAGGTTGTGTTATTGGGATGTGAGTGAAGATGCTGAGGATGGGTTTCTGCAGGTTGTGTTATTTGGAAGTGTGTGGAGATGCTGAGCATTGGTTTCTGCAGGTTTTGTTATAGGAGGGTTAGGGAAGATGCTGAGGATGGTTTTCTGCAGGTTGTGTTATTGGAAGATGAGTGGAAATGCCGAGGATGGCTTTCTGCAGGTTGTGTTATTGGAAGGTGAGTGGAGATGCTGAGGATGGGATTCTGCAGGTTGTGTTATTGGAAGGTGAGTGAAGATGCTGAGGATGGGTTTCTGCAGGTTGTGTTATTGGAAGATGAGTGGAAATGCCGAGGATGGCTTTCTGCAGGTTGTGTTATTGGAAGGTGAGTGGAGATGCTGAGGATGGGATTCTGCAGGTTGTGTTATTGGAAGGTGAGTGAAGATGCTGAGGATGGGTTTCTGCAGGTTGTGTTATTGGGAGGTCAGTGGAGATTCTGAGAATGGGTTTCTGCCGGTTGTGCTATTGGGAGCTGAGTGGAGATGCTGAGGATGTGTTTCTGCAGGTTGTGTTATTCGGAGGTGAGTGAAGATGCTGAGGATGGGTTTCTGCAGATTGTGTTATTGGAAGGTTAGGGAAAATGCTGAGGATGGTTTTCTGCAGTTTGTGTTATTGGGAAGTGAGTGGAGATGCTGAGGATGGGTTATGGCAGGTTGTGTTATTGGGAAGTGAGTGGAGATGCTGAGGATGGGTTTCTGCAGTTTGTGTTATTGGAAGGTTAGTGAAGATTCTGAGGATGGGTTCTGCAGGTTGTGTTACTGGGAGGTGAGTTGAGATGCTGAGGATGGGTTTCTGCGGTTGTGTTATTGGAAGGTTAGTGAAGATGCTGAGGATGGGTTTCTGCAGGTTGCGTTATTGGAAGGTGAGTGGAGATGCTGAGGATGGGTTTCTGCAGGTTCTGTTATTGGGAGATAAGTGGAAATGCTGAGAATGGGTTTCTGCAGGTTGTGTTATTGGGAGGTGAGTGAAGATGCTGAGGATGCGTTTCTGCAGGTTGTGTTATTGGAAGGTAAGGGAAGATGCTCAGGATGGGTTTATGCAGATTGTGTTATTGGGATGTGAGTGGAGATGCTGAGGATGGGTTTATGCAGGTTGTGTTATTGGAAGATTAGGGAAGATGCTGAGGATGGTTTGCTGCAGATTGTGTTATTGGTAGTTGAGTGGAGATGCTGAGGATGGGTTTCTGCAGGTTGTGTTGTTGGAAGGTTGGGGAAGATGCTGAGGATGCTTTTCTGCAGATTGTGTTATTGGAAGGTTAGTGAAGATGCTGAGGATGTGTTTCTGCAGGTTGTGCTATTGGGAGGTGAGTGAAGACGCTGAGGATGGTTTTCTGCAGGTTGTGTTATGGGAAGGTGAGTGGAGATGCTGAGGATGGTTTTCTGCAGGTTGTGATATTGGGAGGTGAGTGAAGATGCTGAACAGGGTTTTCTGCAGGTTGGGTTATTGGGAGGTGAGTTGAGATGCTGAGGATGTGTTTCTGCAGGTTGTGTAATTGGGAGGTGAGTGAAGATTCTGAGGATGGGTTTCTGCAGGTTGTGTTATTGTCAGGTGAGTGAAGATGCTGAGGATGGGTTTCTGCAGGTTGTGTTATTGGAAGGTTAGTGAAGGTTCTGAGGATGTGTTTCTGCAGATTGTGTTATTGGGCGGTGAGTGGACATGCTGAGGATGGGTATCTGCAGGTTGTGTTATTGGAAGGTTAGTGAAGATGCTGAGGATGTGTTTCTGCAGGTTGTGTTATTGGGAGGTGAGTGAAGATGCTGAGGATGGGTTTCTGCAGATTGTGTTATTGGAAGGTTAGGGAAGATGCCGAGGATGGTTATCTGCAGGTTGTGTTATTGGGAGGTGAGTGGAGATGCTGAGGATGGTTTTCTGCAGGTTGTGTTATTGGGAGGTGAGTGGAGATGCTGAGGATGGTCTTCTGCAGATTGTGTTATTGGAAGGTTAGTGAAGATTCTGAGGATGGGTTCTGTAGGTTATGTTATTGGGAGGTGAGTGTAGATGATGAGGGTGGGTTTCTGCAGGTTGTGTTATTGGAAGGTTAGGGAAGATGCCGAGGATGGTTTTCTGCAGGTTGTGTTATTGGGAGGTGAGTGGAGATGTTGAGGAAGGGTTTCGGCAGGTTGTGTTATTGGGGGTCTAGTGGAGATGCTGAGGATGTGTTTCTGCAGGTTGTGTTATTGGAAGGTTAGTGAAGAGGCTGAGAATGGGTTGCTGCAGTTTGTGTTATTGGGAGGTTAGTGGAGATGTTGAGGATGGGTTTCTGCAGGTTGTGTTATTGGGAGGTGATTGGAGATGCTGAGGATGGGTTTCGGCAGGTTGTGTTATTGGAAGGTTAGTGAAGATGCTGAGGATGTGTTTCTGCAGGTTGTGTTATTGGGAGGTGAGTGAAGATGCTGAGGATGGGTTTCTGCAGGTTGTGTTATTGCGAGGTGATTCGAGGTGCTGAGGATGGGTTTCTGCAGGTTGTGTTATTGGGAGGTGAGTGGAGATGCTGAGGATGGGTTTCTGCAGGTTGTGTTATTGGGAGGTGAGTGAAGATGCTGAGGGTGTGTTTCTGCAGGTTGTGTTATTGGGAGGTGAGTGAAGATGCTGAGGATGGGTTTCTGCAGGTTGTGTTATTGTGAGGTGATTGGAGGTGCTGAGGATGGGTTTCTGCAGGTTGTGTTATTGGGAGGTGAGTGAAGATGCTGAGGATGGGTTTCTGCAGATTGTGTTATTGGAAGGTGAGAGCAAATGCTGAGGATGGGTTTCTGAAGGTTGTTTTATTGGATGGTTAGGGAAGATGCCGAGGATGGTTTTCTGCAGGTTGAGTTATTGGAAGGTTAGTGAAGATTCTGAGGAAGTGTTTCTGCAGGTTGTGTTATTGGGAGGTGAGTGGAGATGCTGAGGATGGGTTTCGGCAGGTTGTGTTATTGGAAGGTGAGTGGAGATGCTGAGGATGGGTTTCTGCAGGTTGTGTTCTTGGGAGGTGAGTGGAGATGCTGAGGATGGGTTTCTGCAGGTTGTGTTATTGGGAGGTGAGTGGAGAGGATGAGGATGTGTTTCTGCAGGTTGTGTTATTGGAAGGTTAGTGAAGATGCTGAGGATGGTTTCCTGCAGATTGTGTTATTGGAAGGTTCGTGATGATTCTGAGGATGGGTTCTGCTTGTTGTGTTATTGGGAGGTGAGTGGAGATGCTGAGGATGGGTTTCTGCAGGTTGTGTTACTGGGAGGTTAGTGATGATTCTGAGGATTGTTTCTGCAGGTTGTGTTATTGGGAGGTGAGTGAAGATGCTGAGGATGGGTTTCTGCAGATTGAGTTATTGGAAGGTTAGGGAAAATGCTGAGGATGGTTTTCTGCAGGTTGTGTTATTGGGAAGTGAGTGGAGATGCTGAGGATGGGTTTTGGCATGTTGTGTTCTTGGAAGGTTAGGGAAGATGCTGAGGATGGTTTTCTGTAGATTGTGTTATTGGAAGGTTAGTGAAGATTCTGAGAATGGGTTCTACAGGTTGTGTTACTGGGAGGTGAGTTGAGATGCTGAGGATGGGTTTCTGCAGGTTGTGTTATTGGAAGGTTAGTGAAGATGCTGAGGATGGGTTTCTGCAGGTTGTGTTGTTGGAAGGTTGGGGAAGATGCTGAGGATGTGTTTCTGCAGGTTGTGCTATTGGGGGGTGAGTGAAGATGCTGAGGATGGGTTTCTGCAGGTTGTGTTATGGGAAGGTGAGTGGAGATGCTGAGGATAGGTTTCTGCAGGTTGTGTTATTGGGAGGTGAGTGAAGGTGCTGAGGAGGGGTTTCTGCAGGTTGTGATATTGGGAGGTGAGTTGAGATGCTGAGGATGGGTTTCTGCAGGTTGTGTTATTGGAAGCTGAGTGAAGATGCTGAGGAGGGTTTCTGCAGGTTGTGTGATAGGAAGGTGAGCGGAGATGCTGAGGATGGGTTTCTGCAGTTTGTGCCATTGTCAGGTGAGTGAAGATGCTGAGGATGGGTTTCTGCAGGTTGTGTTATTGGAAGGTTAGTGAAGATTCTGAGGATGTGTTTCTGCAGGTTGTGTTATTGGGTGCTGAGTGGAGATGCTGAGGATGGGTTTCTGCAGGTTGTGTTATTGGGAGGTGAGTGGAGATGCTGAGGATGGGTTTCTGCAGGTTGTGTTATTGGAAGGCTAGTGAAGATGCTGAGGATGCGTTTCTGCAGGTTGTGTTATTGGGAGGTGAGTGAAGATGCTGAGGGTGGGTTTCTGCAGGTTGTGTTATTTTAAGGTGATTGGAGGTGCTGAGGATGGGTTTCTGCAGGTTGTGTTATTGGGAGGTGAGTGGAGATGCTGAGCATTGGTTTCTGCAGGTTGTGTTATTGGGAGGTGAGTGAAGATGCTGAGAATGGGTTTCTGCAGACTGTGTTATTGGAAGGTTAGGGAAGATGCCGAGGATGGTTATCTGCAGGTTGTGTTATTGGGAGGTGAGTGTAGATGCTGAGGATGGTTTTCTGCAGGTTGTGTGATTGGGAGGTGAGTGGAGATGCTGAGGATGGGTTTCGGCAGGTTGTGTTATTGGAAGGTGAGTGAAGATGCTGAGGATGGGTTTCTGCAGATTGTGTTATTGGAGGGTTAGGGAAGATGCTGAGGATGGTTTTCTGCAGGTTGTGTTATTGGGAGGTGAGTGAAGATGCTGAGGATGTGTTTCTGCAGGTTGTGTTATTGGAAGTGAGTGGAGATGCTGAGGATGGGTTTTGGCATGTTGTGTTCTTGGAAGGTTAGGGAAGATGCTGAGGATGGTTTTCTGCAGGTTGTGTTGTTGGAAGGTTGGGGAAGATGCTGGGGATGCTTTTCTGCAGATTGTGTTATTGGGAGGTGAGTGGAGATGCTGAGGATATGTTTCTGCAGGTTGTGTTATTGGGAGGTGAGTGAAGATGCTGAGGAGGGGTTTCTGCAGGTTGTGTTATAGGGAGGTGAGTGAAGATGCTGAGGAGGGTTTCTGCAGGTTGCGTTATAGGAAGGTGAGTGGAGATGCTGAGGATGGGTTTCTGCAGGTTGTGTTATTGTGAGGTGAGTGGAGATGCTGAGGATGGGTTTCTGCAGGTTGTGTTATTGGGAGGTGAGTGGTGATGCTGAGGATGGGTTTCTGCAGGTTGTGTTATTGGGAGGTTAGTGAAGATGCTGAGGATGGGTTTCTGCAGGTTGTGTTATTGGAGGTGAGAGGAGATGCTGAGGATGGGTTTCTGCAGGTTGTGTTATTGGGAGGTGAGTGGAGATGCTAAGGATTGGTTTCTGCAGGTTGTGTTATTGGGTAGTGAGTGAAGATGCTGAGGATGGGTTTCTGCAGGTTGTGTTATTGGGAGGTGAGTGGAGATGATGAGGATGGGTTTCTGCAGGTTGTGTTATTGGGAGGTGAGTGGAGATGCTGAGGATGGGTTTCTGCAGGTTGTGTTATTGGGAGGTTAGTGAAGATGCTGAGGATGGGTTTTTGCAGGTTGTGTTATTGGGAGGTGAGTGGAGATGCTGAGGATGGGTTTCTGCAGGTTGTGTTATTGTGAGGTGATTGGAGATGCTGAGGATGGGTTTCTGCAGGTTGTGTTATTGGGAGGTGAGTGGAGATGCTGAGGATGGGTTTCTGCAGGTTGTGTTATTGGGAAGTGTGTGGAGATGCTGAGCATTGGTTTCTGCAGGTTTTGTTATTGGGAGGTGAGTGAAGATGCTGAGGATGGGTTTCTGCAGGTTGTGTAATTGGGAGGTGAGTGGAGATGCTGAGGATGGGTTTCTGCAGGTTGTGTTATTGGGAGGTGAGTGGAGATGCTGAGGACGGGTTTCGGCAGGTTGTGTTATTGGAAGGTGAGTGAAGATGCTGAGGATGGGTTTCTGCAGATTGTGTTATTGGAAGGTTAGGGAAGATGCTGAGGATGGGTTTCTGCAGGTTGTGTTATTGGAAGGTTAGTGAAGATTCTGAGGATGGGTTTCTGCAGGTTGTGTTATTGGGAGGTGATTGGAGATGCTGAGGATGGGTTTCGGCAGGTTGTGTTATTGGAAGGTTGGT
Source organism: Scyliorhinus torazame (assembly GCF_047496885.1). NCBI lineage: Eukaryota > Metazoa > Chordata > Chondrichthyes > Carcharhiniformes > Scyliorhinidae > Scyliorhinus > Scyliorhinus torazame. Next base: position 258,457 of record NW_027307913.1, on the reverse strand, counting down.
GAAGATGCTGAGGATGTGTTTCTGCAGGTTGTGTTATTAGGAGGTGAGTGAAGATGCTGAGGGTGTGTTTCTGCAGGTTGTGTTATTGGGAGGTGAGTGAAGATGCTGAGGATGGGTGTCTGCAGGTTGTGTTATTGTGAGGTGATTGGAGGTGCTGAGGATGGGTTTCTGCAGGTTGTGTTATTGGGAGGTGAGTGAAGATGCTGAGGATGGGTTTCTGCAGATAGTGTTATTGGAAGGTGAGTGCAAATGCTGAGGATGGGTTTCTGAAGGTTGTTTTATTGGATGGTTAGGGAAGATGCCGAGGATGGTTTTCTGCAGGTTGAGTTATTGGAAGGTTAGTGAAGATTCTGAGGAAGTGTTTCTGCAGGTTGTGTTATTGGGAGGTGAGTGGAGATGCTGAGGATGGGTTTCGGCAGGTTGTGTTATTGGAAGGTGAGTGGAGATGCTGAGGATGGGTTTCTGCAGGTTGTGTTCTTGGGAGGTGAGTGGAGACTCTGAGGATGGGTTTCTGCAGGTTGTGTTATTGGGAGGTGAGTGGAGAGGATGAGGATGTGTTTCTGCAGGTTGTGTTAGTGGAAGGTTAGTTAAGATGCTGAGGATGGTTTTCTGCAGATTGTGTTATTGGAAGGTTAGTGATGATTCTGAGGATGGGTTCTGCATGTTTTGTTATTGGGAGGTGAGTGGAGATGCTGAGGATGGGTTTCTGCAGGTTGTGTTACTGGGAGGTTAGTGATGATTCTGAGGATTGTTTCTGCAGGTTGTGTTATTGGGAAGTGAGTGGAGATGCTGAGGATGGGTTTCTGCAGGTTGTGTTCTTGGAAGGTTATTGAAGATGCTGAGGATGGGTTTCTGCAGGTTGTGTTATTGGGAGGTGAGTGGAGATGCTGAGGATAGGTTTCTGCAGGTTGTGTTATTGGGAGGTGAGTGAAGATGCTGAGGAGGGGTTTCTGCAGGTTGTGATATTGGGAGGTGAGTTGAGATGCTGAGGATGGGTTTCTGCAGGTTGTGTTATTGGAAGCTGAGTGAAGATGCTGAGGATGGGTTTCTGCAGGTTGTGTGATAGGAAGGTGAGCGGAGATGCTGAGGATGGGTTTCTGCAGGTTGTGTTATTGTCAGGTGAGTGAAGATGCTGAGGATGGGTTTCTGCAGGTTGTGTTATTGGAAGGTTAGTGAAGATTCTGAGGATGAGTTTCTGCAGGTTGTGTTATTGGGAGGTGAGTGGAGATGCTGAGGATGGGTTTCTGCAGGTTGTGTTATTGGGAGGTGAGTGGAGATGCTGAGGATGGGTTTCTGCAGGTTGTGTTATTGGAAGGTTAGCGAAGATGCTGAGGATGTGTTTCTGCAGGTTGTGTTATTGGGAGGTGAGTGAAGATGCTGAGGATGGGTTTCTGCAGGTTGTGTTCTTGTGAGGTGATTGGAGGTGCTGAGGATGGGTTTCTGCAGGTTGTGTTATTGGGAAGTGAGTGGAGATGCTGAGCATTGGTTTCTGCAGGTTGTGTTATTGGGAGGTGAGTGAAGATGCTGAGAATGGGTTTCTGCAGACTGTGTTATTGGAAGGTTAGGGAAGATGCCGAGGATGGTTATCTGCAGGTTGTGTTATTGGGAGGTGAGTGTAGATGCTGAGGATGGTTTTCTGCAGGTTGTGTGATTGGGAGGTGAGTGGATATGCTGAGGATGGATTTCGGCAGGTTGTGCTATTGGAAGGTGAGTGAAGATGCTGAGGATGGGTTTCTGCAGATTGTGTTATTGGAGGGTTAGGGAAGATGCTGAGGATGGTTTTCTGCAGGTTGTGTTATTGGGAGGTGAGTGAAGATGCTGAGGATGTGTTTCTGCAGGTTGTGTTATTGGAAGGTTAGTGAAGATTCTGAGGATGGGTTCTGCAGGTTGTGTTATTGGGAGGTGAGTGTAGATGCTGAGGATGGGTTTCTGCAGGTTGTGTTATTGGGATGTGAGTGAAGATGCTGAGGATGAGTTTCTGCAGATTGTGTTATTGGAAGGTTAGGGAAAATGCTGAGGATGGTTTTCTGCAGGTTGTGTTATTGGGAGGTGAGTGAAGATGCTGAGGATGTGTTTCTGCAGGTTGTGTTATTGGGAGGTGAGTGAAGATGCTGAGGATGGGTTTCTGCAGGTTGTGTAATTGGAAGGTTAGGGAAAATGCTGAGGATGGTTTTCTGCAGGTTGTGTTATTGGGAGGTGAGTGGAGATGCTGAGGATGGGTTTCTGCAGGTTGTTATTGGAATGTGAGTGAAGATGCTGAGAATGGGTTTCTGCAGGTTGTGTTATTGGGAGGTGATTCGAGGTGCTGAGGATGGGTTTCTGCAGGTTGTGTTATTGGGAGGTGAGTGGAGATGCTGAGGATGGGTTTCTGCAGGTTGTGTTATTGGGAGGTGAGTGAAGATGCTGAGGATGTGTTTCTGCAGGTTGTGTTATTGGGAGGTGAGTGCAGATGCTGAGGATGGGTTTCTGAAGGTTGTTTTATTGGAAGGTTAGGGAAGATGCCGAGGATGGTTTTCTGCAGGTTGTGTTATTGGAAGGTGAGTGGAGATGCTGAGGATGGGTTTCGGCAGGTTGTGTTATTGGAAGGTGAGTGAAGATGCTGAGGATGGGTTTCTGCAGGTTGTGTTCTTGGGAGGTGAGTGGAGATGCTGAGGGTGGGTTTCTGCAGGTTGTGTTATTGGGAGGTGAGTGGAGATGATGAGGATGTGTTTCTGCAGGTTGTGTTATTGGAAGGTTAGTGAAGAAGCTGAGGATGGTTTTCTGCAGATTGTGTTATTGGAAGGTTAGTGATGATTCTGAGGATGGGTTTCTGCAGGTTGTGTTATTGGGAGGTGAGTGGAGATGATGAGGATGTGTTTCTGCCGGTTGTGTTGTTGGAAGGTTGGGGAAGATGCTGAGGATGGTTTTCTGCAGATTGTGCTTTTGGAAGGTTAGTGAAGATGCTGAGGATGTGTTTCTGCAGGTTGTGCTATTGGGAGGTGAGTGAAGATGCTGAGGATGGGTTGCTGCAGGTTGTGTTATTGGGAGGTTAGTGGAGATGCTGAGGATGGGTTTCTGCAGATTGTGTTATTGGGAGGTGAGTGGAGATGCTGAGGATGGGTTTCTGCAGGTTGTGTTATTGGGAGGCGAGTGAAGATGCTGAGAATGGGTTTCTGCAGGTTGTGTTATTGGGAGGTGAGTGAAGATGCTGAGGATGCGTTTCTGTAGGTTGTGTAATTGGAAGGTTAGTGGAGATGCTGAGAATTGGTTTCTGCAGGTTGTGTTATTGGGAGGTGAGTGGAGATGCTGAGGATGGGTTTCTGCAGGTTGTGTTTTTGGGAGGTGAGTGGAGATGCTGAGGATGGGTTTCTGCAGGTTGTGCTATTGGGAGGTGAGTGGAGATGCTGAGGATGGGTTTCTGCAGGTTGTGTTATTGGGAGGTGAGTGAAGATGCTGAGGATGGGTTTCTGCAGGTTGTGTTATTGGGAAGTGAGTGGAGATGCTGAGGATGGATTTCATCATGTTGTGTTCTTGGAAGGTTAGGGAAGTTGCTGAGGATGGTTTTCTGCAGATTGTGTTATTGGAAGGTGAGTGAAGATTCTGAGGATGGGTTCAGCAGGTTGTGTTACTGGGAGGTGAGTTGAGATGCAGAGGATGGGTTTCTGCAGGTTGTGTTATTGGAAGGTTAGTCGAGATGCTGAGGATGGGGTTCTGCAGGTTGTGTTATTGGGAGGTGAGTGACGGTGCTGAGGATGGGTTCTGCAGGTTGTGTTATTGGGAGGTGAGTGGAGATGCTGAGGATGGGTTTCTGCAGGTTGTTTTAATCAGAGATGAGTGGAAATGCTGAGAATGGGTTTCTGCAGGTTGTGTTATTGGGAGGTCAGTGGAGATTCTGAGGCTGGGTTTCTGCAGGTTGTTTTATTGGGAGGTGAGTGAAGATGCTGAGGATGCGTTTCTGCAGGTTGTGTTATTGGAAGGTGAGTGAAGATGCTGAGGATGGGTTTATGCAGATTGTGTAATTGGGAGGTGAGTGGAGATGCTGAGGATGGGTTTATGCAGGATGTGTTATTGGGAGGTGAGTGGAGATGCTGAGGATGGGTTTCTGCAGGTTGTTTTATTGGGAGGTGAGTGAAGATGCTGAGGATGGGTTTCTGCAGGTTGTGTTATTGGGAGGTGAGTGGAAATGCTGAGAAAAGGTTTCTGCAGGTTGTGTTATTGGGAGGTGAGTGAAGATGCTGAGGATTGGTTTCTGCAGGTTGTGTTATTGGGATATGAGTGGAAATGCTGAGAATGGGTTTCTGCAGGTTGTGTTATTGGGAGGTGAGTGGAGATGCTGAGGATAGGTTTCTGCAGGCTGTGTTATTGGGAGATGAGTGGAAATGCTGAGAATGGCTTTCTGCAGGTTGTGGTATGGGAAGGTTAGGGAAGATGCTCAAGATGGGTTTATGCAGATTGTGTTATTGGGAGGTGAGTGGAGATGCTGAGGATGGGATTCTGCCGGTTGTGTTGTTGGAAGGTTGGGGAAGATGCTGAGGATGGTTTTCTGCAGATTGTGTTATTGGAAGGTTAGTGAAGATGCTGAGGATGTGTTTCTGCAGGTTGTGCTATTGGGAGGTGAGTGCAGATGCTGAGGATGGGTTTCTGCAGGTTGTGTTATTGTGAGGTGATTGGAGATGCTGAGGATGGGTTTCTGCAGATTGTGTTATTGGGAGGTGAGTGGAGATGCTGAGGATGGGTTCTGCAGGTTGTGTTATTGGGAGGTGAGTGAAGATGCTGAGGATGGGTTTCTGCAGATTGTGTTATTGGAAGGTTAGTGAAGATTCTGAGGATGGGTTTCTGCAGGTTGTGTTATTGGGAGGTGAGTGTAGATGCTGAGAATGGGTTTCTGCAGGTTGTGTTTTTGGCAGGTTAGTGGAGATGCTGAGGATGGGTTTCTGCAGGTTGTGTTATTGGGAAGTGAGTGAAGATGCTGAGGATGGGTTTCTGCAGGTTGTGTTATTGGAAGGTTAGGGAAAATGCTGAGGATGGCTTTCTGCAGGTTGTGTTATTGGGAAGTGAGTGGAGATGCTGAGGATGGCTTTCTGCAGGTTGTGTTATTGGGAAGTGAGTGGAGATGCTGAGGATGGGTTTCGTCATGTTGTGTTCTTGGAAGGTTAGGGAAGATGCTGAGGATGATTTTCTGCAGATTGTGTTATTGGAAGGTGAGTGAAGATTCTGAGGATGGGTTCTGCAGATTGTGTTACTGGGAGGTGAGTTGAGATGCTGAGGATGGGTATCTGCAGGTTGTGTTATTGGAAGGTTAGTGAAGATGCTGAGGATGGGTTCTGCAGGTTGTGTTATTGGGAGGTGAGTGGAGATGCTGAGGATGGGTTTCTGCAGGTTGTGTTATTGAGAGATGAGTGGAAATGCTGAGAATGAGTTTCTGCAGGTTGTGTTATTGGGAGGTGAGTGATGATGCTGAGGATGGGTTTCTGCAGGTTGTGTTATTGGGAGGTGAGTGGAGATGCTGAGGATGGGTTTCTGCAGGTTGTTTTATTGGGAGGTGAGTGAAGATGCTGAGGATGGGTTTCTGCAGGTTGTGTTATTGGGAGGTGAGTGAAGATGCTGAGGATGGGTTTCTGCAGGTTGTGTTATTGGGAGGTGAGTGGAAATGCTGAGAATGGGTTTCTGCAGGTTGTGTTACTGGGAGGTGAGTGGAGATGCTGAGAATGGGTTTCTGCAGGTTGTGTTATTGGGAGATGAGTGGAAATGCTGAGAATGGGTTTCTGCAGGTTGTGTTATTGGGAGGTGAGTGGAGATGCTGAGGATGGGTTTCTGCAGATTGTGTTATTGGGAGGTGAGTGGAGATGCTGAGGATGGGTTTCTGCCGGTTGTGTTGTTGGAAGGTTGGGGAAGATGCTAAGGATGGTTTTCTGCAGATTGTGTGATTGGACGGTTAGTGAAGATGCTGAGGATGTGTTTCTGCAGGTTGTGCTATTGGAAGGTGAGTGTAGATGCTGAGGATCGGTTACTGCAGGTTGTGTTATTGGGAGGTGAGTGGAGATGCTGAGGATGGGTTTCTGCAGGTTGTGTTATTGGAAGTTGAGTGGAGATGCTGAGGATGGGTTACTGCAGGTTGTGTTATTGGGAGGTGAGTTTAGATTCTGAGTATGGGTTACTGCAGGTTGTGTTATTGGGAGGTGAGTGTAGATGCTGAGGATGGGTTTCTGCAGGTTGTGTTATTGGGATGTGAGTGAAGATGCTGAGGATGGGTTTCTGCAGGTTGTGTTATTTGGAAGTGTGTGGAGATGCTGAGCATTGGTTTCTGCAGGTTTTGTTATAGGAGGGTTAGGGAAGATGCTGAGGATGGTTTTCTGCAGGTTGTGTTATTGGAAGATGAGTGGAAATGCCGAGGATGGCTTTCTGCAGGTTGTGTTATTGGAAGGTGAGTGGAGATGCTGAGGATGGGATTCTGCAGGTTGTGTTATTGGAAGGTGAGTGAAGATGCTGAGGATGGGTTTCTGCAGGTTGTGTTATTGGAAGATGAGTGGAAATGCCGAGGATGGCTTTCTGCAGGTTGTGTTATTGGAAGGTGAGTGGAGATGCTGAGGATGGGATTCTGCAGGTTGTGTTATTGGAAGGTGAGTGAAGATGCTGAGGATGGGTTTCTGCAGGTTGTGTTATTGGGAGGTCAGTGGAGATTCTGAGAATGGGTTTCTGCCGGTTGTGCTATTGGGAGCTGAGTGGAGATGCTGAGGATGTGTTTCTGCAGGTTGTGTTATTCGGAGGTGAGTGAAGATGCTGAGGATGGGTTTCTGCAGATTGTGTTATTGGAAGGTTAGGGAAAATGCTGAGGATGGTTTTCTGCAGTTTGTGTTATTGGGAAGTGAGTGGAGATGCTGAGGATGGGTTATGGCAGGTTGTGTTATTGGGAAGTGAGTGGAGATGCTGAGGATGGGTTTCTGCAGTTTGTGTTATTGGAAGGTTAGTGAAGATTCTGAGGATGGGTTCTGCAGGTTGTGTTACTGGGAGGTGAGTTGAGATGCTGAGGATGGGTTTCTGCGGTTGTGTTATTGGAAGGTTAGTGAAGATGCTGAGGATGGGTTTCTGCAGGTTGCGTTATTGGAAGGTGAGTGGAGATGCTGAGGATGGGTTTCTGCAGGTTCTGTTATTGGGAGATAAGTGGAAATGCTGAGAATGGGTTTCTGCAGGTTGTGTTATTGGGAGGTGAGTGAAGATGCTGAGGATGCGTTTCTGCAGGTTGTGTTATTGGAAGGTAAGGGAAGATGCTCAGGATGGGTTTATGCAGATTGTGTTATTGGGATGTGAGTGGAGATGCTGAGGATGGGTTTATGCAGGTTGTGTTATTGGAAGATTAGGGAAGATGCTGAGGATGGTTTGCTGCAGATTGTGTTATTGGTAGTTGAGTGGAGATGCTGAGGATGGGTTTCTGCAGGTTGTGTTGTTGGAAGGTTGGGGAAGATGCTGAGGATGCTTTTCTGCAGATTGTGTTATTGGAAGGTTAGTGAAGATGCTGAGGATGTGTTTCTGCAGGTTGTGCTATTGGGAGGTGAGTGAAGACGCTGAGGATGGTTTTCTGCAGGTTGTGTTATGGGAAGGTGAGTGGAGATGCTGAGGATGGTTTTCTGCAGGTTGTGATATTGGGAGGTGAGTGAAGATGCTGAACAGGGTTTTCTGCAGGTTGGGTTATTGGGAGGTGAGTTAAGATGCTGAGGATGTGTTTCTGCAGGTTGTGTAATTGGGAGGTGAGTGAAGATTCTGAGGATGTGTTTCTGCAGATTGTGTTATTGGGCGGTGAGTGGACATGCTGAGGATGGGTATCTGCAGGTTGTGTTATTGGAAGGTTAGTGAAGATGCTGAGGATGTGTTTCTGCAGGTTGTGTTATTGGGAGGTGAGTGAAGATGCTGAGGATGGGTTTCTGCAGATTGTGTTATTGGAAGGTTAGGGAAGATGCCGAGGATGGTTATCTGCAGGTTGTGTTATTGGGAGGTGAGTGGAGATGCTGAGGATGGTTTTCTGCAGGTTGTGTTATTGGGAGGTGAGTGGAGATGCTGAGGATGGTCTTCTGCAGATTGTGTTATTGGAAGGTTAGTGAAGATTCTGAGGATGGGTTCTGTAGGTTATGTTATTGGGAGGTGAGTGTAGATGATGAGGGTGGGTTTCTGCAGGTTGTGTTATTGGAAGGTTAGGGAAGATGCCGAGGATGGTTTTCTGCAGGTTGTGTTATTGGGAGGTGAGTGGAGATGTTGAGGAAGGGTTTCGGCAGGTTGTGTTATTGGGGGTCTAGTGGAGATGCTGAGGATGTGTTTCTGCAGGTTGTGTTATTGGAAGGTTAGTGAAGAGGCTGAGAATGGGTTGCTGCAGTTTGTGTTATTGGGAGGTTAGTGGAGATGTTGAGGATGGGTTTCTGCAGGTTGTGTTATTGGGAGGTGATTGGAGATGCTGAGGATGGGTTTCGGCAGGTTGTGTTATTGGAAGGTTAGTGAAGATGCTGAGGATGTGTTTCTGCAGGTTGTGTTATTGGGAGGTGAGTGAAGATGCTGAGGATGGGTTTCTGCAGGTTGTGTTATTGCGAGGTGATTCGAGGTGCTGAGGATGGGTTTCTGCAGGTTGTGTTATTGGGAGGTGAGTGGAGATGCTGAGGATGGGTTTCTGCAGGTTGTGTTATTGGGAGGTGAGTGAAGATGCTGAGGGTGTGTTTCTGCAGGTTGTGTTATTGGGAGGTGAGTGAAGATGCTGAGGATGGGTTTCTGCAGGTTGTGTTATTGTGAGGTGATTGGAGGTGCTGAGGATGGGTTTCTGCAGGTTGTGTTATTGGGAGGTGAGTGAAGATGCTGAGGATGGGTTTCTGCAGATTGTGTTATTGGAAGGTGAGAGCAAATGCTGAGGATGGGTTTCTGAAGGTTGTTTTATTGGATGGTTAGGGAAGATGCCGAGGATGGTTTTCTGCAGGTTGAGTTATTGGAAGGTTAGTGAAGATTCTGAGGAAGTGTTTCTGCAGGTTGTGTTATTGGGAGGTGAGTGGAGATGCTGAGGATGGGTTTCGGCAGGTTGTGTTATTGGAAGGTGAGTGGAGATGCTGAGGATGGGTTTCTGCAGGTTGTGTTCTTGGGAGGTGAGTGGAGATGCTGAGGATGGGTTTCTGCAGGTTGTGTTATTGGGAGGTGAGTGGAGAGGATGAGGATGTGTTTCTGCAGGTTGTGTTATTGGAAGGTTAGTGAAGATGCTGAGGATGGTTTCCTGCAGATTGTGTTATTGGAAGGTTCGTGATGATTCTGAGGATGGGTTCTGCTTGTTGTGTTATTGGGAGGTGAGTGGAGATGCTGAGGATGGGTTTCTGCAGGTTGTGTTACTGGGAGGTTAGTGATGATTCTGAGGATTGTTTCTGCAGGTTGTGTTATTGGGAGGTGAGTGAAGATGCTGAGGATGGGTTTCTGCAGATTGAGTTATTGGAAGGTTAGGGAAAATGCTGAGGATGGTTTTCTGCAGGTTGTGTTATTGGGAAGTGAGTGGAGATGCTGAGGATGGGTTTTGGCATGTTGTGTTCTTGGAAGGTTAGGGAAGATGCTGAGGATGGTTTTCTGTAGATTGTGTTATTGGAAGGTTAGTGAAGATTCTGAGAATGGGTTCTACAGGTTGTGTTACTGGGAGGTGAGTTGAGATGCTGAGGATGGGTTTCTGCAGGTTGTGTTATTGGAAGGTTAGTGAAGATGCTGAGGATGGGTTTCTGCAGGTTGTGTTGTTGGAAGGTTGGGGAAGATGCTGAGGATGTGTTTCTGCAGGTTGTGCTATTGGGGGGTGAGTGAAGATGCTGAGGATGGGTTTCTGCAGGTTGTGTTATGGGAAGGTGAGTGGAGATGCTGAGGATAGGTTTCTGCAGGTTGTGTTATTGGGAGGTGAGTGAAGGTGCTGAGGAGGGGTTTCTGCAGGTTGTGATATTGGGAGGTGAGTTGAGATGCTGAGGATGGGTTTCTGCAGGTTGTGTTATTGGAAGCTGAGTGAAGATGCTGAGGAGGGTTTCTGCAGGTTGTGTGATAGGAAGGTGAGCGGAGATGCTGAGGATGGGTTTCTGCAGTTTGTGCCATTGTCAGGTGAGTGAAGATGCTGAGGATGGGTTTCTGCAGGTTGTGTTATTGGAAGGTTAGTGAAGATTCTGAGGATGTGTTTCTGCAGGTTGTGTTATTGGGTGCTGAGTGGAGATGCTGAGGATGGGTTTCTGCAGGTTGTGTTATTGGGAGGTGAGTGGAGATGCTGAGGATGGGTTTCTGCAGGTTGTGTTATTGGAAGGCTAGTGAAGATGCTGAGGATGCGTTTCTGCAGGTTGTGTTATTGGGAGGTGAGTGAAGATGCTGAGGGTGGGTTTCTGCAGGTTGTGTTATTTTAAGGTGATTGGAGGTGCTGAGGATGGGTTTCTGCAGGTTGTGTTATTGGGAGGTGAGTGGAGATGCTGAGCATTGGTTTCTGCAGGTTGTGTTATTGGGAGGTGAGTGAAGATGCTGAGAATGGGTTTCTGCAGACTGTGTTATTGGAAGGTTAGGGAAGATGCCGAGGATGGTTATCTGCAGGTTGTGTTATTGGGAGGTGAGTGTAGATGCTGAGGATGGTTTTCTGCAGGTTGTGTGATTGGGAGGTGAGTGGAGATGCTGAGGATGGGTTTCGGCAGGTTGTGTTATTGGAAGGTGAGTGAAGATGCTGAGGATGGGTTTCTGCAGATTGTGTTATTGGAGGGTTAGGGAAGATGCTGAGGATGGTTTTCTGCAGGTTGTGTTATTGGGAGGTGAGTGAAGATGCTGAGGATGTGTTTCTGCAGGTTGTGTTATTGGAAGTGAGTGGAGATGCTGAGGATGGGTTTTGGCATGTTGTGTTCTTGGAAGGTTAGGGAAGATGCTGAGGATGGTTTTCTGCAGGTTGTGTTGTTGGAAGGTTGGGGAAGATGCTGAGGATGCTTTTCTGCAGATTGTGTTATTGGGAGGTGAGTGGAGATGCTGAGGATATGTTTCTGCAGGTTGTGTTATTGGGAGGTGAGTGAAGATGCTGAGGAGGGGTTTCTGCAGGTTGTGTTATAGGGAGGTGAGTGAAGATGCTGAGGAGGGTTTCTGCAGGTTGCGTTATAGGAAGGTGAGTGGAGATGCTGAGGATGGGTTTCTGCAGGTTGTGTTATTGTGAGGTGAGTGGAGATGCTGAGGATGGGTTTCTGCAGGTTGTGTTATTGGGAGGTGAGTGGTGATGCTGAGGATGGGTTTCTGCAGGTTGTGTTATTGGGAGGTTAGTGAAGATGCTGAGGATGGGTTTCTGCAGGTTGTGTTATTGGAGGTGAGAGGAGATGCTGAGGATGGGTTTCTGCAGGTTGTGTTATTGGGAGGTGAGTGGAGATGCTAAGGATTGGTTTCTGCAGGTTGTGTTATTGGGTAGTGAGTGAAGATGCTGAGGATGGGTTTCTGCAGGTTGTGTTATTGGGAGGTGAGTGGAGATGATGAGGATGGGTTTCTGCAGGTTGTGTTATTGGGAGGTGAGTGGAGATGCTGAGGATGGGTTTCTGCAGGTTGTGTTATTGGGAGGTTAGTGAAGATGCTGAGGATGGGTTTTTGCAGGTTGTGTTATTGGGAGGTGAGTGGAGATGCTGAGGATGGGTTTCTGCAGGTTGTGTTATTGTGAGGTGATTGGAGATGCTGAGGATGGGTTTCTGCAGGTTGTGTTATTGGGAGGTGAGTGGAGATGCTGAGGATGGGTTTCTGCAGGTTGTGTTATTGGGAAGTGTGTGGAGATGCTGAGCATTGGTTTCTGCAGGTTTTGTTATTGGGAGGTGAGTGAAGATGCTGAGGATGGGTTTCTGCAGGTTGTGTAATTGGGAGGTGAGTGGAGATGCTGAGGATGGGTTTCTGCAGGTTGTGTTATTGGGAGGTGAGTGGAGATGCTGAGGACGGGTTTCGGCAGGTTGTGTTATTGGAAGGTGAGTGAAGATGCTGAGGATGGGTTTCTGCAGATTGTGTTATTGGAAGGTTAGGGAAGATGCTGAGGATGGGTTTCTGCAGGTTGTGTTATTGGAAGGTTAGTGAAGATTCTGAGGATGGGTTTCTGCAGGTTGTGTTATTGGGAGGTGATTGGAGATGCTGAGGATGGGTTTCGGCAGGTTGTGTTATTGGAAGGTTGGTGAAGATGCTGAGGATGTGTTTCTGCAGGTTGTGTTATTAGGAGGTGAGTGAAGATGCTGAGGGTGTGTTTCTGCAGGTTGTGTTATTGGGAGGTGAGTGAAGATGCTGAGGATGGGTGTCTGCAGGTTGTGTTATTGTGAGGTGATTGGAGGTGCTGAGGATGGGTTTCTGCAGGTTGTGTTATTGGGAGGTGAGTGAAGATGCTGAGGATGGGTTTCTGCAGATAGTGTTATTGGAAGGTGAGTGCAAATGCTGAGGATGGGTTTCTGAAGGTTGTTTTATTGGATGGTTAGGGAAGATGCCGAGGATGGTTTTCTGCAGGTTGAGTTATTGGAAGGTTAGTGAAGATTCTGAGGAAGTGTTTCTGCAGGTTGTGTTATTGGGAGGTGAGTGGAGATGCTGAGGATGGGTTTCGGCAGGTTGTGTTATTGGAAGGTGAGTGGAGATGCTGAGGATGGGTTTCTGCAGGTTGTGTTCTTGGGAGGTGAGTGGAGACTCTGAGGATGGGTTTCTGCAGGTTGTGTTATTGGGAGGTGAGTGGAGAGGATGAGGATGTGTTTCTGCAGGTTGTGTTAGTGGAAGGTTAGTTAAGATGCTGAGGATGGTTTTCTGCAGATTGTGTTATTGGAAGGTTAGTGATGATTCTGAGGATGGGTTCTGCATGTTTTGTTATTGGGAGGTGAGTGGAGATGCTGAGGATGGGTTTCTGCAGGTTGTGTTACTGGGAGGTTAGTGATGATTCTGAGGATTGTTTCTGCAGGTTGTGTTATTGGGAAGTGAGTGGAGATGCTGAGGATGGGTTTCTGCAGGTTGTGTTCTTGGAAGGTTATTGAAGATGCTGAGGATGGGTTTCTGCAGGTTGTGTTATTGGGAGGTGAGTGGAGATGCTGAGGATAGGTTTCTGCAGGTTGTGTTATTGGGAGGTGAGTGAAGATGCTGAGGAGGGGTTTCTGCAGGTTGTGATATTGGGAGGTGAGTTGAGATGCTGAGGATGGGTTTCTGCAGGTTGTGTTATTGGAAGCTGAGTGAAGATGCTGAGGATGGGTTTCTGCAGGTTGTGTGATAGGAAGGTGAGCGGAGATGCTGAGGATGGGTTTCTGCAGGTTGTGTTATTGTCAGGTGAGTGAAGATGCTGAGGATGGGTTTCTGCAGGTTGTGTTATTGGAAGGTTAGTGAAGATTCTGAGGATGAGTTTCTGCAGGTTGTGTTATTGGGAGGTGAGTGGAGATGCTGAGGATGGGTTTCTGCAGGTTGTGTTATTGGGAGGTGAGTGGAGATGCTGAGGATGGGTTTCTGCAGGTTGTGTTATTGGAAGGTTAGCGAAGATGCTGAGGATGTGTTTCTGCAGGTTGTGTTATTGGGAGGTGAGTGAAGATGCTGAGGATGGGTTTCTGCAGGTTGTGTTCTTGTGAGGTGATTGGAGGTGCTGAGGATGGGTTTCTGCAGGTTGTGTTATTGGGAAGTGAGTGGAGATGCTGAGCATTGGTTTCTGCAGGTTGTGTTATTGGGAGGTGAGTGAAGATGCTGAGAATGGGTTTCTGCAGACTGTGTTATTGGAAGGTTAGGGAAGATGCCGAGGATGGTTATCTGCAGGTTGTGTTATTGGGAGGTGAGTGTAGATGCTGAGGATGGTTTTCTGCAGGTTGTGTGATTGGGAGGTGAGTGGATATGCTGAGGATGGATTTCGGCAGGTTGTGCTATTGGAAGGTGAGTGAAGATGCTGAGGATGGGTTTCTGCAGATTGTGTTATTGGAGGGTTAGGGAAGATGCTGAGGATGGTTTTCTGCAGGTTGTGTTATTGGGAGGTGAGTGAAGATGCTGAGGATGTGTTTCTGCAGGTTGTGTTATTGGAAGGTTAGTGAAGATTCTGAGGATGGGTTCTGCAGGTTGTGTTATTGGGAGGTGAGTGTAGATGCTGAGGATGGGTTTCTGCAGGTTGTGTTATTGGGATGTGAGTGAAGATGCTGAGGATGAGTTTCTGCAGATTGTGTTATTGGAAGGTTAGGGAAAATGCTGAGGATGGTTTTCTGCAGGTTGTGTTATTGGGAGGTGAGTGAAGATGCTGAGGATGTGTTTCTGCAGGTTGTGTTATTGGGAGGTGAGTGAAGATGCTGAGGATGGGTTTCTGCAGGTTGTGTAATTGGAAGGTTAGGGAAAATGCTGAGGATGGTTTTCTGCAGGTTGTGTTATTGGGAGGTGAGTGGAGATGCTGAGGATGGGTTTCTGCAGGTTGTTATTGGAATGTGAGTGAAGATGCTGAGAATGGGTTTCTGCAGGTTGTGTTATTGGGAGGTGATTCGAGGTGCTGAGGATGGGTTTCTGCAGGTTGTGTTATTGGGAGGTGAGTGGAGATGCTGAGGATGGGTTTCTGCAGGTTGTGTTATTGGGAGGTGAGTGAAGATGCTGAGGATGTGTTTCTGCAGGTTGTGTTATTGGGAGGTGAGTGCAGATGCTGAGGATGGGTTTCTGAAGGTTGTTTTATTGGAAGGTTAGGGAAGATGCCGAGGATGGTTTTCTGCAGGTTGTGTTATTGGAAGGTGAGTGGAGATGCTGAGGATGGGTTTCGGCAGGTTGTGTTATTGGAAGGTGAGTGAAGATGCTGAGGATGGGTTTCTGCAGGTTGTGTTCTTGGGAGGTGAGTGGAGATGCTGAGGGTGGGTTTCTGCAGGTTGTGTTATTGGGAGGTGAGTGGAGATGATGAGGATGTGTTTCTGCAGGTTGTGTTATTGGAAGGTTAGTGAAGAAGCTGAGGATGGTTTTCTGCAGATTGTGTTATTGGAAGGTTAGTGATGATTCTGAGGATGGGTTTCTGCAGGTTGTGTTATTGGGAGGTGAGTGGAGATGATGAGGATGTGTTTCTGCAGGTTGTGTTATTGGAAGGTTAGGGAAAATGCTGAGGTTGGTTTTCTGCAGGTTGTGATATTGGAAGTGAGTGGAGATGCTGAGAATGGGTTTCTGCAGGTTGTGTTATTGTCAGGTGAGTGAAGATGCTGAGGATGGGTTTCTGCAGGTTGTGTTATTGGAAGGTTAGTGAAGATTCTGAGGATGTGTTTCTGCAGGTTGTGTTATTGGGAGGTGAGTGGAGATGCTGAGGATGGGTTTCTGCAGGTTGTGTTATTGGGAGGTGAGTGGAGATGCTGAGGGTGGGTTTCTGCAGGTTGTGTTATTGGAAGGTTAGCGAAGATGCTGAGGATGTGTTTCTGCAGGTTGTGTTATTGGGAGGTGAGTGAAGATGCTGAGGATGGGTTTCTGCAGGTTGTGTTCTTGTGAGGTGATTGGAGGTGCTGAGGATGGGTTTCTG
Organism: Scyliorhinus torazame; assembly: GCF_047496885.1. NCBI lineage: Eukaryota > Metazoa > Chordata > Chondrichthyes > Carcharhiniformes > Scyliorhinidae > Scyliorhinus > Scyliorhinus torazame. The sequence goes on along the minus strand of NW_027307913.1, from coordinate 243,024 downwards.
CAGGTTGTGTTATTGGGAAGTGAGTGGAGATGCTGAGCATTGGTTACTGCAGGTTGTGTTATTGGGAGGTGAGTGAAGATGCTGAGAATGGGTTTCTGCAGACTGTGTTATTGGAAGGTTAGGGAAGATGCCGAGGATGGTTATCTGCAGGTTGTGTTATTGGGAGGTGAGTGTAGATGCTGAGGATGGTTTTCTGCAGGTTGTGTGATTGGGAGGTGAGTGGAGATGCTGAGGATGGATTTCGGCAGGTTGTGCTATTGGAAGGTGAGTGAAGATGCTGAGGATGGGTTTCTGCAGATTGTGTTATTGGAGGGTTAGGGAAGATGCTGAGGATGGTTTTCTGCAGGTTGTGTTATTGGGAGGTGAGTGAAGATGCTGAGGATGTGTTTCTGCAGGTTGTGTTATTGGAAGGTTAGTGAAGATTCTGAGGATGGGTTCTGCAGGTTGTGTTATTGGGAGGTGAGTGTAGATGCTGAGGATGGGTTTCTGCAGGTTGTGTTATTGGGATGTGAGTGAAGATGCTGAGGATGAGTTTCTGCAGATTGTGTTATTGGAAGGTTAGGGAAAATGCTGAGGATGGTTTTCTGCAGGTTGTGTTATTGGGAGGTGAGTGAAGATGCTGAGGATGTGTTTCTGCAGGTTGTGTTATTGGGAGGTGAGTGAAGATGCTGAGGATGGGTTTCTGCAGGTTGTGTAATTGGAAGGTTAGGGAAAAAGCTGAGGATGGTTTTCTGCAGGTTGTGTTATTGGGAGGTGAGTGGAGATGCTGAGGATGGGTTTCTGCAGGTTGTTATTGGAATGTGAGTGAAGATGCTGAGAATGGGTTTCTGCAGGTTGTGTTATTGGGAGGTGATTCGAGGTGCTGAGGATGGGTTTCTGCAGGTTGTGTTATTGGGAGGTGAGTGGAGATGCTGAGGATGGGTTTCTGCAGGTTGTGTTATTGGGAGGTGAGTGAAGATGCTGAGGATGTGTTTCTGCAGGTTGTGTTATTGGGAGGTGAGTGCAGATGCTGAGGATGGGTTTCTGAAGGTTGTTTTATTGGAAGGTTAGGGAAGATGCCGAGGATGGTTTTCTGCAGGTTGTGTTATTGGAAGATGAGTGGAGATGCTGAGGATGGGTTTCGGCAGGTTGTGTTATTGGAAGGTGAGTGAAGATGCTGAGGATGGGTTTCTGCAGGTTGTGTTCTTGGGAGGTGAGTGGAGATGCTGAGGATGGGTTTCTGCAGGTTGTGTTATTGGGAGGTGAGTGGAGATGATGAGGATGTGTTTCTGCAGGTTGTGTTATTGGAAGGTTAGTGAAGAAGCTGAGGTTGGTTTTCTGCAGATTGTGTTATTGGAAGTGAGTGGAGATGCTGAGAATGGGTTTTGGCATGTTGTGTTCTTGGAAGGTTAGGGAAGATGCTGAGGATGGTTTTCTGCAGAATGTGTTATTGGAAGGTTAGTGAAGATTCTGAGGATGGGTTCTGCAGGTTGTGTTACTGGGAGGTGAGTTGAGATGCTGAGGATGGGTTTCTGCAGGTTGTGTTATTGGAAGGTTGTGAAGATGCTGAGGATGGGTTTCTGCAGGTTGTGTTGTTGGAAGGTTGGGGAAGATGCTGAGGATGCTTTTCTGCAGATGGTGTTATTGGAAGGTTAGTGAAGATGCTGAGGATGGGTTTCTGCAGGTTGTGCTATTGGCAGGTGAGTGAAGATGCTGAGGATGGGTTTCTGCAGGTTGTGTTATTGGGAGGTGAGTGAAGATGCTGAGGATGGGTTTCTGCAGGTTGTGTTATTGGGAGGTGAGTGAAGATGCTGAGGATGGGTTTCTGCAGGTTGTGTTATTGGGAGGTGAGTGGAGATGCTGAGGATGGGTTTCTGCAGGTTGTGTTATAGGAAGGTGAGTGGAGATGCTGAGGATGGGTTTCTGCAGGTTGTGTTATTGAGAGATGAGTGACGATTCTGAGGATGGTTTTCTGCAGGTTGTGTTATTGGGAGGTGAATGAAGATGCTGAGGATGCGTTTATGCAGGTTGTGTTATTGGGAGGTGAGTCAAGATGCTGAGGATGGGTTTCTGCAGGTTGTGCTATTGGAAGGTGAGTGAAGATGCTGAGGATGGGTTTCTGCAGGTTGTGTTATTGGAAGGTTAGGGAAGATGCTGAGGATGGTTTTCTGCAGACTGCGTTATTGGAAGGTTAGTGAAGATTCTGAGGATGGGTTCTGCAGGTTGTGTTACTGGGAGGTGAGTTGAGATGCTGAGGATGGGTTTCTGCAGGTTGTGGTATTGGGAGGTGAGTGAAGATGCTGAGGATGGGTTTCTGCAGGTTGTGTTATTGGGAGGATATGGAAGATGCTGAGAATGGGTTTCTGCAGGTTGTGTTATTGCGAGGTTAGGTAAGATGCTGAGGATGGGTTTCTAAACGTGTTATTGGAAGGTGAGTGGAGATGCTGAGGATGGGTTTCTGCAGGTTGTGTTATTGGAAGGTGAGTGAAGATGCTGAGGATGGGTTTCTGCTAGTTGTGTTATTGGGAGGTGAGTGGAGATGCTGAGAATTGGTATCTGTACGTTGTATTATTGGGAGGTGAGTGAAGATGCTGAGAATGGGTTTCTGCAGGTTGTGTTATTGGAAGGTGAGTGGAGATGCTGAGGATGGATTTCTGCAGGTTGTGTTATTGGGAGGTGAGTGGAGATGATGAGGATGGTTTTCTGCAGGTTGTGTTATTGGGAGGTGAGTGGAGATGCTCAGTATTGGTTTCTGCAGATTGTGTTATTGGAAGGTTTGGGAAGATGCTGAGGAAGGTTTTCTGCAGGTTGTGTTATTGGGAGGTGAGTGGAGATGCTGAGGTTGGGTTTCGGCTGGTTCTGTTATTGGAAGGTTAGGGAAGATGTTGAGGATGGTTTTCTGCAGATTTTGTGATTGGAAGGTTAGTGAAAATTCTGAGGGTGGGTTCTGCAGGTTGTGTTATTGGGAGGCGAGTGGAAATGCTGAGGATGGGTTTCTGCAGGTTGTGTTATTGGAAGATGAGTGGAAATGCCGAGGATGGCTTTCTGCAGGTTGTGTTATTGGAAGGTGAGTGGAGATGCTGAGGATGGGTTTCTGCAGGTTGTGTTATTGGAAGGTGAGTGAAGATGCTGAGGATGGGTTTCTGCAGGTTGTGTTATTGGGAGGTCAGTGGAGATTCTGAGAATGGGTTTCTGCCGGTTGTGCTATTGGGAGCTGAGTGGAGATGCTGAGGATGGGTTTCTGCAGGTTGTGTTATTGGGAGGTGAGTGGAGATGCTGAGGATGGGTTTCTGCAGGTTGTGTTGTTGGAAGGTTGGGGAAGATGCTGAGGATGCTTTTCTGCAGATTGTGTTATTGGAAGGTTAGTGAAGATGCTGAGGATGTGTTTCTGCAGGTTGTGCTATTGGGAGGTGAGTGGGGATGCTGAGGATGGGTTTCTGCAGGTTGTGTTATTGGAAGGTTAATGAAGATGCTGAGGATGTGTTTCTGCAGGTTTTGTTATTGAGAGGATAGTGGAGATGCGGAGGATGGGTTTCTGCAGGTTGTGTTATTGGGAGGTGAGTGAAGATGCTGAGAATGGGTTACTGCAGGTTGTGTTATGGGAAGGTGAGTGGAGATGCTGAGAATGTGTTTCTGCAGGTTGTGTTATTGGAAGGTGAGTGGAGATGCTGAGGGTAGGTTTCTGCAGGTTGTGTTATTGGGAGGTGAGTGAAGATGCTGAGGAGGGGTTTCTGCAGGTTGTCTTAATGGGAGGTGAGTGGAGATGCTGAGGATGGGTTTCCGCAGGTTGTGTTATTGTGAGGTGATTGGAGGTGCTGAGGATGGGATTCTGCAGGTTGTGTTATTGGGAGGTGAGTGGAGATGCTGAGAATGGGTTTCTGCAGGTTGTGTTATTGAAAGGTGAGTGAAGATGCTGAGGATGGTTATCTGCAGATTGTGTTATTGGAAGGTTAGTGAAGATTCTGAGGATGGGTTCTGCAGGTTGTGTTATTGGGAGATGAGTGCAGATGCTGAGGATGGGTTTCTGCAGGTTGAGTTATTGGGAGGTGAGTGCAGATGCTGAGGATGGGTTTCTGCAGGTTGAGTTATTGGGAGGTGAGTGAAGATGCTGAGGATGGATTTCTGCAGGTTGAGTTATTGGGAGGTGAGTGAAGATGCTGAGGATGGGTTTTTGCAGGTTGTGTTATTGGGAGCTGAGTGGAGATGCTGAGGATGGGTTTCTGCAGGTTGTGTTATTGGGAGCTGAGTGGAGATGCTGAGGATGGGTTTCTGCAGATTGTTTTATTGGAAGGTTAGTGAAGATTCTGAGGATGGGTTTCATGCAGATTGTGTTCTTGGAAGTTGAGTGGAGATACTGAGGATGGTTTTCTGCAGGTTGTGTTATTGGGAGGTGAGTGAAGATGCTGAGGTTGGGTTTCTGCAGGTTGTGTTATTGGGAGGTTAGTGAAGATGCTGAGGATGGTTTGCTGCAGGTTGTGTATTTGGGAGGGGAGTGGAGATGCTGAGGATGGGTTTCTGCAGGTTGTGTTGTTGGAAGTTTGGGGAAGATGCTGAGGATGGTTTTCTGCAGGTTGTGTTATTGGAAGGTTAGTGAAGATGCTGAGGATGTGTTTCTGCAGGTTGTGCTATTGGGAGGTGAGTGGGGATGCTGAGGATGGGTTTCTGCAGGTTGTGTTATTGGAAGGTTAATGAAGATGCTGAGGATGTGTTTCTGCAGGTTTTGTTATTGAGAGGATAGTGGAGATGCGGAGGATGGGTTTCTGCAGGTTGTGTTATTGGGAGGTGAGTGAAGATGCTGAGAATGGGTTACTGCAGGTTGTGTTATGGGAAGGTGAGTGGAGATGCTGAGAATGTGTTTCTGCAGGTTGTGTTATTGGAAGGTGAGTGGAGATGCTGAGGGTAGGTTTCTGCAGGTTGTGTTATTGGGAGGTGAGTGAAGATGCTGAGGAGGGGTTTCTGCAGGTTGTCTTAATGGGAGGTGAGTGGAGATGCTGAGGATGGGTTTCCGCAGGTTGTGTTATTGTGAGGTGATTGGAGGTGCTGAGGATGGGATTCTGCAGGTTGTGTTATTGGGAGGTGAGTGGAGATGCTGAGAATGGGTTTCTGCAGGTTGTGTTATTGAAAGGTGAGTGAAGATGCTGAGGATGGTTATCTGCAGATTGTGTTATTGGAAGGTTAGTGAAGATTCTGAGGATGGGTTCTGCAGGTTGTGTTATTGGGAGGTGAGTGCAGATGCTGAGGATGGGTTTCTGCAGGTTGAGTTATTGGGAGGTGAGTGCAGATGCTGAGGATGGGTTTCTGCAGGTTGAGTTATTGGGAGGTGAGTGAAGATGCTGAGGATGGATTTCTGCAGGTTGAGTTATTGGGAGGTGAGTGAAGATGCTGAGGATGGGTTTTTGCAGGTTGTGTTATTGGGAGCTGAGTGGAGATGCTGAGGATGGGTTTCTGCAGGTTGTGTTATTGGGAGCTGAGTGGAGATGCTGAGGATGGGTTTCTGCAGATTGTTTTATTGGAAGGTTAGTGAAGATTCTGAGGATGGGTTTCATGCAGATTGTGTTCTTGGAAGTTGAGTGGAGATACTGAGGATGGTTTTCTGCAGGTTGTGTTATTGGGAGGTGAGTGAAGATGCTGAGGTTGGGTTTCTGCAGGTTGTGTTATTGGGAGGTTAGTGAAGATGCTGAGGATGGTTTGCTGCAGGTTGTGTATTTGGGAGGGGAGTGGAGATGCTGAGGATGGGTTTCTGCAGGTTGTGTTGTTGGAAGTTTGGGGAAGATGCTGAGGATGGTTATCTGCAGGTTGTGTTATTGGGAGGTGAGTGAAGATGCTGAGGACGGGTTTCTACAGGTTGTGTCATTGGAATGTCAGTGGAGATGGTGAGAATGGGTTTCTGCAGGTTGTGCTATTGGGAGCAGAGTGGAGATTCTGAGGATGTGTTTCTGCAGGTTGTGTTATTGGGAGGTTAGTGAAGATGCTGAGGATGGTTTGCTGCAGGTTGTGTTATTGGGAGGGGAGTGAAGATGCTGTGGATGGGTTTTTTGCAGGTTGTGTTATTGGGAGGTGAGTGGAGACGCAGAGGATGGTTTTCTGCAGGTTGTGTTGTTGGGAGGATATGGAAGATGCTGAGAATGGGTTTCTGCAGGTTGTGTTATTGGGAGGTGAGGGGCGATGCTGAGGATGGGTTTCTGCAGGTTGTGTTATTGGGAGGTGAGTGGAGGTGCTGAGGATGTGTTTCTGCAGGTTGTGTCATTGTGAGGTGAGTGGAGATGCTGAGGATGGGTTTCTGCAAGTTGTGTTATAGGGAGGTGAGTGGAGGTGCTGAGGATGTGTTTCTGCAGGTTGTGTTATTGGGAGGTGAGTGAAGATGCTGAGGATGGGTTTCTGCAGGTTGTGTTATTGGGAGGTGAGTGGCGATGCTGAGGATGGGTTTCTGCAGGTTGTGTTATTGGGAGGTGAGTGGAGATGCTGAGAATTGGTATCTGCAGGTTGTGTTATTGGGAGGTGAGTTAAGATGCTGAGAATGGGTTTCTGCAGGTTGTGTTATTGGGAGGTGAGTGGAGATGATGAGGATGGGTTTCTGCAGGTTGTGTTATTGGAAGGTTAGGGAAGGTGCTGAGGATGGGTATATGCAGATTGTGTTATTGGGAGGTGAGTGAAGATGCTGAGGATGGGTTTCTGCAGGTTGTGTTCTTGGGAGGTGAGTGGAGATGCTGAGTATGGGTTTCTGCAGATTGTGTTATTGGGAGGTGAGTGGAGATGCTGAGGAACGTTTTCTGCAGGTTGTGTTATTGGGAGGTGAGTGGAGATGCTGAGGATGGGTTTCTGCAGGTTGTGTTATTGGAAGGTGAGTGAAGATGCTGAGGATGGGTTTCTGCAGGTTGTGTTATTGGGAGGTCAGTGGAGATTTTGAGAATGGGTTTCTGCCGGTTGTGCTATTGGGAGCTGAGTGGAGATGCTGAGGATGTGTTTCTGCAGGTTGTGTTATTCGGAGTTGAGTGAAGATGCTGAGGATGTCTTTCTGCAGGTTGTGTCATTGGAAGGTCAGTAGAGATTCTGAGAATGGGGTTCTGCAGGTTGTGTAATTGGGAGACGAGTGGAGATGCTGAGGATGGGTTTCTGTAGGTTGTGTTATTGAGAGATGAGTGACGATTCTGAGGATGGTTTTCTGCAGGTTGTGTTATTGGGAGGTGAGTGAAGATGCTGAGGATGCGTTTCTGCAGGTTGTGTTCTTGGGAGGTGAGGGAAGATGCTGAGGATGGATTTCTGTAGGTTGTGTTATTGGAATGTGAGTGAAGATGCTGAGAATGGGTTCCTGCACGTTGTGTTATTGGAAGGTTAGGGAAGATGCTGAGGATGGTTTTCTGCAGACTGTGTTATTGGAATGTTAGTGAAGATTCTGAGGATGGGTTCTGCAGGCTGTGTTACTGGGAGGTGAGTTGAGATGCTGAGGATGGGTTTCTGCAGGTTGTGTTATTGGAAGGTTAGTGAAGATGCTGAGGATGGTTTTCTGCAGGTTCTGTTATTGGGAGGGGACTGGAGATGTTGAGGATGGGTTTCTGCAGGTTGTGTTGTTGGAAGTTTGGGGAAGATGCTGAGGATGGTTTTCTGCAGGTTGTGTTATTGGGAGGTGAGTGGAGATACTGAGGATGGGTTTCTGCAGGTTGTGTTATTGGAAGGTTAGTGAAGATGCTGAGGATGGGTTTCTGCAGGTTGTGTTATTGGGAGGTGAATGGAGATGCTGAGGATGAATTTCTGCAAGTTTTGTTATTGGAAGGTTATTGAAGATGCTGTGGATGGGTTTCTGCAGGTTGTGTTATTGGAAGGTTACTGAAGATGCTGAGGATGGGTTTCTGCAGGTTGTGCTGTTGGGACGTGAGTGAAGATGCTGAGGCTGGGTTTCTGCAGGTTGTGTTATTGGGAGGATATGGAAGATGCTGAGAATGGGCTTCTGCAGGTTGTGTTATTGCGAGGTTAGGTAAGATGCTGAGGATGGGTTTCTAAACGTGTTATTGGAAGGTGAGTGGAGATGCTGAGGATGGGTTTCTGCAGGTTGTGTTATTGGGAGGTGAGTGAAGATGCTGAGGATGGGTTTCTGCAGGTTGTGGTATTGGAAGGTGAGTTGAGCTGCTGAAAATGGTATTCTGCAGGTTGTGTTATTGGAAGATTAGTGAAGATGCTGAGGATGGGTTTCTGCTGGTTGTTTTATTGGAAGGTGAGTGGAAATGCTGAGGATGGGTTTCTGCAGGCTGTGTTATTGGGGGGTGAGTGAAGATGCTGAGGATGGGTTTCTGCTAGTTGTGTTATTGGGAGGTGAGTGGAGATGCTAAGAATTGGTATCTGCAGGTTGTGTTATTGGGAGGTGAGTGAAGATGCTGAGAATGGGTTTCTGCAGGTTGTGTTATTGGAAGGTGAGTGGAGGTGCTGAGGATGGATTTCTGCAGGTTGTGTTATTGGGAGGTGAGTGGAGATGATGAGGATGGGTTTCTGCAGGTTGTGTTATTGGGAGGTGAGTGGAGATGCTGAGGATGGGTTTCTGCTAGTTGTGTTATTGGGAGGTGAGTGGAGATGCTGAGGATGGGTTTCTGCAGGTTGTGTTATTGGAAGATGAGTGGAGATGCCGAGGATGGCTTTCTGCAGGTTGTGTTATTGGAAGGTGAGTGGAGATGCTGAGGATGGGTTTCTGCAGGTTGTGTTATTGGAAGGTGAGTGAAGATGCTGAGGATGGGTTTCTGCAGGTTGTGTTATTGGGAGGTCAGTGGAGATTCTGAGAATGGGTTTCTGCCGGTTGTGCTATTGGGAGCTGAGAGGAGATGCTGAGGATGTGTTTCTGCAGGTTGTGTTATTCGGAGGTGAGTGAAGATGCTGAGGATGTCTTTCTGCAGGTTGTGTCATTGGAAGGTCAGTAGAGATTCTGAGAATGGGGTTCTGCAGGTTGTGTAATTGGGGGACGAGTGGAGATGCTGAGGATGGGTTTCTATAGGTTGTGTTATTGAGAGATGAGTGATGATTCTGAGGATGGTTTTCTGCAGGTTGTGTTATTGGGAGGTGAGTGAAGATGCTGAGGATGCGTTTCTGCAGGCTGTGTTCTTGGGAGGTGAGGGAAGATGCTGAGGATTGATTTCTGTAGGTTGTGTTATTGGAATGTGAGTTAAGATGCTGAGAATGGGTTCCTGCACGTTGTGTTATTGGAAGGTTAGGGAAGATGCTGAGGATGGTTTTCTGCAGACTGTGTTATTGGAAGGTTAGTGAAGATTCTGAGGATCGGTTCTGCAGGTTGTGTTACTGGGAGGTGAGTTGAGATGCTGAGGATGGGTTTCTGCAGGTTGTGTAATTGGAAGGTTAGTGAAGATGCTGAGGATGGATTTCTGCAGGTTGAGATGTTGGGAGGTGAGTGGAGATGCTGAGGATGGGTTTCTGCAGGTTGTGTTATTGGAAGATTAGTGAAGATGCTGAGGATGGGTTTCTGCAGGTTGTTTTATTGGAAGGTGAGTGGAGATGCTGAGGATGGGTTTCTGAAGGCTGTGTTATTGGGGGGTGAGTGAAGATGCTGAGGATGGGTTTCTGCTAGTTGTGTTATTGGGAGGTGAGTGGAGATGCTAAGAATTGGTATCTGCAGGTTGTGTTATTGGGAGGTGAGTGAAGATGCTGAGAATGGGTTTCTGCAGGTTGTGTTATTGGAAGGTGAGTGGAGATGCTGAGGATGGATTTCTGCAGGTTGTGTTATTGGGAGGTGAGTGTAGATGATGAGGATGGGTTTCTGCAGGTTGTGTTACTGGGAGGTGAGTGGAGATGCTCAGTATGGGTTTCTGCAGATTGTGTTATTGGAAGGTTTGGGAAGATGCTGAGGAAGATCTTCTGCCGGTTGTGCTATTGGGAGCTGAGAGGAGATGCTGAGGATGTGTTTCTGCAGGTTGTGTTATTCGGAGGTGAGTGAAGATGCTGAGGATGTCTTTCTGCAGGTTGTGTCATTGGAAGGTTAGGGAAGATGTTGAGGATGGTTTTCTCCAGATTTTGTGATTGGAAGGTTAGTGAAAATTCTGAGGGTGGGTTCTGCAGGTTGTGTTATTAGGAGGCGAGTGGAAATGCTGAGGATGGGTTTCTGCAGGTTGTGTTATTGGAAGATGAGTGGAAATGCCGAGGATGGCTTTCTGCAGGTTGTGTTATTGGAAGGTGAGTGGAGATGCTGAGGATGGGTTTCTGCAGGTTGTGTTATTGGAAGGTGAGTGAAGATGCTGAGGATGGGTTTCTGCAGGTTGTGTTCTTGGGAGGTCAGTGGAGATTCTGAGAATGGGTTTCTGCCGGTTGTGCTATTGGGAGCTGAAAGGAGATGCTGAGGATGTGTTTCTGCAGGTTGTGTTATTCGGAGTTGAGTGAAGATGCTGAGGATGTCTTTCTGCAGGTTGTGTCATTGGAAGGTCAGTAGAGATTCTGAGAATGGGGTTCTGCAGGTTGTGTAATTGGGAGACGAGTGGAGATGCTGAGGATGGGTTTCTGTAGGTTGTGTTATTGAGGGATGAGTGATGATTCTGAGGATGGTTTTCTGCAGGTTGTGTTATTGGGAGGTGAGTGAAGATGCTGAGGATGGGTTTCTGCAGGTTGTGTTATTGGGAGGTGAATGGAGATGCTGAGGATGAATTTCTGCAGGATTTGTTATTGGAAGGTTATTGAAGATGCTGTGGATGGGTTTCTGCAGGTTGTGTTATTGGAAGGTTAGTGAAGATGCTGAGGATGGGTTTCTGCAGGTTGTTTTATTGGAAGGTGAGTGGAGATGCTGAGGATGGGTTTCTGAAGGCTGTGTTATTGGGGGGTGAGTGAAGATGCTGAGGATGGGTTTCTGCTAGTTGTGTTATTGGGAGGTGAGTGGAGATGCTAAGAATTGGTATCTGCAGGTTGCGTTATTGGGAGGTGAGTGAAGATGCTGAGAATGGGTTTCTGCAGGTTGTGTTATTGGAAGGTGAGTGGAGATGCTGAGGATGGATTTCTGCAGGTTGTGTTATTGGGAGGTGAGTGGAGATGCTGAGGATGCGTTTCTGCAGGTTGTGTTCTTGGGAGGTGAGGGAAGATGCTGAGGATGGATTTCTGTAGGTTGTGTTATTGGAATGTGAGTGAAGATGCTGAGAATGGGTTCCTGCACGTTGTGTTATTGGAAGGTTAGGGAAGATGCTGAGGATGGTTTTCTGCAGACTGTGTTATTGGAAGGTTAGTGAAGATTCTGAGGATGGGTTCTGCAGGCTGTGTTACTGGGAGGTGAGTTGAGATGCTGAGGATGGGTTTCTGCAGGTTGTGTTATTGGAAGGTTAGTGAAGATGCTGAGGATGGTTTTCTGCAGGTTCTGTTATTGGGAGGGGACTGGAGATGTTGAGGATGGGTTTCTGCAGGTTGTGTTGTTGGAAGTTTGGGGAAGATGCTGAGGATGGTTTTCTGCAGGTTGTGTTATTGGGAGGTGAGTGGAGATACTGAGGATGGGTTTCTGCAGGTTGTGTTATTGGAAGGTTAGTGAAGATGCTGAGGATGGGTTTCTGCAGGTTGTGTTATTGGGAGGTGAATGGAGATGCTGAGGATGAATTTCTGCAAGTTTTGTTATTGGAAGGTTATTGAAGATGCTGTGGATGGGTTTCTGCAGGTTGTGTTATTGGAAGGTTACTGAAGATGCTGAGGATGGGTTTCTGCAGGTTGTGCTGTTGGGACGTGAGTGAAGATGCTGAGGCTGGGTTTCTGCAGGTTGTGTTATTGGGAGGATATGGAAGATGCTGAGAATGGGCTTCTGCAGGTTGTGTTATTGCGAGGTTAGGTAAGATGCTGAGGATGGGTTTCTAAACGTGTTATTGGAAGGTGAGTGGAGATGCTGAGGATGGGTTTCTGCAGGTTGTGTTATTGGGAGGTGAGTGAAGATGCTGAGGATGGGTTTCTGCAGGTTGTGGTATTGGAAGGTGAGTTGAGCTGCTGAAAATGGTATTCTGCAGGTTGTGTTATTGGAAGATTAGTGAAGATGCTGAGGATGGGTTTCTGCTGGTTGTTTTATTGGAAGGTGAGTGGAAATGCTGAGGATGGGTTTCTGCAGGCTGTGTTATTGGGGGGTGAGTGAAGATGCTGAGGATGGGTTTCTGCTAGTTGTGTTATTGGGAGGTGAGTGGAGATGCTAAGAATTGGTATCTGCAGGTTGTGTTATTGGGAGGTGAGTGAAGATGCTGAGAATGGGTTTCTGCAGGTTGTGTTATTGGAAGGTGAGTGGAGGTGCTGAGGATGGATTTCTGCAGGTTGTGTTATTGGGAGGTGAGTGGAGATGATGAGGATGGGTTTCTGCAGGTTGTGTTATTGGGAGGTGAGTGGAGATGCTGAGGATGGGTTTCTGCTAGTTGTGTTATTGGGAGGTGAGTGGAGATGCTGAGGATGGGTTTCTGCAGGTTGTGTTATTGGAAGATGAGTGGAGATGCCGAGGATGGCTTTCTGCAGGTTGTGTTATTGGAAGGTGAGTGGAGATGCTGAGGATGGGTTTCTGCAGGTTGTGTTATTGGAAGGTGAGTGAAGATGCTGAGGATGGGTTTCTGCAGGTTGTGTTATTGGGAGGTCAGTGGAGATTCTGAGAATGGGTTTCTGCCGGTTGTGCTATTGGGAGCTGAGAGGAGATGCTGAGGATGTGTTTCTGCTGGTTGTGTTATTCGGAGGTGAGTGAAGATGCTGAGGATGTCTTTCTGCAGGTTGTGTCATTGGAAGGTCAGTAGAGATTCTGAGAATGGGGTTCTGCAGGTTGTGTAATTGGGAGACGAGTGGAGATGCTGAGGATGGGTTTCTGTAGGTTGTGTTATTGAGAGATGAGTGATGATTCTGAGGATGGTTTTCTGCAGGTTGTGTTATTGGGAGGTGAGTGAAGATGCTGAGGATGCGTTTCTGCAGGCTGTGTTCTTGGGAGGTGAGGGAAGATGCTGAGGATTGATTTCTGTAGGTTGTGTTATTGGAATGTGAGTGAAGATGCTGAGAATGGGTTCCTGCACGTTGTGTTATTGGAAGGTTAGGGAAGATGCTGAGGATGGTTTTCTGCAGACTGTGTTATTGGAAGGTTAGTGAAGATTCTGAGGATCGGTTCTGCAGGTTGTGTTACTGGGAGGTGAGTTGAGATGCTGAGGATGGGTTTCTGCAGGTTGTGTAATTGGAAGGTTAGTGAAGATGCTGAGGATGGATTTCTGCAGGTTGAGATGTTGGGAGGTGAGTGGAGATGCTGAGGATGGGTTTCTGCAGGTTGTGTTATTGGAAAATTAGTGAAGATGCTGAGGATGGGTTTCTGCAGGTTGTTTTATTGGAAGGTGAGTGGAGATGCTGAGGATGGGTTTCTGAAGGCTGTGTTATTGGGGGGTGAGTGAAGATGCTGAGGATGGGTTTCTGCTAGTTGTGTTATTGGGAGGTGAGTGGAGATGCTAAGAATTGGTATCTGCAGGTTGTGTTATTGGGAGGTGAGTGAAGATGCTGAGAATGGGTTTCTGCAGGTTGTGTTATTGGAAGGTGAGTGGAGATGCTGAGGATGGATTTCTGCAGGTTGTGTTATTGGGAGGTGAGTGTAGATGATGAGGATGGGTTCTTGCAGGTTGTGTTATTGGGAGGTGAGTGGAGATGCTCTGTATGGGTTTCTGCCGATTGTGTTATTGGAAGGTTTGGGAAGATGCTGAGGAAGATTTTCTGCCGGTTGTGCTATTGGGAGCTGAGAGGAGATGCTGAGGATGTGTTTCTGCAGGTTGTGTTATTCGGAGGTGAGTGAAGATGCTGAGGATGTCTTTCTGCAGGTTGTGTCATTGGAAGGTTAGGGAAGATGTTGAGGATGGTTTTCTCCAGATTTTGTGATTGGAAGGTTAGTGAAAATTCTGAGGGTGGGTTCTGCAGGTTGTGTTATTAGGAGGCGAGTGGAAATGCTGAGGATGGGTTTCTGCAGGTTGTGTTATTGGAAGATGAGTGGAAATGCCGAGGATGGCTTTCTGCAGGTTGTGTTATTGGAAGGTGAGTGGAGATGCTGAGGATGGGTTTCTGCAGGTTGTGTTATTGGAAGGTGAGTGAAGATGCTGAGGATGGGTTTCTGCAGGTTGTGTTATTGGGAGGTCAGTGGAGATTCTGAGAATGGGTTTCTGCCGGTTGTGCTATTGGGAGCTGAGAGGAGATGCTGAGGATGTGTTTCTGCAGGTTGTGTTATTCGGAGTTGAGTGAAGATGCTGAGGATGTCTTTCTGCAGGTTGTGTCATTGGAAGGTCAGTAGAGATTCTGAGAATGGGGTTCTGCAGGTTGTGTAATTGGGAGACGAGTGGAGATGCTGAGGATGGGTTTCTGTAGGTTGTGTTATTGAGGGATGAGTGATGATTCTGAGGATGGTTTTCTGCAGGTTGTGTTATTGGGAGGTGAGTGAAGATGCTGAGGATGGGTTTCTGCAGGTTGTGTTATTGGGAGGTGAATGGAGATGCTGAGGATGAATTTCTGCAGGATTTGTTATTGGAAGGTTATTGAAGATGCTGTGGATGGGTTTCTGCAGGTTGTGTTATTGGAAGGTTAGTGAAGATGCTGAGGATGGGTTTCTGCAGGTTGTTTTATTGGAAGGTGAGTGGAGATGCTGAGGATGGGTTTCTGAAGGCTGTGTTATTGGGGGGTGAGTGAAGATGCTGAGGATGGGTTTCTGCTAGTTGTGTTATTGGGAGGTGAGTGGAGATGCTAAGAATTGGTATCTGCAGGTTGTGTTATTGGGAGGTGAGTGAAGATGCTGAGAATGGGTTTCTGCAGGTTGTGTTATTGGAAGGTGAGTGGAGATGCTGAGGATGGATTTCTGCAGGTTGTGTTATTGGGAGGTGAGTGGAGATGATGAGGATGGGTTTCTGCAGGTTGTGTTATTGGGAGGTGAGTGGAGATGCTCAGTATGGGTTTCTGCAGATTGTGTTATTGGAAGGTTTGGGAAGATGCTGAGGAAGGTTTTCTGCAGGCTGTGTTATTGGGAGGTGAGTGGAGATGCTGAGGTTGGGTTTCGGCTGGTTCTGTTATTGGAAGGTTAGGGAAGATGTTGAGGATGGTTTTCTCCAGATTTTGTGATTGGAAGGTTAGTGAAAATTCTGAGGGTGTGTTCTGCAGGTTGTGTTATTAGGAGGCGAGTAGAAATGCTGAGGATGGGTTTCTGCAGGTTGTGTTATTGGAAGATGAGTGGAAATGCCGAGGATGGCTTTCTGCAGGTTGTGTTATTGGAAGGTGAGTGGAGATGCTGAGGATGGGTTTCTGCAGGTTGTGTTATTGGAAGGTGAGTGAAGATGCTGAGGATGGGTTTCTGCAGGTTGTGTTATTGGGAGGTCAGTGGAGATTCTGAGAATGGGTTTCTGCCGGTTGTGCTATTGGGAGCTGAGAGGAGATGCTGAGGATGTGTTTCTGCAGGTTGTGTTATTCGGAGGTGAGTGAAGATGCTGAGGATGTCTTTCTGCAGGTTGTGTCATTGGAAGGTCAGTAGAGATTCTGAGAATGGGGTTCTGCAGGTTGTGTAATTGGGAGACGAGTGGAGATGCTGAGGATGGGTTTCTGTAGTTTGTGTTATTGAGGGATGAGTGATGATTCTGAGGATGGTTTTCTGCAGGTTGTGTTATTGGGAGGTGAGTGAAGATGCTGAGGATGGGTTTCTGCAGGTTGTGTTATTGGGAGGTGAATGGAGATGCTGAGGATGAATTTCTGCAGGATTTGTTATTGGAAGGTTATTGAAGATGCTGTGGATGGGTTTCTGCAGGTTGTGTTATTGGAAGGTTAGTGAAGATGCTGAGGATGGGTTTCTGCAGGTTGTGCTGTTGGGACGTGAGTGAAGATGCTGAGGATGGGTTTCTGCAGGTTGTGTTATTGGGAGGATATGGAAGATGCTGAGAATGGGCTTCTGCAGGTTGTGTTATTGCGAGGTTAGGTAAGATGCTGAGGATGGGTTTCTAAACGTGTTATTGGAAGGTTAGTGAAGATGCTGAGGATGCGTTTCTGCAGGCTGTGTTCTTGGAAGGTGAGGGAAGATGCTGAGGATTGATTTCTGTAGGTTGTGTTATTGGAAAGTGAGTGAAGATGCTGAGGATGGTTTTCTGCAGGTTCTGTTATTGGGAGGGGACTGGAGATGTTGAGGATGGGTTTCTGCAGGTTGTGTTGTTGGAAGTTTGGGGAAGATGCTGAGGATGGTTTTCTGCAGGTTGTGTTATTGGGAGGTGAGTGGAGATACTGAGGATGGGTTTCTGCAGGTTGTGTTATTGGAAGGTTAGTGAAGATGCTGAGGATGGGTTTCTGCAGGTTGTGTTATTGGGAGGTGAATGGAGATGCTGAGGATGAATTTCTGCAGGTTTTGTTATTGGAAGGTTATTGAAGATGCTGTGGATGGGTTTCTGCAGGTTGTGTTATTGGAAGTTTATTGAAGATGCTGAGGATGGGTTTCTGCAGGTTGTGCTGTTGGGACGTGAGTGAAAATGCTGAGGATGGGTTTCTGCAGGTTGTGTTATTGGGAGGATATGGAAGATGCTGAGAATGGGCTTCTGCAGGTTGTGTTATTGCGAGGTTAGGTAAGATGCTGAGGATGGGTTTCTAAACGTGTTATTAGAAGGTGAGTGGAGATGCTGAGGATGGGTTTCTGCAGGTTGTGTTATTGGGAGGTGAGTGAAGATGCTGAGGATGGGTTTCTGCAGGTTGTGTTATTGGAAGGTGAGTTGAGCTGCTGAAAATGGTATTCTGCAGGTTGTGTTTTTGGAAGATTAGTGAAGATGCTGAGGATGGGTTTCTGCAGGTTGTTTTATTGGAAGGTGAGCGGAGATGCTGATGATGGGTTTCTGCAGGCTGTGTTATTGGGGGGTGAGTGAAGATGCTGAGGATGGGTTTCTGCTAGTTGTGTTATTGGGAGGTGAGTGGAGATGCTAAGAATTGGTATCTGCAGGTTGTGTTATTGGGAGGTGAGTGAAGATGCTGAGAATGGGTTTCTGCAGGTTGTATTATTGGGAGGTGAGTGAAGATGCTGAGAATGGGTTTCTGCAGGTTGTGTTATTGGGAGGTGAGTGGAGATGATGAGGATGGGTTTCTGCAGGTTGTGTTATTGGGAGGTGAGTGGAGATGCTGAGGATGGGTTTCTGCAGGTTGTGTTATTGGGAGGTGAGTGGAGATGCTCAGTATGGGTTTCTGCAGATTGTGTTATTGGAAGGTTTGGGAAGATGCTGAGGAAGGTTTTCTGCAGGCTGTGTTATTGGGAGGTGAGTGGAGATGCTGAGGTTGGGTTTCGGCTGGTTCTGTTATTGGAAGGTTAGGGAAGATGTTGAGGATGGTTTTCTCCAGATTTTGTGATTGGAAGGTTACTGAAAATTCTGAGGGTGGGTTGTGCAGGTTGTGTTATTAGGAGGCGAGTGGAAATGCTGAGGATGGGTTTCTGCAGGTTGTGTTATTGGAAGATGAGTGGAGATGCCGAGGATGGCTTTCTGCAGGTTGTGTTATTGGAAGGTGAGTGGAGATGCTGAGGATGGGTTTCTGCAGGTTGTGTTATTGGAAGGTGAGTGAAGATGCTGAGGATGGGTTTCTGCAGGTTGTGTTATTGGGAGGTCAGTGGAGATTCTGAGAATGGGTTTCTGCCGGTTGTGCTATTGGGAGCTGAGAGGAGATGCTGAGGATGTGTTTCTGCAGGTTGTGTTATTCGGAGGTGAGTGAAGATGCTGAGGATGTCTTTCTGCAGGTTGTGTCATTGGAAGGTCAGTAGAGATTCTGAGAATGGGGTTCTGCAGGTTGTGTAATTGGGAGACGAGTGGAGATGCTGAGGATGGGTTTCTGTAGGTTGTGTTATTGAGAGATGAGTGATGATTCTGAGGATGGTTTTCTGCAGGATGTGTTATTGGGAGGTGAGTGAAGATGCTGAGGATGCGTTTCTGCAGGTTGTGTTCTTGGGAGGTGAGGGAAGATGCTGAGGATTGATTTCTGTAGGTTGTGTTATTGGAATGTGAGTGAAGATGCTGAGGATGGGTTTCTGTAGGTTGTGTTATTGAGGGATGAGTGATGATTCTGAGGATGGTTTTCTGCAGGTTGTGTTATTGGGAGGTGAGTGAAGATGCTGAGGATGGGTTTCTGCAGGTTGTGTTATTGGGAGGTGAATGGAGATGCTGAGGATGAATTTCTGCAGGATTTGTTATTGGAAGGTTATTGAAGATGCTGTGGATGGGTTTCTGCAGGTTGTGTTATTGGAAGGTTAGTGAAGATGCTGAGGATGGGTTTCTGCAGGTTGTGCTGTTGGGACGTGAGTGAAGATGCTGAGGATGGGTTTCTGCAGGTTGTGTTATTGGGAGGATATGGAAGATGCTGAGAATGGGCTTCTGCAGGTTGTGTTATTGCGAGGTTAGGTAAGATGCTGAGGATGGGTTTCTAAACGTGTTATTGGAAGGTTAGTGAAGATGCTGAGGATGCGTTTCTGCAGGCTGTGTTCTTGGAAGGTGAGGGAAGATGCTGAGGATTGATTTCTGTAGGTTGTGTTATTGGAAAGTGAGTGAAGATGCTGAGGATGGTTTTCTGCAGGTTCTGTTATTGGGAGGGGACTGGAGATGTTGAGGATGGGTTTCTGCAGGTTGTGTTGTTGGAAGTTTGGGGAAGATGCTGAGGATGGTTTTCTGCAGGTTGTGTTATTGGGAGGTGAGTGGAGATACTGAGGATGGGTTTCTGCAGGTTGTGTTATTGGAAGGTTAGTGAAGATGCTGAGGATGGGTTTCTGCAGGTTGTGTTATTGGGAGGTGAATGGAGATGCTGAGGATGAATTTCTGCAGGTTTTGTTATTGGAAGGTTATTGAAGATGCTGTGGATGGGTTTCTGCAGGTTGTGTTATTGGAAGGTTAGTGAAGATGCTGAGGATGGGTTTCTGCAGGTTGTGCTGTTGGGACGTGAGTGAAGATGCTGAGGATGGGTTTCTGCAGGTTGTGTTATTGGGAGGATATGGAAGATGCTGAGAATGGGCTTCTGCAGGTTGTGTTATTGCGAGGTTAGGTAAGATGCTGAGGATGGGTTTCTAAACGTGTTATTGGAAGGTGAGTGGAGATGCTGAGGATGGGTTTCTGCAGGTTGTGTTATTGGGAGGTGAGTGAAGATGCTGAGGATGGGTTTCTGCAGGTTGTGTTATTGGAAGGTGAGTTGAGCTGCTGAAAATGGTATTCTGCAGGTTGTGTTTTTGGAAGATTAGTGAAGATGCTGAGGATGGGTTTCTGCAGGTTGTTTTATTGGAAGGTGAGCGGAGATGCTGATGATGGGTTTCTGCAGGCTGTGTTATTGGGGGGTGAGTGAAGATGCTGAGGATGGGTTTCTGCTAGTTGTGTTATTGGGAGGTGAGTGGAGATGCTAAGAATTGGTATCTGCAGGTTGTGTTATTGGGAGGTGAGTGAAGATGCTGAGAATGGGTTTCTGCAGGTTGTATTATTGGGAGGTGAGTGAAGATGCTGAGAATGGGTTTCTGCAGGTTGCGTTATTGGGAGGTGAGTGGAGATGATGAGGATGGGTTTCTGCAGGTTGTGTTATTGGGAGGTGAGTGGAGATGCTGAGGATGGGTTTCTGCAGGTTGTGTTATTGCGAGGTGAGTGGAGATGCTCAGTATGGGTTTCTGCAGATTGTGTTATTGGAAGGTTTGGGAAGATGCTGAGGAAGGTTTTCTGCAGGCTGTGTTATTGGGAGGTGAGTGGAGATGCTGAGGTTGGGTTTCGGCTGGTTCTGTTATTGGAAGGTTAGGGAAGATGTTGAGGATGGTTTTCTCCAGATTTTGTGATTGGAAGGTTACTGAAAATTCTGAGGGTGGGTTCTGCAGGTTGTGTTATTAGGAGGCGAGTGGAAATGCTGAGGATGGGTTTCTGCAGGTTGTGTTATTGGAAGATGAGTGGAGATGCCGAGGATGGCTTTCTGCAGGTTGTGTTATTGGAAGGTGAGTGGAGATGCTGAGGATGGGTTTCTGCAGGTTGTGTTATTGGAAGGTGAGTGAAGATGCTGAGGATGGGTTTCTGCAGGTTGTGTTATTGGGAGGTCAGTGGAGATTCTGAGAATGGGTTTCTGCCGGTTGTGCTATTGGGAGCTGAGAGGAGATGCTGAGGATGTGTTTCTGCAGGTTGTGTTATTCGGAGGTGAGTGAAGATGCTGAGGATGTCTTTCTGCAGGTTGTGTCATTGGAAGGTCAGTAGAGATTCTGAGAATGGGGTTCTGCAGGTTGTGTAATTGGGAGACGAGTGGAGATGCTGAGGATGGGTTTCTGTAGGTTGTGTTATTGAGAGATGAGTGATGATTCTGAGGATGGTTTTCTGCAGGATGTGTTATTGGGAGGTGAGTGAAGATGCTGAGGATGCGTTTCTGCAGGTTGTGTTCTTGGGAGGTGAGGGAAGATGCTGAGGATTGATTTCTGTAGGTTGTGTTATTGGAATGTGAGTGAAGATGCTGAGAATGGGTTCCTGCACGTTGTGTTATTGGAAGGTTAGGGAAGATGCTGAGGATGGTTTTCTGCAGACTGTGTTATTGGAAGGTTAGTGAAGATTCTGAGGATGGGTTCTGCAGGTTGTGTTACTGGGAGGTGAGTTGAGATGCTGAGGATGGGTTTCTGCAGGTTGTGTAATTGGAAGGTTAGTGAAGATGCTGAGGATGGATTTCTGCAGGTTGAGATGTTGGGAGGTGAGTGGAGATGCTGAGGATGGGTTTCTGCAGGTTGTGTTATTGGAAGATTAGTGAAGATGCTGAGGATGGGTTTCTGCAGGTTGTTTTATTGGAAGGTGAGTGGAGATGCTGAGGATGGGTTTCTGCAGGCTGTGTTATTGGGGGGTGAGTGAAGATGCTGAGGATGGGTTTCTGCTAGTTGTGTTATTGGGAGGTGAGTGGAGATGCTAAGAATTGGTATCTGCAGGTTGTCTTATTGGGAGGTGAGTGAAGATGCTGAGAATGGGTTTCTGCAGGTTGTGTTATTGGAAGGTGAGTGGAGATGCTGAGGATGGATTTCTGCAGGTTGTGTTATTGGGAGGTGAGTTGAGATGACGAGGATGGGTTTCTGCAGGTTGTGTTATTGGAAGGTTTGGGAAGATGCTGAGGAAGGTTTTCTGCAGGCTGTGTTATTGGGAGGTGAGTGGAGATGCTGAGGTTGGGTTTCGGCTGGTTCTGTTATTGGAAGGTTAGGGAAGATGTTGAGGATGGTTTTCTCCAGATTTTGTGATTGGAAGGTTAGTGAAAATTCTGAGGGTGGGTTCTGCAGGTTGTGTTATTAGGAGGCGAGTGGAAATGCTGAGGATGGGTTTCTGCAGGTTGTGTTATTGGAAGATGAGTGGAAATGCCGAGGATGGCTTTCTGCAGGTTGTGTTATTGGAAGGTGAGTGGAGATGCTGAGGATGGGTTTCTGCAGGTTGTGTTATTGGAAGGTGAGTGAAGATGCTGAGAATGGGTTCCTGCACATTGTGTTATTGGAAGGTTAGCGAAGATGCTGAGGATGGTTTTCTGCAGACTGTGTTATTGGAAGGTGAGTGAAGATTCTGAGGATGGGTTCTGCAGGTTGTGTTATTGGGAGGTGAGTTGAGATGCTGAGGATGGGTTTCTGCAGTTTGTGTTATTGGAAGGTTAGTGAAGAAGCTGAGGATGGATTCTGCAGGTTGTGTTATTGGGAGGTCAGTGGAGATTCTGAGAATGGGTTTCTGCCGGTTGTGCTATTGGGAGCTGAGAGGAGATGCTGAGGATGTGTTTCTGCAGGTTGTGTTATTCGGAGGTGAGTGAAGATGCTGAGGATGTCTTTCTGCAGGTAGTATCATTGGAAGGTCAGTAGAGATTCTGAGAATGGGGTTCTGCAGGTTGTGTAATTGGGAGACGAGTGGAGATGCTGAGGATGGGTTTCTGTAGGTTGTGTTATTGAGGGATGAGTGATGATTCTGAGGATGGTTTTCTGCAGGTTGTGTTATTGGGAGGTGAGTGAAGATGCTGAGGATGCGTTTCTGCAGGCTGTGTTCTTGGAAGTTGAGGGAAGATGCTGAGGATTGATTTCTGTAGGTTGTGTTATTGGAAAGTGAGTGAAGATGCTGAGAATGGGTTCCTGCACGTTGTGTTATTGGAAGGTTAGGGAAGATGCTGAGGATGGTTTTCTGCAGACTGTGTTATTGGAAGGTTAGTGAAGATTCTGAGGATGGGTTCTGCAGGTTGTGTTACTGGGAGGTGAGTTGAGATGCTGAGGATGGGTTTCTGCAGGTTGTGTAATTGGAAGGTTAGTGAAGATGCTGAGGATGGATTTCTGCAGGTTGAGATGTTGGGAGGTGAGTGGAGATGCTGAGGATGGGTTTCTGCAGGTTGTGTTATTGGGAGGTGAGTGGAGATGCTGAGGATGGGTTTCTGCAGGTTGTGTTATTGGGAGATGAGTGGAAATGCTGAGAATGGGCTCTGCAGGTTGTGTTATTGGGAGGTGAGTGAAGATGCTGAGGATGCGTTTCTACAGGTTGTGTTATTGGAAGGTTAGGGAAGATGCTGAGGATGGGCTTCTGCAGGTTGTGCTATTGGGAGGTGAGTGGGGATGCTGAGGATGGGTTTCTGCAGGTTGTGTAATTGGAAGGTGAGTGGAGATGCTGAGGATAGGTTTCTGCAGGTTGTGTTATTGGGAGGTGAGTGAAGATGCTGAGGATGGGTTTCTGCAGGATGTGTTATTGGGAGGTGAGTGGAGATGCTGAGGATGGGTTTCTGCAGGTTGTGTTATTATGAGGTGATTGGTGGTGCTGAGGATGGGTTTCTGCAGGTTGTGTTATTGGGAGGTGAGTGGAGATGCTGAGGATGGGTTCTGCAGGTTGTGTTATTGGGAGGTTAGTGGAGATGCTGAGGATGGGATTCTGCAGGTTGTGTTATTGGGAGGTGAGTGGAGATGCTGAGGATGGGTTTCTGCAGGTTGTGTTATTGGGAGGTGAGTGAAGATGCTGAGAATGGGTTTCTGCAGGTTGTGTTATTGGAAGGTTACTGAAGATGCTGAGGATGGGTTTATGCAGATTGTGTTATTGGGAGGTGAGTGAAGAAGCTGAGGATGGGTTTCTGCAGGTTGTGTTATTGGGAGGTGAGTGAAGATGCTGAGGATGGGTTTCTGCAGGTTGTGTTATTGGGAGGTGAGTGAAGATGCTGAGGATGGGTTTCTGCAGGTTGTGTTATTGGGAGGTGAGTGAAGATGCTGAGAATGGGTTTCTGCAGGTTGTGTTATTGGGAGGTGAGTGGAGATGCTGAGAATGGGTTTCTGAAGGCTGTGTTATTGGGAGGTGAGTGAAGATCCTGAGGATGGGTTTCTGCAGGTTGTGTTATTGGGAGGTGAGTGAAGATGCTGAGGATAGGTTCTGCAGGTTGTGTTATTGGGAGGTGAGTGGAGATGCTGAGGATGTGTTTATGCAGATTGTGTTATTGGGAGCTGAGTGAAGATGCTGAGGATGGGTTTCTGCAGGTTGTGTTATTGGGAGGTGAGTGGAGATGCTGAGGATGCGTTTCTGCAGGTTGTGTTCTTGGGAGGTGAGGGAAGATGCTGAGGATGGATTTCTGTAGGTTGTGTTATTGGAATGTGAGTGAAGATGCTGAGAATGGGTTCCTGCACATTGTGTTATTGGAAGGTTATGGAAGATGCTGAGGATGGTTTTCTGCAGACTGTGTTATTGGAAGGTGAGTGAAGATTCTGAGGATGGTTTCTGCAGGTTGTGTTATTGGGAGGTGAGTTGAGATGCTGAGGATGGGTTTCTGCAGTTTGTGTTATTGGAAGGTTAGTGAAGAAGCTGAGGATGGGTTCTGCAGGTTGTGTTATTGGGAGGTGAGTGGAGATGCTGAGGATGGGTTTCTGCAGTTTGTGTTATTGGAAGGTTAGTGAAGATGCTGAGGATGGGTTCTGCAGGTTGTGTTATTGGGAGGTGAGTGGAGATGCTGAGGATGGGTTTCTGCAGGTTGTGTTATTGGAAGATGAGTGGAAATGCTGAGAATGGGTTTCTGCAGGTTGTGTTATTGGAAGGTTAGTGAAGATGCTGAGGATGGGTTCTGCAGGTTGTGTTATTGGGAGTTGAGTGGAGATGCTGAGGATGGGTTTCTGCAGGTTGTGCTATTGGGAGGTGAGTGGGGATGCTGAGGATGGGTTTCTGCAGGTTGTGTTATTGGAAGGTTAGTGAAGACGCTGAGGATATATTTCTGCAGGTTGTGTTATTGGGAGGATAGTGGAGATGCGGAGGATGGGTTTCTGCAGGTTGTGTTATTGGGAGGTGAGTAAAGATGCTGAGAATGGGTTACTGCAGGTTGTGTTATGGGAAGGTGAGTGGAGATGCTGAGGATGTGTTTCTGCAGGTTGTGTAATTGGAAGGTGAGTGGAAATGCTGAGGATAGGTTTCTGCAGGTTGTGTTATTGGGAGGTGAGTGAAGATGCTGAGGATGGGTTTCTGCAGGATGTGTTACTGGAAGGTTAGTGAAGATGCTGAGGATGGGTTTCTGCAGGTTGTGTTATTGTGAGGTGATTGGAGGTGCTGAGGATGGGTTTCAGCAGATTGTGTTATTGGGAGGTGAGTGGAGATGCTGAGGATGTGTTTCTGCAGGTTGTGTTATTATGAGGTGATTGGAGGTGCTGAGGATGGGTTTCTGCAGGTTGTGTTATTGGGAGGTGAGTGGAGATGCTGAGGATGGGTTCTGCAGGTTATGTTATTGGGAGGTTAGTGGAGATGCTGAGGATGGGATTCTGCAGGTTGTGTTATTGGGAGGTGAGTGGAGATGCTGAGGATGGGTTTCTGCAGGTTGTGTTATTGGGAGGTGAGTGAAGATGCTGAGGATGTGTTTCTGCAGGTTGTGTTATTGGAAGGTTACTGAAGATGCTGAGGATGGGTTTATGCAGATTGTGTTATTGGGAGGTGAGTGAAGAAGCTGAGGATGGGTTTCTGCAGGTTGTGTTATTGGGAGGTGAGTGAAGATGCTGAGGATGGGTTTCTGCAGGTTGTGTTATTGGGAGGTGAGTGAAGATGCTGAGGATGGGTTTCTGCAGGTTGTGTTATTGGGAGGTGAGTGAAGATGCTGAGAATGGGTTTCTGCAGGTTGTGTTATTGGGACGTGAGTGGAGATGTTGAGAATGGGTTTCTGAAGGCTGTGTTATTGGGAGGTGAGTGAAGATTCTGAGGATGGGTTTCTGCAGGTTGTGTTATTGGGAGGTGAGTGAAGATGCTGAGGATGGTTTGCTTCAGGTTGTGTTATTGGGAGGTGAGTGAAGATGCTGAGGTTGGGTTTATGCAGGTTGTGTTATTGGGCAGTGAGTGGAGATGCTGAGGATGGTTTGCTGCAGGTTGTGTTATTGGGAGTTGAGTGAAGATGCTGAGGTTGGGTTTCTGCAGGTTGTGTTATTGGGAGGTTAGTGAAGATGCTGAGGATGGTTTGCTGCAGGTTGTATTATTGGGAGGGGAGTGGAGATGTTGAGGATGGGTTTCTGCAGGTTGTGTTGTTGGAAGTTTGGGGAAGATGCTGAGGATGGTTTTCGGCAGGTTGTGTTATTGGGAGGTGAGTGAAGATGCTGAGGATGGGTTTCTGCAGGTTGTGTTATTGGGAGGTGAGTGAAGATGCTGAGAATGGGTTTCTGCAGGTTGTGTTATTGGGAGGTGAGTGGAGATGCTGAGAATGGGTTTCTGAAGGCTGTGTTATTGGGAGGTGAGTGAAGATTCTTAGGATGGGTTTCTGCAGGTTGTGTTATTGGGAGGTGAGTGAAGATGCTGAGGATGGTTTGCTGCAGGTTGTGTTATTGGGAGGTGAGTGAAGATGCTGAGGTTGGGTTTATGCAGGTTGTGTTATTGGGAAGTGAGTGGAGATGCTGAGGATGGGTTTCTGCAGGTTGTGTTATTGGAAGGTTAGTGAAGATGCTGAGGATGTGTTTCTGCAGGTTGTGTTAGTGGGAGGTGAGTGGAGATGCTGAGGATGAATTTCTGCATGTTTTGTTATTGGAAGGTTATTGAAGATGCTGTGGATGGATTTCTGCAGGTTGTGTTATTGGAAGGTTAGTGAAGATGCTGTGGATGGGTTTCTGCAGGTTGTGTTCCTGGAAGGTGAGTGGAGATGCTGAGGATGTGTTTCTGCATGTTGTGTCATTGGAAGGTCAGTAGAGATGCTGAGAATGGGGTTCTGCAGGTTGTGTTATTGGGACGGTGAGTGAAGATGCTGAGGATGGGTTTCTGCAGGTTGTGTTATTGGGAGGTGAGTGGAGATGCTGAGGATGGGTTTCTGCAGGTTGTGTTATTGGAAGGTTAGTGGAGATGCTGAGGATGGGTTTCTGCAGGTTGTGTTATTGGGAGGTGAGTGGAGATGCTGAGGATGGGTTTCTGCAGGTTGTGTTATTGGGACGGTGAGTGAAGATGCTGAGGATGGGTTTCTGCAGGTTGTGTTATTGGGAGGTGAGTGGAGATGCTGAGGATGGGTTTCTGCAGGTTGTGTTATTGGAAGGTTAGTGACGATGCTGAGGATGGGTTTCTGCAGGTTGTGTTATTGAGAGGTTAGTGAAGATGCTGAGGATGGGTTTCTGCTAGTTGTGTTATTGGGAGGTGAGTGGAGATGCTGAGAATTGGTATCTGCAGGTTGTGTTATTGGGAGGTGAGTGAAGATGCTGAGAATGGGTTTCTGCAGGTTGTGTTATTGGAAGGTGAGTGGAGATGCTGAGGATGGATTTCTGCAGATTGTGTTATTGGGAGGTGAGTGGAGATGCTCAGTATGGGTTTCTGCAGATTGTGTTATTGGAAGGTTTGGGAAGATGCTGAGGAAGGTTTTCTGCAGGTTGTGTTATTGGGAGGTGAGTGGAGATGCTGAGGTTGGGTTTCGGCTGGTTCTGTTATTGGAAGGTTCGGGAAGATGTTGAGGATGGTTTTCTGCAGATTTTGTGATTGGAAGGTTAGTGAAAATTCTGAGGGTGGGTTCTGCAGGTTGTGTTATTGGGAGATGAGTGGAGATGCTGAGGATGGGTTTCTGCAGGTTGTGTTATTGGAAGGTGAGTGGAGATGCTGAGGATGGGTTTACGCAGGTTGTGTTATTGGGAGGTGAGTGAAGATGCTGAGGATGGGTTTCTGCAGGTTGTGTTATTGGGAGGTGAATGGAGATGCTGAGGATGGGTTTCTGCAGGTTGTGTTATTGGGAGATGAGTGGAGATGCTGAGGATGGGTTTCTGCAGGTTGTGTTATTGGAAGGTGAGTGGAGATACTGAGGATGGGTTTATGCAGGTTGTGTTATTGGAAGGTGAGTGAAGATGCTGAGGATGGGTTTCTGCAGGTTGTGTTATTGGGAGGTGAGTGAAGATGCTGAGGATGGGTTTCTGCAGGTTGTGTTATTGGGAGGTGAGTGAAGATGCTGAGGATGGGTTTCTGCTGGTTGTGTTGTTGGAAGGTTGGGGAAGATGCTGAGGATGCTTTTCTGCAGATTGTGTTATTGGAAGGTTAGTGAAGATTCTGAGGATGGGTTTCTGCAGATTGTGTTCTTGGAAGGTGAGTGGAGATACTGAGGATGGTTTTCTTCAGGTTGTGTTATTGGGAGGTGCGTGAAGATGCTGAGGTTGGGTTTCTGCAGGTTGTGTTATTGGGAGGTTAGTGAAGATGCTGAGGATGGGTTTCTGCAGGTTATGTTATTGGAAGGTGAGTGGAGATACTGAGGATGGTTTTCTGCAGGTTGTGTTATTGGGAGGTCAGTGGAGATTCTGAGAATGGGTTTCTGCCGGTTGTGCTATTGGGAGCTGAGAGGAGATGCTGAGGATGTGTTTCTGCAGGTTGTGTTATTCGGAGGTGAGTGAAGATGCTGAGGATGTCTTTCTGCAGGTTGTGTCATTGGAAGGTCAGTAGAGATTCTGAGAATGGGGTTCTGCAGGTTGTGTAATTGGGAGACGAGTGGAGATGCTGAGGATGGGTTTCTGTAGGTTGTGTTATTGAGAGATGAGTGATGATTCTGAGGATGGTTTTCTGCAGGATGTGTTATTGGGAGGTGAGTGAAGATGCTGAGGATGCGTTTCTGCAGGTTGTGTTCTTGGGAGGTGAGGGAAGATGCTGAGGATTGATTTCTGTAGGTTGTGTTATTGGAATGTGAGTGAAGATGCTGAGAATGGGTTCCTGCACGTTGTGTTATTGGAAGGTTAGGGAAGATGCTGAGGATGCTTTTCTGCAGACTGTGTTATTGGAAGGTTAGTGAAGATTCTGAGGATGGGTTCTGCAGGTTGTGTTACTGGGAGGTGAGTTGAGATGCTGAGGATGGGTTTCTGCAGGTTGTGTAATTGGAAGGTTAGTGAAGATGCTGAGGATGGATTTCTGCAGGTTGAGATGTTGGGAGGTGAGTGGAGATGCTGAGGATGGGTTTCTGCAGGTTGTGTTATTGGAAGATTAGTGAAGATGCTGAGGATGGGTTTCTGCAGGTTGTGTTATTGGGAGGTGAGTGAAGATGCTGAGGATGGGTTTCTGCAGGTTGTGTTATTGGGAGGTGAGTGAAGATGCTGAGGATGGTTTGCTGCAGGTTGTATTATTGGGAGGGGAGTGGAGATGTTGAGGATGGGTTTCTGCAGGTTGTGTTGTTGGAAGTTTGGGGAAGATGCTGAGGATGGTTTTCGGCAGGTTGTGTTATTGGGAGGTGAGTGAAGATGCTGAGGATGGGTTTCTGCAGGTTGTGTTATTGGGAGGTGAGTGAAGATGCTGAGAATGGGTTTCTGCAGGTTGTGTTATTGGGAGGTGAGTGGAGATGCTGAGAATGGGTTTCTGAAGGCTGTGTTATTGGGAGGTGAGTGAAGATTCTTAGGATGGGTTTCTGCAGGTTGTGTTATTGGGAGGTGAGTGAAGATGCTGAGGATGGTTTGCTGCAGGTTGTGTTATTGGGAGGTGAGTGAAGATGCTGAGGTTGGGTTTATGCAGGTTGTGTTATTGGGAAGTGAGTGGAGATGCTGAGGATGGGTTTCTGCAGGTTGTGTTATTGGAAGGTTAGTAAAGATGCTGAGGATGTGTTTCTGCAGGTTGTGTTAGTGGGAGGTGAGTGGAGATGCTGAGGATGAATTTCTGCAGGTTTTGTTATTGGAAGGTTATTGAAGATGCTGTGGATGGGTTTCTGCAGGTTGTGTTATTGGAAGGTTAGTGAAGATGCTGTGAATGGGTTTCTGCAGGTTGTGTTCCTGGAAGGTGAGTGGAGATGCTGAGGATGTGTTTCTGCATGTTGTGTCATTGGAAGGTCAGTAGAGATGCTGAGAATGGGGTTCTGCAGGTTGTGTTATTGGGAGGTGAGTGGAGATGCTGAGGATGGGTTTCTGCAGGTTGTGTTATTGGGACGGTGAGTGAAGATGCTGAGGATGGGTTTCTGCAGGTTGTGTTATTGGGAGGTGAGTGGAGATGCTGAGGATGGGTTTCTGCAGGTTGTGTTATTGGAAGGTTAGTGACGATGCTGAGGATGGGTTTCTGCAGGTTGTGTTATTGAGAGGTTAGTGAAGATGCTGAGGATGGGTTTCTGCTAGTTGTGTTATTGGGAGGTGAGTGGAGATGCTGAGAATTGGTATCTGCAGGTTGTGTTATTGGGAGGTGAGTGAAGATGCTGAGAATGGGTTTCTGCAGGTTGTGTTATTGGAAGGTGAGTGGAGATGCTGAGGATGGATTTCTGCAGGTTGTGTTATTGGGAGGTGAGTGGAGATGCTCAGTATGGGTTTCTGCAGATTGTGTTATTGGAAGGTTTGGGAAGATGCTGAGGAAGGTTTTCTGCAGGTTGTGTTATTGGGAGGTGAGTGGAGATGCTGAGGTTGGGTTTCGGCTGGTTCTGTTATTGGAAGGTTAGGGAAGATGTTGAGGATGGTTTTCTGCAGATTTTGTGATTGGAAGGTTAGTGAAAATTCTGAGGGTGGGTTCTGCAGGTTGTGTTATTGGGAGATGAGTGGAGATGCTGAGGATGGGTTTCTGCAGGTTGTGTTATTGGAAGGTGAGTGGAGATGCTGAGGATGGGTTTACGCAGGTTGTGTTATTGGGAGGTGAGTGAAGATGCTGAGGATGGGTTTCTGCAGGTTGTGTTATTGGGAGGTGAATGGAGATGCTGAGGATGGGTTTCTGCAGGTTGTGTTATTGGGAGATGAGTGGAGATGCTGAGGATGGGTTTCTGCAGGTTGTGTTATTGGAAGGTGAGTGGAGATACTGAGGATGGGTTTATGCAGGTTGTGTTATTGGAAGGTGAGTGAAGATGCTGAGGATGGGTTTCTGCAGGTTGTGTTATTGGGAGGTGAGTGAAGATGCTGAGGATGGGTTTCTGCAGGTTGTGTTATTGGGAGGTGAGTGAAGATGCTGAGGATGGGTTTCTGCAGGTTGTGTTGTTGGAAGGTTGGGGAAGATGCTGAGGATGCTTTTCTGCAGATTGTGTTATTGGAAGGTTAGTGAAGATTCTGAGGATGGGTTTCTGCAGATTGTGTTCTTGGAAGGTGAGTGGAGATACTGAGGATGGTTTTCTTCAGGTTGTGTTATTGGGAGGTGCGTGAAGATGCTGAGGTTGGGTTTCTGCAGGTTGTGTTATTGGGAGGTTAGTGAAGATGCTGAGGATGGGTTTCTGCAGGTTATGTTATTGGAAGGTGAGTGGAGATACTGATGATGGTTTTCTGCAGGTTGTGTTATTGGGAGGTCAGTGGAGATTCTGAGAATGGGTTTCTGCCGGTTGTGCTATTGGGAGCTGAGAGGAGATGCTGAGGATGTGTTTATGCAGGTTGTGTTATTCGGAGGTGAGTGAAGATGCTGAGGATGTCTTTCTGCAGGTTGTGTCATTGGAAGGTCAGTAGAGATTCTGAGAATGGGGTTCTGCAGGTTGTGTAATTGGGAGACGAGTGGAGATGCTGAGGATGGGTTTCTGTAGGTTGTGTTATTGAGAGATGAGTGATGATTCTGAGGATGGTTTTCTGCAGGATGTGTTATTGGGAGGTGAGTGAAGATGCTGAGGATGCGTTTCTGCAGGTTGTGTTCTTGGGAGGTGAGGGAAGATGCTGAGGATTGATTTCTGTAGGTTGTGTTATTGGAATGTGAGTGAAGATGCTGAGAATGGGTTCCTGCACGTTGTGTTATTGGAAGGTTAGGGAAGATGCTGAGGATGGTTTTCTGCAGACTGTGTTATTGGAAGATTAGTGAAGATTCTGAGGATGGGTTCTGCAGGTTGTGTTACTGGGAGGTGAGTTGAGATGCTGAGGATGGGTTTCTGCAGGTTGTGTAATTGGAAGGTTAGTGAAGATGCTGAGGATGGATTTCTGCAGGTTGAGATGTTGGGAGGTGAGTGGAGATGCTGAGGATGGGTTTCTGCAGGTTGTGTTATTGGAAGATTAGTGAAGATGCTGAGGATGGGTTTCTGCAGGTTGTTTTATTGGAAGGTGAGTGGAGATGCTGAGGATGGGTTTCTGCAGGCTGTGTTATTGGGGGGTGAGTGAAGATGCTGAGGATGGGTTTCTGCTAGTTGTGTTATTGGGAGGTGAGTGGAGATGCTAAGAATTGGTATCTGCAGGTTGTGTTATTGGGAGGTGAGTGAAGATGCTGAGAATGGGTTTCTGCAGGTTGTGTTATTGGAAGGTGAGTGGAGATGCTGAGGATGGATTTCTGCAGGTTGTGTTATTGGGAGGTGAGTGGAGATGACGAGGATGGGTTTCTGCAGGTTGTGTTAATAGAAGGTTTGGGAAGATGCTGAGGAAGGTTTTCTGCAGGCTGTGTTATTGGGAGGTGAGTGGAGATGCTGAGGTTGGGTTTCGGCTGGTTCTGTTATTGGAAGGTTAGGGAAGATGTTGAGGATGGTTTTCTCCAGATTTTGTGATTGGAAGGTTAGTGAAAATTCTGAGGGTGGGTTCTGCAGGTTGTGTTATTAGGAGGCGAGTGGAAATGCTGAGGATGGGTTTCTGCAGGTTGTGTTATTGGAAGATGAGTGGAAATGCCGAGGATGGCTTTCTGCAGGTTGTGTTATTGGAAGGTGAGTGGAGATGCTGAGGATGGGTTTCTGCAGGTTGTGTTATTGGAAGGTGAGTGAAGATGCTGAGAATGGGTTCCTGCACATTGTGTTATTGGAAGGTTAGCGAAGATGCTGAGGATGGTTTTCTGCAGACTGTGTTATTGGAAGGTGAGTGAAGATTCTGAGGATGTGTTCTGCAGGTTGTGTTATTGGGAGGTGAGTTGAGATGCTGAGGATGGGTTTCTGCCGGTTGTGCTATTGGGAGCTGAGAGGAGATGCTGAGGATGTGTTTCTGCAGGTTGTGTTATTCGGAGGTGAGTGAAGATGCTGAGGATGTCTTTCTGCAGGTTGTGTCATTGGAAGGTCAGTAGAGATTCTGAGAATGGGGTTCTGCAGGTTGTGTAATTGGGAGACGAGTGGAGATGCTGAGGATGGGTTTCTGTAGGTTGTGTTATTGAGGGATGAGTGATGATTCTGAGGATGGTTTTCTGCAGGTTGTGTTATTGGGAGGTGAGTGAAGATGCTGAGGATGCGTTTCTGCAGGCTGTGTTCTTGGAAGTTGAGGGAAGATGCTGAGGATTGATTTCTGTAGGTTGTGTTATTGGAAAGTGAGTGAAGATGCTGAGAATGGGTTCCTGCACGTTGTGTTATTGGAAGGTTAGGGAAGATGCTGAGGATGGTTTTCTGCAGACTGTGTTATTGGAAGGTTAGTGAAGATTCTGAGGATGGGTTCTGCAGGTTGTGTTACTGGGAGGTGAGTTGAGATGCTGAGGATGGGTTTCTGCAGGTTGTGTAATTGGAAGGTTAGTGAAGATGCTGAGGATGGATTTCTGCAGGTTGAGATGTTGGGAGGTGAGTGGAGATGCTGAGGATGGGTTTCTGCAGGTTGTGTTATTGGGAGGTGAGTGGAGATGCTGAGGATGGGTTTCTGCAGGTTGTGTTATTGGGAGATGAGTGGAAATGCTGAGAATGGGCTCTGCAGGTTGTGTTATTGGGAGGTGAGTGAAGATGCTGAGGATGCGTTTCTACAGGTTGTGTTATTGGAAGGTTAGGGAAGATGCTGAGGATGGGCTTCTGCAGGTTGTGCTATTGGGAGGTGAGTGGGGATGCTGAGGATGGGTTTCTGCAGGTTGTGTAATTGGAAGGTGAGTGGAGATGCTGAGGATAGGTTTCTGCAGGTTGTGTTATTGGGAGGTGAGTGAAGATGCTGAGGATGGGTTTCTGCAGGATGTGTTATTGGGAGGTGAGTGGAGATGCTGAGGATGGGTTTCTGCAGGTTGTGTTATTATGAGGTGATTGGAGGTGCTGAGGATGGGTTTCTGCAGGTTGTGTTATTGGGAGGTGAGTGGAGATGCTGAGGATGGGTTCTGCAGGTTGTGTTATTGGGAGGTTAGTGGAGATGCTGAGGATGGGATTCTGCAGGTTGTGTTATTGGGAGGTGAGTGGAGATGCTGAGGATGGGTTTCTGCAGGTTGTGTTATTGGGAGGTGAGTGAAGATGCTGAGGATGTGTTTCTGCAGGTTGTGTTATTGGAAGGTTACTGAAGATGCTGAGGATGGGTTTATGCAGATTGTGTTATTGGGAGGTGAGTGAAGAAGCTGAGGATGGGTTTCTGCAGGTTGTGTTATTGGGAGGTGAGTGAAGATGCTGAGGATGGGTTTCTGCAGGTTGTGTTATTGGGAGGTGAGTGAAGATGCTGAGGATGGGTTTCTGCAGGTTGTGTTATTGGGAGGTGAGTGAAGATGCTGAGAATGGGTTTCTGCAGGTTGTGTTAATGGGAGGTGAGTGGAGATGCTGAGAATGGGTTTCTGAAGGCTGTGTTATTGGGAGGTGAGTGAAGATCCTGAGGATGGGTTTCTGCAGGTTGTGTTATTGGGAGGTGAGTGAAGATGCTGAGGATAGGTTCTGCAGGTTGTGTTATTGGGAGATGAGTGGAGATGCTGAGGATGGGTTTATGCAGATTGTGTTATTGGGAGGTGAGTGAAGATGCTGAGGATGCGTTTCTGCAGGTTGTGTTATTGGGAGGTGAGTGGAGATGCTGAGGATGCGTTTCTGCAGGTTGTGTTCTTGGGAGGTGAGGGAAGATGCTGAGGATGGATATCTGTAGGTTGTGTTATTGGAATGTGAGTGAAGATGCTGAGAATGGGTTCCTGCACATTGTGTTATTGGAAGGTTATGGAAGATGCTGAGGATGGTTTTCTGCAGACTGTGTTATTGGAAGGTGAGTGAAGATTCTGAGGATGGTTTCTGCAGGTTGTGTTATTGGGAGGTGAGTTGAGATGCTGAGGATGGGTTTCTGCAGTTTGTGTTATTGGAAGGTTAGTGGAGAAGCTGAGGATGGGTTCTGCAGGTTGTGTTATTGGGAGGTGAGTGGAGATGCTGAGGATGGGTTTCTGCAGTTTGTGTTATTGGAAGGTTAGTGAAGATGCTGAGGATGGGTTCTGCAGGTTGTGTTATTGGGAGGTGAGTGGAGATGCTAAGGATGGGTTTCTGCAAGTTGTGTTATTGGAAGATGAGTGGAAATGCTGAGAATGGGTTTCTGCAGGTTGTGTTATTGAAAGGTTAGTGAAGATGCTGAGGATGGGTTCTGCAGGTTGTGTTACTGGGAGTTGAGTGGAGATGCTGAGGATGGGTTTCTGCAGGTTGTGCTATTGGGAGGTGAGTGGGGATGCTGAGGATGGGTTTCTGCAGGTTGTGTTATTGGAAGGTTAGTGAAGACGCTGAGGATGTATTTCTGCAGGTTGTGTTATTGGGAGGATAGTGGAGATGCGGAGGATGGGTTTCTGCAGGTTGTGTTATTGGGAGGTGAGTAAAGATGCTGAGAATGGGTTACTGCAGGTTGTGTTATGGGAAGGTGAGTGGAGATGCTGAGGATGTGTTTCTGCAGGTTGTGTAATTGGAAGGTGAGTGGAGATGCTGAGGATAGGTTTCTGCAGGTTGTGTTATTGGGAGGTGAGTGAAGATGCTGAGGATGGGTTTCTGCAGGATGTGTTACTGGAAGGTTAGTGAAGATGCTGAGGCTGGGTTTCTGCAGGTTGTGTTATTGTGAGGTGATTGGAGGTGCTGAGGATGGGTTTCAGCAGATTGTGTTATTGGGAGGTGAGTGGAGATGCTGAGGATGTGTTTCTGCAGGTTGTGTTATTATGAGGTGATTGGAGGTGCTGAGGATGGGTTTCTGCAGGTTGTGTTATTGGGAGGTGAGTGGAGATGCTGAGGATGGGTTCTGCAGGTTATGTTATTGGGAGGTTAGTGGAGATGCTGAGGATGGGATTCTGCAGGTTGTGTTATTGGGAGGTGAGTGGAGATGCTGAGGATGGGTTTCTGCAGGTTGTGTTATTGGGAGGTGAGTGAAGATGCTGAGGATGTGTTTCTGCAGGTTGTGTTATTGGAAGGTTACTGAAGATGCTGAGGATGGGTTTATGCAGATTGTGTTATTGGGAGGTGAGTGAAGAAGCTGAGGATGGGTTTCTGCATGTTGTGTTATTGGGAGGTGAGTGAAGATGCTGAGGATGGGTTTCTGCAGGTTGTGTTATTGGGAGGTGAGTGAAGATGCTGAGGATGGGTTTCTGCAGGTTGTGTTATTGGGAGGTGAGTGAAGATGCTGAGAATGGGTTTCTGCAGGTTGTGTTATTGGGAGGTGAGTGGAGATGCTGAGAATGGGTTTCTGAAGGCTGTGTTATTGGGAGGTGAGTGAAGATTCTGAGGATGGGTTTCTGCAGGTTGTGTTATTGGGAGGTGAGTGAAGATGCTGAGGATGGTTTGCTTCAGGTTGTGTTATTGGGAGGTGAGTGAAGATGCTGAGGTTGGGTTTATGCAGGTTGTGTTATTGGGCAGTGAGTGGAGATGCTGAGGATGGTTTGCTGCAGGTTGTGTTATTGGGAGTTGAGTGAAGATGCTGAGGTTGGGTTTCTGCAGGTTGTGTTATTGGGAGGTTTGTGAAGATGCTGAGGATGGTTTGCTGCAGGTTGTATTATTGGGAGGGGAGTGGAGATGTTGAGGATGGGTTTCTGCAGGTTGTGTTGTTGGAAGTTTGGGGAAGATGCTGAGGATGGTTTTCGGCAGGTTGTGTTATTGGGAGGTGAGTGAAGATGCTGAGGATGGGTTTCTGCAGGTTGTGTTATTGGGAGGTGAGTGAAGATGCTGAGAATGGGTTTCTGCAGGTTGTGTTATTGGGAGGTGAGTGGAGATGCTGAGAATGGGTTTCTGAAGGCTGTGTTATTGGGAGGTGAGTGAAGATTCTTAGGATGGGTTTCTGCAGGTTGTGTTATTGGGAGGTGAGTGAAGATGCTGAGGATGGTTTGCTGCAGGTTGTGTTATTGGGAGGTGAGTGAAGATGCTGAGGTTGGGTTTATGCAGGTTGTGTTATTGGGAAATGAGTGGAGATGCTGAGGATGGGTTTCTGCAGGTTGTGTTATTGGAAGGTTAGTGAAGATGCTGAGGATGTGTTTCTGCAGGTTGTGTTAGTGGGAGGTGAGTGGAGATGCTGAGGATGAATTTCTGCAGGTTTTGTTATTGGAAGGTTATTGAAGATGCTGTGGATGGGTTTCTGCAGGTTGTGTTATTGGAAGGTTAGTGAAGATGCTGTGGATGGGTTTCTGCAGGTTGTGTTCCTGGAAGGTGAGTGGAGATGCTGAGGATGTGTTTCTGCATGTTGTGTCATTGGAAGGTCAGTAGAGATGCTGAGAATGGGGTTCTGCAGGTTGTGTTATTGGGAGGTGAGTGGAGATGCTGAGGATGGGTTTCTGCAGGTTGTGTTATTGGGACGGTGAGTGAAGATGCTGAGGATGGGTTTCTGCAGGTTGTGTTATTGGGAGGTGAGTGGAGATGCTGAGGATGGGTTTCTGCAGGTTGTGTTATTGGAAGGTTAGTGACGATGCTGAGGATGGGTTTCTGCAGGTTGTGTTATTGAGAGGTTAGTGAAGATGCTGAGGATGGGTTTCTGCTAGTTGTGTTATTGGGAGGTGAGTGGAGATGCTGAGAATTGGTATCTGCAGGTTGTGTTATTGGGAGGTGAGTGAAGATGCTGAGAATGGGTTTCTGCAGGTTGTGTTATTGGAAGGTGAGTGGAGATGCTGAGGATGGATTTCTACAGGTTGTGTTATTGGGAGGTGAGTGGAGATGCTCAGTATGGGTTTCTGCAGATTGTGTTATTGGAAGGTTTGGGAAGATGCTGAGGAAGGTTTTCTGCAGGTTGTGTTATTGGGAGGTGAGTGGAGATGCTGAGGTTGGGTTTCGGCTGGTCTGTTATTGGAAGGTTAGGGAAGATGTTGAGGATGGTTTTCTGCAGATTTTGTGATTGGAAGGTTAGTGAAAATTCTGAGGTTGGGTTCTGCAGGTTGTGTTATTGGGAGATGAGTGGAGATGCTGAGGATGGGTTTCTGCAGGTTGTGTTATTGGAAGGTGAGTGGAGATGCTGAGGATGGGTTTACGCAGGTTGTGTTATTGGGAGGTGAGTGAAGATGCTGAGGATGGGTTTCTGCAGGTTGTGTTATTGGGAGGTGAATGGAGATGCTGAGGATGGGTTTCTGCAGGTTGTGTTATTGGGAGATGAGTGGAGATGCTGAGGATGGGTTTCTGCAGGTTGTGTTATTGGAAGGTGAGTGGAGATACTGAGGATGGGTTTATGCAGGTTGTGTTATTGGAAGGTGAGTGAAGATGCTGAGGATGGGTTTCTGCAGGTTGTGTTATTGGGAGGTGAGTGAAGATGCTGAGGATGGGTTTCTGCGGGTTGTGTTATTGGGAGGTGAGTGAAGATGCTGAGGATGGGTTTCTGCAGGTTGTGTTGTTGGAAGGTTGGGGAAGATGCTGAGGATGCTTTTCTGCAGATTGTGTTATTGGAAGGTTAGTGAAGATTCTGAGGATGGGTTTCTGCAGATTGTGTTCTTGGAAGGTGAGTGGAGATACTGAGGATGGTTTTCTTCAGGTTGTGTTATTGGGAGGTGCGTGAAGATGCTGAGGTTGGGTTTCTGCAGGTTGTGTTATTGGGAGGTTAGTGAAGATGCTGAGGATGGGTTTCTGCAGGTTATGTTATTGGAAGGTGAGTGGAGATACTGAGGATGGTTTTCTGCAGGTTGTGTTATTGGGAGGTGAGTGAAGATGCTGAGGTTGGGTTTCTGCAGGTTGTGTTATTGGGAGGTTAGTGAAGATGCTGAGGATGGTTTGCTGCAGGTTGTGTATTTGGGAGGGGAGTGGAGATGCTGAGGATGGGTTTCTGCAGGTTGTGTTGTTGGAAGTTTGGGGAAGATGCTGAGGATGGTTTTCTGCAGGTTGTGTTATTGGGAGGTGAGTGGAGATGCTGAGGATGGGTTTCTGCAGGTTGTGTTATTGGAAGGTTATTGAAGATGCTGTGGATGGGTTTCTGCAGGTTGTGTCATTGGAAGGTGAGTGGAGATGCTGAGGACGGGTTTCTACAGGTTGTGTCATTGGAATGTCAGTGGAGATGGTGAGAATGGGTTTCTGCAGGTTGTGTTATTGGGAGGTGAGTGGAGATGCTGAGGATGGGTTTCTGCAGGTTGTGTTGTTGGGAGAATATGGAAGATGCTGAGAATGGGTTTCTGCAGGTTTTGTTATTGCGAGGTTAGGTAAGATGCTGAGGATGGGTTTCTGCAGGTTGTGTTATTGGGAGGTGAGTGGAGACGCTGAGGATGGGTTTCTGCAGGTTGTGTTGTTGGGAGGATATGGAAGATGCTGAGAATGGGTTTCTGCAGGTTGTGTTATTGCGAGGTTAGGTAAGATGCTGAGGATGGGTTTCTGCAGGTTGTGTTATTGGGAGGTGAGTGACGATGCTGTGGATGGGTTTCTGCTGGTTGTGTTATTGGGAGGATATGGAAGATGCTGAGAATGGGTTTCTGCAGGTTGTGTTATTGGAAGGTTAGTGGAGATGCTGTGGATGGGTTTCTGCTGGTTGTGTTATTGGGAGGTGAGTGGAGATGCTGAGGATGGGTTTCTGCAGGTTGTGTTATTGGAAGGTTATTGAAGATGCTGTGGATGGGTTTCTGCAGGTTGTGTTATTGGAAGGTGAGTGGAGATGCTGAGGACGGGTTTCTACAGGTTGTGTCATTGGAATGTCAGTGGAGATGCTGAGGATGGGTATCTGCAGGTTGTGTTATTGGAAGGTGCGTGAAGATGCTGAGGTTGGGTTTCTGCAGGTTGTGTTATTGGAAGGTGAGGTAAGATACTGAGGATGGTTTTCTGCAGGTTGTGTTATTGGGAGGTGAGTTGAGATGCTGAGGATGGGTTTCTGCAGGTTGTGTTATTGGGAGGTGAGTGGAGGTGCTGAGGATGTGTTTCTGCAGGTCGTGTTATTGGGAGGTGAGTGAAGATGCTGAGGATGGGTTTCTGCAGGTTGTGTTATTGGGAGGTGAGTGGAGATGCTGATGATGGGTTTCTGCAGGTAGTGTTATTGGAAGGTGAGTTGAGCTGCTGAAAATGGGTTTCTGCAGGTTGGTTATTCGGAGGTGAGTGGAGATGCTGAGGATGGGTTTCTGCAGGTTGTTTTATTGGAAGGTGAGTGGAGATGCTGAGGATGGGTTTCTGCAGGTTGTGTTATTGGGAGGTGAGTGAAGATGCTGAGAATGGGTTTCTGCAGGTTGTGTCATTGGGAGGTGAGTGGAGATGATGAGGATGGGTTTCTGCAGGTTGTGTTATTGGAAGGTTAGGGAAGATGCTGAGGATGGGTTTCTGCAGGTTGTGTTATTGGGAGGTGAGTGAAGATGCTGAGAATGGGTTTCTGCAGGTTGTGTTATTGGGAGCTGAGTGGAGATGCTGAGGATGGTTTTCTGCAGGTTGTGTTATTGGGAGGTGAGTGGAGATGCTGAGGATGGGTTTCTGCAGGTTGTGTTATTGTGAGGTGTTTGGAGGTGCTGAGGATGGGTTTCTGCAGGTTGTGTTATTGGAAGGTGAGTGGAGATGCTGAGGATGTGTTTCTGCAGGTTGTGTTATTGGGAGGTGAGTGGAGATGCTGAGGATCGGTTTCTGCAGGTTGTGTTATTGGGAGGTGAGTGGAGATGCTGAGAATCGGTTTCTGCAGGTTGTGTTATTGGGAGGTGAGTGAAGATGCTGAGGATGGTTATCTGCAGAATGTGTTATTGGCAGGTTAGTGAAGATTCTGAGGATGGGTTTCTGCAGGTTGTGTTATTGGGAGGTGTGTGGAGATGCTGAGGATGGGTTTCTGCAGGTTGTGTTATTGGGAGGTGAGTGCAGATGCAGAGGATGGGTTTCTGCAGGTTGAGTTTTTGGGAGGTGAGTGAAGATGCTGAGGATGGGTTTCTGCATATTGTGTTATTGGAAGGTTCGGGAAAATGCTGAGGATGGTTTTCTGCAGATTGTGTTATTGGGAGGTGAGTTGAGATGCTGAGGATGGGTTTCTGCAGGTTGTGTTCTTGGAAGGTTAGTGAAGATTCTGAGGATGGATTTCTGCAGGTTGTGTTACTGGGAGGTGAGTTGAGATGCTGAGGATGGGTTTCTGCAGGTTCTGTTATTGGAAGGTGAGTGAAGAAGCTGAGGATGGGTTTGTGCAGGTTGTGTTATTGGGAGGTGAGTGGAGATGCTGAGGATGGGTTTCTGCAGGTTGTGTTATTGGAAAGTTAGGGAAGATGCTGAGGATGGTTTTCTTCAGGTTGTGTTATTGGGAGGTGAGTCAAGATGCTGAGGTTGGGTTTCTGCAGGTTGTGTTATTGGAAGGTGAGTGGAGATACTGAGGGTGGGTTTCTGCAGGTTGTGTTATTGGGAGGTGAGTGGAGATGCTGTGGATGGGTTTCTGCTGGTTGTGTTATTGGGAGGTGAGTGCAGACGCTGAGGATGGGTTTCTGCAGGTTGTGTTGTTGGGAGGATATGGAAGATGCTGAGAATGGGTTTCTGCAGGTTGTGTTATTGGGGGGTGAGTGACGATGCTGTGGATGGGTTTCTGCTGGTTGTGTTATTGGGAGGTGAGTGGAGATGCTGAGGATGGGTTTCTGCAGGTTGTGTTATTGGGAGGTGAGTGGAGATGCTGAGGATGGGTTTATGCAGTTGTGTTATTGGGAGTTGAGTGGAGATGCTGAGGGTGGGTTTCTGCAGGTTGTGTTATTGGGAGGTGAGTGGAGATGCTGAGGAAGGGTTTCTGCAGGTTGTGTTGTTGAAAGGTTGGGGAAGATGCTGAGGATGCTTTTCTGCAGATTGTGTTATTGGAAGGTTAGTGAAGATGCTGAGGATGTGTTTCTGCAGGTTGTGCTATTGGGAGGTGAGTGCAGATGCTGAGGATGGGTTTCTGCAGGTTGAGTTATTGGGAGGTGAGTGCAGATGCTGAGGATGGGTTTCTGCAGGTTGAGTTAATGGGAGGTGAGTGAAGATGCTGAGGATGGGTTTCAGCAGGTTGTGTTATTGGGAGCTGAGTGAAGATGCTGAGGATGGGTTTCTGCAGGTTGAGTTATTGGGAGGTGAATGAAGATGCTGAGGATGGGTTTCTGCAGATTGTGTTATTGGAAGGTTAGTGAAGATTCTGAGGATGGGTTTCTGCAGGTTGTGTTATTGGGAGGTGAGTGAAGATGCTGAGGATGTTTTGCTGCAGGTTGTGTTATTGGGAGGTGAGTGGAGATGCTGAGGATGGGTTCATGCAGGTTGTGTTATTGGAAGGTTATTGAAGATGCTGTGGATGGGTTTCTGCAGGTTGTGTTATTGGAAGGTGAGTGGAGATGCTGAGGATGGGTATCTGCAGGTTGTGTTATTGGAAGGTGCGTGAAGATGCTGAGGTTGGGTTTCTGCAGGTTGTGTTATTGGAAGGTGAGTGGAGATACTGAGGATGGTTTTCTGCAGGTTGAGTTATTGGGAGGTGAGTGAAGATGCTGAGGTTGGATTTCTGCAGGTTGTGTTATTGGGAGGTGAGTGGAGATGCTGAGGATGGTTTGCTGCAGGTTGTGTTATTGGGAGGGGAGTGGAGATGCTGAGGATGGTTTTCTGCAGGTTGTGTTGTTGGAAGTTTGGGGAAGATGCTGAGGATGGTTTGCTGCAGGTTGTGTTATTGGAAGGTGAGTGGAGATGCTGAGGACGGGTATCTGCAGGTTGTGTTATTGGAAGTTTATTGAAGATGCTGTGGATGGGTTTCTGCAGGTTGTGTTATTGGAAGGTGAGTGGAGATGCTGAGGACGGGTTTCTACAGGTTGTGTCATTGGAATGTCAGTGGAGATGGTGAGAATGGGTTTCTGCAGGTTGTGTTATTGGGAGGTGAGTGGAGATGCTGAGGATGGGTTTCTGCAGGTTGTGTTGTTGGGAGGATATGGAAGATGCTGAGAATGGGTTTCTGCAGGTTGTGTTATTGCGAGGTTAGGTAAGATGCTGAGGATGGGTTTCTGCAGGTTGTGTTATTGGGAGGTGAGTGGAGACGCTGAGGATGGGTTTCTGCAGGTTGTGTTGTTGGGAGGATATGGAAGATGCTGAGAATGGGTTTCTGCAGGTTGTGTTATTGCGAGGTTAGGTAAGATGCTGAGGATGGGTTTCTGCAGGTTGTGTTATTGGGAGGTGAGTAACGATGCTGTGGATGGGTTTCTGCTGGTTGTGTTATTGGGAGGTGAGTGACGATGCTGTGGATGGGTTTCTGCTGGTTGTGTTATTGGGAGGTGAGTGGAGACGCTGAGGATGGGTTTCTGCAGGTTGTGTTGTTGGGAGGAAATGGAAGATGCTGAGAATGGGTTTCTGCAGGTTGTGTTATTGGGGAGTGAGTGACGATGCTGTGGATGGGTTTCTGCTGGTTGTGTTATTGGGAGGTGAGTGGAGATGCTGAGGATGGGTTTCTGCAGGTTGTGTTATTGGGAGGTGAGTGAAGATGCTGAGGATGTGTTTCTGCAGGTTGTGTTATTGGGAGGTGAGTGGAGATGCTGAGGATGGGTTTCTGCAGGTTGTGTTATTGGGAGGTGAGTGGAGATGCTGAGGATGGGTTTCTGCAGGTTGTGTTATTGGGAGGTGAGTGGAGATGCTGAGGATGGGTTTCTGCAGGTTGTGTTATTGGGAGGTGAGTGGAGATGCTGAGGATGGGTTTCTGCAGGTTGTGTTATTGGGAGGTGAGTGGAGATGCTGAGGATGGGTTTATGCAGTTGTGTTATTGGGAGTTGAGTGGAGATGCTGAGGGTGGGTTTCTGCAGGTTGTGTTATTGGGAGGTTAGTGAAGATGCTGAGGATGTGTTTCTGCAGGTTGTGCTATTGGGAGGTGAGTGGGGATGCTGAGGATGGGTTTCTGCAGGTTGTGTTATTGGAAGGTTAATGAAGATGCTGAGGATGTGTTTCTGCAGGTTTTCTTATTGGGAGGATAGTGGAGATGCGGAGGATGGGTTTCTGCAGGTTGTGTTATTGGGAGGTGAGTGAAGATGCTGAGGATGTGTTTCTGCAGGTTGTGCTATTGGGAGGTGAGTGGGGATGCTGAGGATGGGTTTCTGCAGGTTGTGTTATGGGAAGGTGAGTGGAGATGCTGAGGATGTGTTTCTGCAGGTTGTGTTATTGGAAGGTGAGTGGAGATGCTGAGGATAGGTTTCTGCAGGTTGTGTTATTGGGAGGTGAGTGAAGATGCTGAGGAGGTGTTTCTGCAGGTTGTCTTATTGGGAGGTGAGTGGAGATGCTGAGGATGGGTTTCTGCAGGTTGTGTTATTGTGAAGTGATTGGAGGTGCTGAGGATGGGTTTCTGCAGGTTGTGTTATTGGGAGGTGAGTGGAGATGCTGAGGATGGGTTTCTGCAGGTTGTGTTATTGGGAGGTGAGTGGAGATGCTGAGAATGGGTTTCTGCAGGTTGTGTTATTGAAAGGTGAGTGAAGATGCTGAGAATGGTTA
Source organism: Scyliorhinus torazame (assembly GCF_047496885.1). Classification (NCBI taxonomy): domain Eukaryota; kingdom Metazoa; phylum Chordata; class Chondrichthyes; order Carcharhiniformes; family Scyliorhinidae; genus Scyliorhinus; species Scyliorhinus torazame. Next base: position 199,386 of record NW_027307913.1, on the reverse strand, counting down.
TCTGCAGATTGTGTTATTGGAAGGTTAGTGAAGATTCTGAGGATGGGTTCTGCAGGTTGTGTTATTGGGAGGTGAGTGCAGATGCTGAGGATGGGTTTCTGCAGGTTGAGTTATTGGGAGGTGAGTGCAGATGCTGAGGATGGGTTTCTGCAGGTTGAGTTAATGGGATGTGAGTGAAGATGCTGAGGATGGGTTTCTGCAGGTTGAGTTATTGGGAGGTGAGTGAAGATGCTGAGGATGGGTTTCTGCAGATTGTGTTATTGGAAGGTTAGTGAAGATTCTGAGGATGGGTTTCTGCAGATTCTGTTCTTGGAAGGTGAGTGAAGATGCTGAGGATGTTTTGCTGCAGGTTGTGTTATTGGGAGGTGAGTGGAGATGCTGAGGATGGGTTTCTGCAGGTTGTGTTATTGGAAGGTTATTGAAGATGCTGTGGATGGGTTTCTGCAGGTTGTGTTATTGGAAGGTGGGTGGAGATGCTGAGGACGGGTTTCTACAGGTTGTGTCATTGGAATGTCAGTGGAGATGCTGAGGATGGGTATCTGCAGGTTGTGTTATTGGAAGGTGCGTGAAGATGCTGAGGTTGGGTTTCTGCAGGTTGTGTTATTGGAAGGTGAGTGGAGGTGCTGAGGATGTGTTTCTGCAGGTTGTGTTATTGGGAGGTGAGTGAAGATGCTGAGGATGGGTTTCTGCAGGTTGTGTTATTGGGGGGTGAGTGGAGATGCTGATGATGGGTTTCTGCAGGTAGTGTTATTGGAAGGTGAGTTGAGCTGCTGAAAATGGGTTTCTGCAGGTTGGTTATTCGGAGGTGAGTGGAGATGCTGAGGATGGGTTTCTGCAGGTTGTTTTATTGGAAGGTGAGTGGAGATGCTGAGGATGGGTTTCTGCAGGTTGTGTTATTGGGAGGTGAGTGAAGATGCTGAGAATGGGTTTCTGCAGGTTGTGTCATTGGGAGGTGAGTGGAGATGATGAGGATGGGTTTCTGCAGGTTGTGTTATTGGAAATTTAGGGAAGATGCAAAGGATGGTTTTCTGCAGGTTGTGTTATTGGGAGGTGAGTGGAGATGCTGAGGATGGGTTTCTGCAGGTTGTGTTATTGTGAGGTGTTTGGAGGTGCTGAGGATGGGTTTCTGCAGGTTGTGTTATTGGAAGGTGAGTGGAGATGCTGAGGATGTGTTTCTGCAGGTTGTGTTATTGGGAGGTGAGTGGAGATGCTGAGGATCGGTTTCTGCAGGTTGTGTTATTGGGAGGTGAGTGGAGATGCTGAGAATCGGTTTCTGCAGGTTGTGTTATTGGGAGGTGAGTGAAGATGCTGAGGATGGTTATCTGCAGAATGTGTTATTGGCTGGTTAGTGAAGATTCTGAGGATGGGTTTCTGCAGGTTGTGTTATTGGGAGGTGTGTGGAGATGCTGAGGATGGGTTTCTGCAGGTTGTGTTATTGGGAGGTGAGTGCAGATGCAGAGGATGGGTTTCTGCAGGTTGAGTTTTTGGGAGGTGAGTGAAGATGCTGAGGATGGGTTTCTGCATATTGTGTTATTGGGAGGTTCGGGAAAATGCTGAGGATGGTTTTCTGCAGGTTGTGTTATTGGGAGGTGAGTTGAGATGCTGAGGATGGGTTTCTGCAGGTTGTGTTCTTGGAAGGTTAGTGAAGATTCTGAGGATGGATTTCTGCAGGTTGTGTTACTGGGAGGTGAGTTGAGATGCTGAGGATGGGTTTCTGCAGGTTCTGTTATTGGAAGGTGAGTGAAGAAGCTGAGGATGGGTTTCTGCAGGTTGTGTTATTGGAAGGTGAGTGGAGATGCTGAGGTTGGGTTTCTGCAGGTTGTATTATTGGGAGGTTAGTGAAGATGCTGAGGATGGTTTGCTGCAGGTTGTGTTATTGGGAGGTGAGTGAAGATGCTGAGGATGTTTTTTGCAGGTTGTGTTATTGGGAGGTGAGTGGAGATGCTGAGGATGGGTTTCTGCAGGTTGTGTGGTTGGAAGTTTGGGGAAGATACTGAGGATGGTTTTCTGCAGGTTGTGTTATTGGGAGGTGAGTGGAGATGCTGAGGATGGGTTTCTGCAGGTTGTGTTATTGGAAGGTTAGTGAAGATTCTGAGGATGGGTTCTGCAGGTTGTGTTACTGGGAGGTGAGTGAAGATGCTGAGAATGTGTTTCTGCAGGTTGTGTTATTGGGAGGTGAGTGAAGATGCTGAGGATGGGTTTCTGCAGGTTGTGTTATTGGAAGGTTAGGGAAGATGCTGAGGATGGGTTTTTGCAGGTTGTGTTATTGGCAGGTGAGTGACGATGCTGAGGATGGGTTTCTGCAGGTTGTGCTATTGGGAGCAGAGTGGAGATGCTGAGGATGTGTTTCTGCATGTTGTGTCATTGGAAGGTCAGTAGAGATGCTGAGAATGGGGTTCTGCAGGTTGTGATATTGGGAGGTGAGTGGAGATGTTGAGAATGGGTTTCTGCAGGTTGTGATATTGGGAGATGAGTGACGATGCTGAGGATGGGTTTCTGTAGGTTGTGTTATTGGAAGGTTAGTGAAGATGCTGAGGATGGGTTTCTGCAGGTTGTGTTATTGGGAGGTGAGTGAAGATGCTGAGGATGGGTTTCTGCAGATTGTGTTATTGGGAGCTGAGTGAAGATGCTGAGGATGGGTTTCTGCAGGTTGTGTTATTGGGAGGTGAGTTGAGATGCTGAGGATGGGTTTCTGCAGATTGTGTTATTGGAAGGTTAGTGAAGATTCTGAGGATGGGTTTCTGCAGATTCTGTTCTTGGAAGGTGAGTGGAGATACTGAGGATGGTTTTCTTCAGGTTGTGTTATTGGGAGGTGCGTGAAGATGCTGAGGTTGGGTTTCTGCAGATTGTGTTATTGGAAGGTGAGTGGAGATACTGAGGATGGTTTTCTGCAGGTTGAGTTATTGGGAGGTGAGTGAAGATGCTGAGGTTGGGTTTCTGCAGGTTGTGTTATTGGGAGGTTAGTGAAGATGCTGAGGATGGTCTGCTGCAGGTTGTGTTATTGGGAGGGGAGTGGAGATGCTGAGGATGGGTTTCTGCAGGTTGTGTTGTTGGAAGTTTGGGGAAGATGCTGAGGATGGTTTGCTGCAGGTTGTGTTATTGGAAGGTGAGTGGAGATGCTGAGGACGGGTATCTGCAGGTTGTGTTATTGGAAGGTTATTGAAGATGCTGTGGATGGGTTTCTGCAGGTTGTGTTATTGGAAGGTGAGTGGAGATGCTGAGGATGGTTTTCTGTAGGTTGTGTTATTGGAAGGTGAGTGAAGATGCTGAGGTTGGGTTTCTGCAGGTTGTATTATTGGGAGGTTAGTGAAGATGCTGAGGATGGTTTGCTGCAGGTTGTGTTATTGGGAGGTGAGTGAAGATGCTGAGGATGTTTTTTGCAGGTTGTGTTATTGGGAGGTGAGTGGAGATGCTGAGGATGGGTTTCTGCAGGTTGTGTGGTTGGAAGTTTGGGGAAGATACTGAGGATGGTTTTCTGCAGGTTGTGTTATTGGGAGGTGAGTGGAGATGCTGAGGATGGGTTTCTGCAGGTTGTGTTATTGGAAGGTTAGTGAAGATTCTGAGGATGGGTTCTGCAGGTTGTGTTACTGGGAGGTGAGTGAAGATGCTGAGAATGTGTTTCTGCAGGTTGTGTTATTGGGAGGTGAGTGAAGATGCTGAGGATGGGTTTCTGCAGGTTGTGTTATTGGAAGGTTAGGGAAGATGCTGAGGATGGGTTTTTGCAGGTTGTGTTATTGGCAGGTGAGTGACGATGCTGAGGATGGGTTTCTGCAGGTTGTGCTATTGGGAGCAGAGTGGAGATGCTGAGGATGTGTTTCTGCATGTTGTGTCATTGGAAGGTCAGTAGAGATGCTGAGAATGGGGTTCTGCAGGTTGTGATATTGGGAGGTGAGTGGAGATGTTGAGAATGGGTTTCTGCAGGTTGTGATATTGGGAGATGAGTGACGATGCTGAGGATGGGTTTCTGCAGGTTGTGTTATTGGAAGGTTAGTGAAGATGCTGAGGATGGGTTTCTGCAGGTTGTGTTATTGGGAGGTGAGTGAAGATGCTGAGGATGGGTTTCTGCAGATTGTGTTATTGGGAGCTGAGTGAAGATGCTGAGGATGGGTTTCTGCAGGTTGTGTTATTGGGAGGTGAGTTGAGATGCTGAGGATGGGTTTCTGCAGATTGTGTTATTGGAAGGTTAGTGAAGATTCTGAGGATGGGTTTCTGCAGATTCTGTTCTTGGAAGGTGAGTGGAGATACTGAGGATGGTTTTCTTCAGGTTGTGTTATTGGGAGGTGCGTGAAGATGCTGAGGTTGGGTTTCTGCAGATTGTGTTATTGGAAGGTGAGTGGAGATACTGAGGATGGTTTTCTGCAGGTTGAGTTATTGGGAGGTGAGTGAAGATGCTGAGGTTGGGTTTCTGCAGGTTGTGTTATTGGGAGGTTAGTGAAGATGCTGAGGATGGTCTGCTGCAGGTTGTGTTATTGGGAGGGGAGTGGAGATGCTGAGGATGGGTTTCTGCAGGTTGTGTTGTTGGAAGTTTGGGGAAGATGCTGAGGATGGTTTGCTGCAGGTTGTGTTATTGGAAGGTGAGTGGAGATGCTGAGGACGGGAATCTGCAGGTTGTGTTATTGGAAGGTTATTGAAGATGCTGTGGATGGGTTTCTGCAGGTTGTGTTATTGGAAGGTGAGTGGAGATGCTGAGGACGGGTTTCTACAGGTTGTGTCATTGGAATGTCAGTGGAGATGGTGAGAATGGGTTTCTGCAGGTTGTGCTATTGGGAGCAGAGTGGAGATGCTGAGGATGTGTTTCTGCTTGTTGTGTCATTGGAAGGTCATTAGAGATGCTGAGAATGGGGTTCTGCAGGTTGTGTTATTGGGAGGTGAGTGGAGATGCTGAGGATGGGCTTCTGCAGGTTGTGTTATTGGGAGGTTAGTGAAGATGCTGAGGATGGTTTGCTGCAGGTTGTGTTATTGGGAGGGGAGTGAAGATGCTGTGGTTGGGTTTCTGCAGGTTGAGTTATTGGGAGTTGAGTGGAGATGCTGAGGATGGGTTTCTGCAGGTTGTGTTATTGGAAGGTTATTGAAGATGCTGTGGATGGGTTTCTGCAGGTTGTGTTATTGGAAGGTGAGTGGAGATGCTGAGGATGGGTATCTGCAGGTTGTGTTATTGGAAGGTGCGTGAAGATGCTGAGGTTGGGTTTCTGCAGGTTGTGTTATTGGAAGGTGAGTGGAGATACTGAGGATGGTTTTCTGCAGGTTGAGTTATTGGGAGGTGAGTGAAGATGCTGAGGTTGGGTTTCTGCAGGTTGTGTTATTGGGAGGTGAGTGGAGATGCTGAGGATGGTTTGCTGCAGGTTGTGTTATTGGGAGGGGAGTGGAGATGCTGAGGATGGGTTTCTGCAGGTTGTGTTGTTGGAAGTTTGGGGAAGATGCTGAGGATGGTTTGCTGCAGGTTGTGTTATTGGAAGGTGAGTGGAGATGCTGAGGACGGGTATCTGCAGGTTGTGTTATTGGAAGTTTATTGAAGATGCTGTGGATGGGTTTCTGCAGGTTGTGTTATTGGAAGGTGAGTGGAGATGCTGAGGACGGGTTTCTACAGGTTGTGTCATTGGAATGTCAGTGGAGATGGTGAGAATGGGTTTCTGCAGGTTGTGTTATTGGGAGGTGAGTGGAGATGCTGAGGATGGGTTTCTGCAGGTTGTGTTGTTGGGAGGATATGGAAGATGCTGAGAATGGGTTTCTGCAGGTTGTGTTATTGCGAGGTTAGGTAAGATGCTGAGGATGGGTTTCTGCAGGTTGTGTTATTGGGAGGTGAGTGGAGACGCTGAGGATGGGTTTCTGCAGGTTGTGTTGTTGGGAGGATATGGAAGATGCTGAGAATGGGTTTCTGCAGGTTGTGTTATTGCGAGGTTAGGTAAGATGCTGAGGATGGGTTTCTGCAGGTTGTGTTATTGGGAGGTGAGTAACGATGCTGTGGATGGGTTTCTGCTGGTTGTGTTATTGGGAGGTGAGTGACGATGCTGTGGATGGGTTTCTGCTGGTTGTGTTATTGGGAGGTGAGTGGAGACGCTGAGGATGGGTTTCTGCAGGTTGTGTTGTTGGGAGGAAATGGAAGATGCTGAGAATGGGTTTCTGCAGGTTGTGTTATTGGGGGGTGAGTGACGATGCTGTGGATGGGTTTCTGCTGGTTGTGTTATTGGGAGGTGAGTGGAGATGCTGAGGATGGGTTTCTGCAGGTTGTGTTATTGGGAGGTGAGTGAAGATGCTGAGGATGTGTTTCTGCAGGTTGTGTTATTGGGAGGTGAGTGGAGATGCTGAGGATGGGTTTCTGCAGGTTGTGTTATTGGGAGGTGAGTGGAGATGCTGAGGATGGGTTTCTGCAGGTTGTGTTATTGGGAGGGGAGTGGAGATGCTGAGGATGGGTTTCTGCAGGTTGTGTTATTGGGAGGTGAGTGGAGATGCTGAGGATGGGTTTCTGCAGGTTGTGTTATTGGGAGGTGAGTGGAGATGCTGAGGATGGGTTTATGCAGTTGTGTTATTGGGAGTTGAGTGGAGATGCTGAGGGTGGGTTTCTGCAGGTTGTGTTATTGGGAGGTTAGTGAAGATGCTGAGGATGTGTTTCTGCAGGTTGTGCTATTGGGAGGTGAGTGGGGATGCTGAGGATGGGTTTCTGCAGGTTGTGTTATTGGAAGGTTAATGAAGATGCTGAGGATGTGTTTCTGCAGGTTTTCTTATTGGGAGGATAGTGGAGATGCGGAGGATGGGTTTCTGCAGGTTGTGTTATTGGGAGGTGAGTGAAGATGCTGAGGATGTGTTTCTGCAGGTTGTGCTATTGGGAGGTGAGTGGGGATGCTGAGGATGGGTTTCTGCAGGTTGTGTTATGGGAAGGTGAGTGGAGATGCTGAGGATGTGTTTCTGCAGGTTGTGTTATTGGAAGGTGAGTGGAGATGCTGAGGATAGGTTTCTGCAGGTTGTGTTATTGGGAGGTGAGTGAAGATGCTGAGGAGGTGTTTCTGCAGGTTGTCTTATTGGGAGGTGAGTGGAGATGCTGAGGATGGGTTTCTGCAGGTTGTGTTATTGTGAAGTGATTGGAGGTGCTGAGGATGGGTTTCTGCAGGTTGTGTTATTGGGAGGTGAGTGGAGATGCTGAGGATGGGTTTCTGCAGGTTGTGTTATTGGGAGGTGAGTGGAGATGCTGAGAATGGGTTTCTGCAGGTTGTGTTATTGAAAGGTGAGTGAAGATGCTGAGAATGGTTATCTGCAGATTGTGTTATTGGAAGGTTAGTGAAGATTCTGAGGATGGGTTCTGCAGGTTGTGTTATTGGGAGGTGAGTGCAGATGCTGAGGATGGGTTTCTGCAGGTTGAGTTATTGGGAGGTGAGTGCAGATGCTGAGGATGGGTTTCTGCAGGTTGAGTTAATGGGATGTGAGTGAAGATGCTGAGGATGGGTTTCTGCAGGTTGAGTTATTGGGAGGTGAGTGAAGATGCTGAGGATGGGTTTCTGCAGATTGTGTTATTGGAAGGTTAGTGAAGATTCTGAGGATGGGTTTCTGCAGATTCTGTTCTTGGAAGGTGAGTGAAGATGCTGAGGATGTTTTGCTGCAGGTTGTGTTATTGGGAGGTGAGTGGAGATGCTGAGGATGGGTTTCTGCAAGTTGTGTTATTGGAAGGTTATTGAAGATGCTGTGGATGGGTTTCTGCAGGTTGTGTTATTGGAAGGTGAGTGGAGATGCTGAGGACGGGTTTCTACAGGTTGTGTCATTGGAATGTCAGTGGAGATGCTGAGGATGGGTATCTGCAGGTTGTGTTATTGGAAGGTGCGTGAAGATGCTGAGGTTGGGTTTCTGCAGGTTGTGTTATTGGAAGGTGAGTGGAGGTGCTGAGGATGTGTTTCTGCAGGTTGTGTTATTGGGAGGTGAGTGAAGATGCTGAGGATGGGTTTCTGCAGGTTGTGTTATTGGGAGGTGAGTGGAGATGCTGATGATGGGTTTCTGCAGGTAGTGTTATTGGAAGGTGAGTTAAGCTGCTGAAAATGGGTTTCTGCAGGTTGGTTATTCGGAGGTGAGTGGAGATGCTGAGGATGGGTTTCTGCAGGTTGTTTTATTGGAAGGTGAGTGGAGATGCTGAGGATGGGTTTCTGCAGGTTGTGTTATTGGGAGGTGAGTGAAGATGCTGAGAATGGGTTTCTGCAGGTTGTGTCATTGGGAGGTGAGTGGAGATGATGAGGATGGGTTTCTGCAGGTTGTGTTATTGGAAGCTTAGGGAAGATGCTGAGGATGGGTTTCTGCAGGTTGTGTTATTGGGAGGTGAGTGAAGATGCTGAGAATGAGTTTCTGCAGGTTGTGTTATTGGGAGCTGAGTGGAGATGCTGAGGATGGTTTTCTGCAGGTTGTGTTATTGGGAGGTGAGTGGAGATGCTGAGGATGGGTTTCTGCAGGTTGTGTTATTGTGAGGTGTTTGGAGGTGCTGAGGATGGGTTTCTGCAGGTTGTGTTATTGGAAGGTGAGTGGAGATGCTGAGGATGTGTTTCTGCAGGTTGTGTTATTGGGAGGTGAGTGGAGATGCTGAGGATCGGTTTCTGCAGGTTGTGTTATTGGGAGGTGAGTGGAGATGCTGAGAATCGGTTTCTGCAGGTTGTGTTATTGGGAGGTGAGTGAAGATGCTGAGGATGGTTATCTGCAGAATGTGTTATTGGCAGGTTAGTGAAGATTCTGAGGATGGGTTTCTGCAGGTTGTGTTATTGGGAGGTGTGTGGAGTTGCTGAGGATGGGTTTCTGCAGGTTGTGTTATTGGGAGGTGAGTGCAGATGCAGAGGATGGGTTTCTGCAGGTTGAGTTTTTGGGAGGTGAGTGAAGATGCTGAGGATGGGTTTCTGCATATTGTGTTATTGGGAGGTTCGGGAAAATGCTGAGGATGGTTTTCTGCAGGTTGTGTTATTGGGAGGTGAGTTGAGATGCTGAGGATGGGTTTCTGCAGGTTGTGTTCTTGGAAGGTTAGTGAAGATTCTGAGGATGGATTTCTGCAGGTTGTGTTACTGGTAGGTGAGTTGAGATGCTGAGGATGGGTTTCTGCAGGTTCTGTTATTGGAAGGTGAGTGAAGAAGCTGAGGATGGGTTTCTGCAGGTTGTGTTATTGGAAGGTGAGTGGAGATACTGAGGATGGTTTTCTGTAGGTTGTGTTATTGGAAGGTGAGTGAAGATGCTGAGGTTGGGTTTCTGCAGGTTGTATTATTGGGAGGTTAGTGAAGATGCTGAGGATGGTTTGCTGCAGGTTGTGTTATTGGGAGGTGAGTGAAGATGCTGAGGATGTTTTTTGCAGGTTGTGTTATTGGGAGGTGAGTGGAGATGCTGAGGATGGGTTTCTGCAGGTTGTGTGGTTGGAAGTTTGGGGAAGATACTGAGGATGGTTTTCTGCAGGTTGTGTTATTGGGAGGTGAGTGGAGATGCTGAGGATGGGTTTCTGCAGGTTGTGTTATTGGAAGGTTAGTGAAGATTCTGAGGATGGGTTCTGCAGGTTGTGTTACTGGGAGGTGAGTGAAGAGGCTGAGAATGTGTTTCTGCAGGTTGTGTTATTGGGAGGTGAGTGAAGATGCTGAGGATGGGTTTCTGCAGGTTGTGTTATTGGAAGGTTAGGGAAGATGCTGAGGATGGGTTTTTGCAGGTTGTGTTATTGGCAGGTGAGTGACGATGCTGAGGATGGGTTTCTGCAGGTTGTGCTATTGGGAGCAGAGTGGAGATGCTGAGGATGTGTTTCTGCATGTTGTGTCATTGGAAGGTCAGTAGAGATGCTGAGAATGGGGTTCTGCAGGTTGTGATATTGGGAGGTGAGTGGAGATGTTGAGAATGGGTTTCTGCAGGTTGTGATATTGGGAGATGAGTGACGATGCTGAGGATGGGTTTCTGCAGGTTGTTTTATTGGAAGGTTAGTGAAGATGCTGAGGATGGGTTTCTGCAGGTTGTGTTATTGGGAGGTGAGTGAAGATGCTGAGGATGGGTTTCTGCAGATTGTGTTATTGGGAGCTGAGTGAAGATGCTGAGGATGGGTTTCTGCAGGTTGTGTTATTGGGAGGTGAGTTGAGATGCTGAGGATGGGTTTCTGCAGATTGTGTTATTGGAAGGTTAGTGAAGATTCTGAGGATGGGTTTCTGCAGATTCTGTTCTTGGAAGGTGAGTGGAGATACTGAGGATGGTTTTCTTCAGGTTGTGTTATTGGGAGGTGCGTGAAGATGCTGAGGTTGGGTTTCTGCAGATTGTGTTATTGGAAGGTGAGTGGAGATACTGAGGATGGTTTTCTGCAGGTTGAGTTATTGGGAGGTGAGTGAAGATGCTGAGGTTGGGTTTGTGCAGGTTGTGTTATTGGGAGGTTAGTGAAGATGCTGAGGATGGTCTGCTGCAGGTTGTGTTATTGGGAGGGGAGTGGAGATGCTGAGGATGGGTTTCTGCAGGTTGTGTTGTTGGAAGTTTGGGGAAGATGCTGAGGATGGTTTGCTGCAGGTTGTGTTATTGGAAGGTGAGTGGAGATGCTGAGGACGGGTATCTGCAGGTTGTGTTATTGGAAGGTTATTGAAGATGCTGTGGATGGGTTTCTGCAGGTTGTGTTATTGGAAGGTGAGTGAAGATGCTGAGGATGGGTTTCTGCAGGTTGTGTTATTGGGAGGTGAGTGGAGATGCTGATGATGGGTTTCTGCAGGTAGTGTTATTGGAAGGTGAGTTGAGCTGCTGAAAATGGGTTTCTGCAGGTTGGTTATTCGGAGGTGAGTGGAGATGCTGAGGATGGGTTTCTGCAGGTTGTTTTATTGGAAGGTGAGTGGAGATGCTGAGGATGGGTTTCTGCAGGTTGTGTTATTGGGAGGTGAGTGAAGATGCTGAGAATGGGTTTCTGCAGGTTGTGTCATTGGGAGGTGAGTGGAGATGATGAGGATGGGTTTCTGCAGGTTGTGTTATTGGAAGCTTAGGGAAGATGCTGAGGATGGGTTTCTGCAGGTTGTGTTATTGGGAGGTGAGTGAAGATGCTGAGAATGAGTTTCTGCAGGTTGTGTTATTGGGAGCTGAGTGGAGATGCTGAGGATGGTTTTCTGCAGGTTGTGTTATTGGGAGGTGAGTGGAGATGCTGAGGATGGGTTTCTGCAGGTTGTGTTATTGTGAGGTGTTTGGAGGTGCTGAGGATGGGTTTCTGCAGGTTGTGTTATTGGAAGGTGAGTGGAGATGCTGAGGATGTGTTTCTGCAGGTTGTGTTATTGGGAGGTGAGTGGAGATGCTGAGGATCGGTTTCTGCAGGTTGTGTTATTGGGAGGTGAGTGGAGATGCTGAGAATCGGTTTCTGCAGGTTGTGTTATTGGGAGGTGAGTGAAGATGCTGAGGATGGTTATCTGCAGAATGTGTTATTGGCAGGTTAGTGAAGATTCTGAGGATGGGTTTCTGCAGGTTGTGTTATTGGGAGGTGTGTGGAGATGCTGAGGATGGGTTTCTGCAGGTTGTGTTATTGGGAGGTGAGTGCAGATGCAGAGGATGGGTTTCTGCAGGTTGAGTTTTTGGGAGGTGAGTGAAGATGCTGAGGATGGGTTTCTGCATATTGTGTTATTGGGAGGTTCGGGAAAATGCTGAGGATGGTTTTCTGCAGGTTGTGTTATTGGGAGGTGAGTTGAGATGCTGAGGATGGGTTTCTGCAGGTTGTGTTCTTGGAAGGTTAGTGAAGATTCTGAGGATGGATTTCTGCAGGTTGTGTTACTGGGAGGTGAGTTGAGATGCTGAGGATGGGTTTCTGCAGGTTCTGTTATTGGAAGGTGAGTGAAGAAGCTGAGGATGGGTTTCTGCAGGTTGTGTTATTGGAAGGTGAGTGGAGATACTGAGGATGGTTTTCTGTAGGTTGTGTTATTGGAAGGTGAGTGAAGATGCTGAGGTTGGGTTTCTGCAGGTTGTATTATTGGGAGGTTAGTGAAGATGCTGAGGATGGTTTGCTGCAGGTTGTGTTATTGGGAGGTGAGTGAAGATGCTGAGGATGTTTTTTGCAGGTTGTGTTATTGGGAGGTGAGTGGAGATGCTGAGGATGGGTTTCTGCAGGTTGTGTGGTTGGAAGTTTGGGGAAGATACTGAGGATGGTTTTCTGCAGGTTGTGTTATTGGGAGGTGAGTGGAGATGCTGAGGATGGGTTTCTGCAGGTTGTGTTATTGGAAGGTTAGTGAAGATTCTGAGGATGGGTTCTGCAGGTTGTGTTACTGGGAGGTGAGTGAAGAGGCTGAGAATGTGTTTCTGCAGGTTGTGTTATTGGGAGGTGAGTGAAGATGCTGAGGATGGGTTTCTGCAGGTTGTGTTATTGGAAGGTTAGGGAAGATGCTGAGGATGGGTTTTTGCAGGTTGTGTTATTGGCAGGTGAGTGACGATGCTGAGGATGGGTTTCTGCAGGTTGTGCTATTGGGAGCAGAGTGGAGATGCTGAGGATGTGTTTCTGCATGTTGTGTCATTGGAAGGTCAGTAGAGATGCTGAGAATGGGGTTCTGCAGGTTGTGATATTGGGAGGTGAGTGGAGATGTTGAGAATGGGTTTCTGCAGGTTGTGATATTGGGAGATGAGTGACGATGCTGAGGATGGGTTTCTGCAGGTTGTTTTATTGGAAGGTTAGTGAAGATGCTGAGGATGGGTTTCTGCAGGTTGTGTTATTGGGAGGTGAGTGAAGATGCTGAGGATGGGTTTCTGCAGATTGTGTTATTGGGAGCTGAGTGAAGATGCTGAGGATGGGTTTCTGCAGGTTGTGTTATTGGGAGGTGAGTTGAGATGCTGAGGATGGGTTTCTGCAGATTGTGTTATTGGAAGGTTAGTGAAGATTCTGAGGATGGGTTTCTGCAGATTCTGTTCTTGGAAGGTGAGTGGAGATACTGAGGATGGTTTTCTTCAGGTTGTGTTATTGGGAGGTGCGTGAAGATGCTGAGGTTGGGTTTCTGCAGATTGTGTTATTGGAAGGTGAGTGGAGATACTGAGGATGGTTTTCTGCAGGTTGAGTTATTGGGAGGTGAGTGAAGATGCTGAGGTTGGATTTGTGCAGGTTGTGTTATTGGGAGGTTAGTGAAGATGCTGAGGATGGTCTGCTGCAGGTTGTGTTATTGAGAGGGGAGTGGAGATGCTGAGGATGGGTTTCTGCAGGTTGTGTTGTTGGAAGTTTGGGGAAGATGCTGAGGATGGTTTGCTGCAGGTTGTGTTATTGGAAGGTGAGTGGAGATGCTGAGGACGGGTATCTGCTGGTTGTGTTATTGGAAGGTTATTGAAGATGCTGTGGATGGGTTTCTGCAGGTTGTGTTATTGGAAGGTGAGTGGAGATGCTGAGGACGGGTTTCTACAGGTTGTGTCATTGGAATGTCAGTGGAGATGGTGAGAATGGGTTTCTGCAGGTTGTGCTATTGGGAGCAGAGTGGAGATGCTGAGGATGTGTTTCTGCATGTTGTGTCATTGGAAGGTCAGTAGAGATGCTGAGAATGGGGTTCTGCAGGTTGTGTTATTGGGAGGTGAGTGGAGATGCTGAGGATGGGCTTCTGCAGGTTGTGTTATTGGGAGGTTAGTGAAGATGCTGAGGATGGTTTGCTGCAGGTTGTGTTATTGGGAGGGGAGTGAAGATGCTGTGGATGGGTTTCTGCAGGTTGAGTTATTGTGAAGTGATTGGAGGTGCTGAGGATGGGTTTCTGCAGGTTGTGTTATTGGGAGGTGAGTGGAGATGCTGAGGATGGGTTTCTGCAGGTTGCGTTATTGGGAGGTGAGTGGAGATGCTGAGAATGGGTTTCTGCAGGTTGTGTTATTGAAAGGTGAGTGAAGATGCTGAGGATGGTTATCTGCAGATTGTGTTATTGGAAGGTTAGTGAAGATTCTGAGGATGGGTTCTGCAGGTTGTGTTATTGGGCGGTGAGTGCAGATGCTGAGGTTGGGTTTCTGCAGGTTGAGTTATTGGGAGGTGAGTGCAGATGCTGAGGATGGGTTTCTGCAGGTTGAGTTATTGGGAGGTGAGTGAAGATGCTGAGGATGGGTTTCTGCAGGTTGTGTTATTGGGAGCTGAGTGAAGATGCTGAGGATGGTTTTCTGCAGGTTGAGTTATTGGGAGGTGAGTGAAGATGCTGAGGTTGGATTTGTGCAGGTTGTGTTATTGGGAGGTTAGTGAAGATGCTGAGGATGGTCTGCTGCAGGTTGTGTTATTGAGAGGGGAGTGGAGATGCTGAGGATGGGTTTCTGCAGGTTGTGTTGTTGGAAGTTTGGGGAAGATGCTGAGGATGGTTTGCTGCAGGTTGTGTTATTGGAAGGTGAGTGGAGATGCTGAGGACGGGTATCTGCTGGTTGTGTTATTGGAAGGTTATTGAAGATGCTGTGGATGGGTTTCTGCAGGTTGTGTTATTGGAAGGTGAGTGGAGATGCTGAGGACGGGTTTCTACAGGTTGTGTCATTGGAATGTCAGTGGAGATGGTGAGAATGGGTTTCTGCAGGTTGTGCTATTGGGAGCAGAGTGGAGATGCTGAGGATGTGTTTCTGCATGTTGTGTCATTGGAAGGTCAGTAGAGATGCTGAGAATGGGGTTCTGCAGGTTGTGTTATTGGGAGGTGAGTGGAGATGCTGAGGATGGGCTTCTGCAGGTTGTGTTATTGGGAGGTTAGTGAAGATGCTGAGGATGGTTTGCTGCAGGTTGTGTTATTGGGAGGGGAGTGAAGATGCTGTGGATGGGTTTCTGCAGGTTGAGTTATTGTGAAGTGATTGGAGGTGCTGAGGATGGGTTTCTGCAGGTTGTGTTATTGGGAGGTGAGTGGAGATGCTGAGGATGGGTTTCTGCAGGTTGCGTTATTGGGAGGTGAGTGGAGATGCTGAGAATGGGTTTCTGCAGGTTGTGTTATTGAAAGGTGAGTGAAGATGCTGAGGATGGTTATCTGCAGATTGTGTTATTGGAAGGTTAGTGAAGATTCTGAGGATGGGTTCTGCAGGTTGTGTTATTGGGCGGTGAGTGCAGATGCTGAGGTTGGGTTTCTGCAGGTTGAGTTATTGGGAGGTGAGTGCAGATGCTGAGGATGGGTTTCTGCAGGTTGAGTTATTGGGAGGTGAGTGAAGATGCTGAGGATGGGTTTCTGCAGGTTGTGTTATTGGGAGCTGAGTGAAGATGCTGAGGATGGGTTTCTGCAGGTTGAGTTATTGGGAGGTGAGTGAAGATGCTGAGGATGGGTTTCTGCAGATTGTGTTATTGGGAGCTGAGTTGAGATGCTGAGGGTGGTTTTCTTCAGGTTGTGTTATTGGAATGTGCGTGAAGATGCTGAGGTTGGGTTTCTGCAGGTTGTGTTATTGGAAGGTGAGGTAAGATACTGAGGATGGTTTTCTGCAGGTTGAGTTATTGGGAGGTGAGTGAAGATGCAGAGGTTGGGTTTCTGCAGGTTGTTTTATTGGGAGGTTAGTGAAGATGCTGAGGATGGTTTGCTGCATGTTGTGTTATTGGGAGGGGAGTGGAGATGCTGAGGATGGGTTTCTGCCGGTTGTGTTGTTGGAAGTTTGGGGAAGATGCTGAGGATGGTTTTCTGCAGGTTGTGTTATTGGGAGGTGAGTGGAGATGCTGAGGATGGGTTTCTGCAGGTTGTGTTATTGGAAGGTTATTGAAGATGCTGTGGATGGGTTTCTGCAGGTTGTGTTATTGGAAGGTGAGTGGAGATGCTGAGGACGGGTTTCTACAGGTTGTGTCATTGGAATGTCAGTGGAGATGGTGAGAATGGGTTTCTGCAGGTTGTGCTATTGGGAGCAGAGTGGAGATGCTGATGATGTGTTTCTGCATGTTGTGTCTTTGGA
This sequence comes from Scyliorhinus torazame, assembly GCF_047496885.1. NCBI lineage: Eukaryota > Metazoa > Chordata > Chondrichthyes > Carcharhiniformes > Scyliorhinidae > Scyliorhinus > Scyliorhinus torazame. Next base: position 183,603 of record NW_027307913.1, on the reverse strand, counting down.
AGGTCAGTAGAGATGATGAGAATGGGGTTCTGCAGGTTGTGTTATTGGGAGGTGAGTGGAGATGCTGAGGATGGGCTTCTGCAAGTTGTGTTATTGGGAGGTTAGTGAAGATGCTGAGGGTGGTTTGCTGCAGGTTGTGTTATTGGGAGGGGAGTGAAGATGCTGTGGATGGGTTTCTGCAGGTTGTGTTGTTGGAAGTTTGGGGAAGATGCTGAGGATGGTTTTTTGCAGGTTGTGTTATTGGGAGGTGAGTGGAGACGCTGAGGATGGGTTTCTGCAGGTTGTGTTGTTGGGAGGATATGGAAGATGCTGAGAATGGGTTTCTGCAGGTTGTGTTATTGCGAGGTTAGGTAAGATGCTGAGGATGGGTTTCTACAGGCTGTGTTATTGGGAGATGGGAGAAGATATTGAGAATGGGTTTCTGCAGGTTGTGTTATTGGGAGGTGAGTTGAGATGCTGAGGATGGGTTTCTGCAGGTTGTGTTATTGGGAGGTGAGTGAAGATGCTGAGGATGGGTTTCTGCAGTTTGTGTTATTGGGAGGTGAGTGGAGATGCTGATGATGGGTTTCTGCAGGTAGTGTTATTGGAAGGTGAGTTGAGCTGCTGAAAATGGGTTTCTGCAGGTTGGTTATTCGGAGGTGAGTGGAGATGCTGAGGATGGGTTTCTGCAGGTTGTGTTATTGGGAGGTGAGTGAAGATGCTGAGGATGGGTTTCTGCAGGTTGTGTTATTGGGTTGTGAGTGGAGATGCTGAGGATGGGTTTCTGCAGGTTGTGTTATTGGAAGGTGAGTTGAGCTGCTGAAAATGGGTTTCTGCAGGTTGGTTATTCGGAGGTGAGTGGAGATGCTGAGGATGGGTTTCTGCAGGTTGTTTTATTGGAAGGTGAGTGGAGATGCTGAGGATGGGTTTCTGCAGGTTGTGTTATTGGGAGGTGAGTGAAGATGCTGATAATGGGTTTCTGAAGTTTGTGTCATTGGGAGGTGAGTGGAGATGATGTGGATGGGTTTCTGCAGGTTGTGTTATTGGAAGGTTAGGGAAGATGCTGAGGATGGGTTTCTGCAGGTTGTGTTATTGGAAGGTGAGTGAAGATGCTGAGAATGAGTTTCTGCAGGTTGTGTTATTGGGAGCTGAGTGGAGATGCTGAGGATGGTTTTCTGCAGGTTGTGTTATTGGGAGGTGAGTGGAGATGCTGAGGATGGGTTTCTGCAGGTTGTGTTATTGTGAGGTGTTTGGAGGTGCTGAGGATGGGTTTCTGCAGGTTGTGTTATTGGAAGGTGAGTGGAGATGCTGAGGATGTGTTTCTGCAGGTTGTGTTATTGGGAGGTGAGTGGAGATGCTGAAGATCGGTTTCTGCAGGTTGTGTTATTGGGAGGTGAGTGAAGATGCTGAGGATGGGTTTCTGCATATTGTGTTATTGCAAGGTTAGGGAAAATGCTGAGGATGGTTTTCTGCAGGTTGTGTTATTGGGAAGTGAGTGGAGATTCTGAGGATGGGTTCTGCAGGTTGTGTTATTGGGAGGTGAGTTGAGATGCTGAGGATGGGTTTCTGCAGGTTGTGTTCTTAGAAGGTTAGTGAAGATTCTGAGGATGGATTTCTGCAGGTTGTGTTACTGGGTGGTGAGTTGAGATGCTGAGGATGGGTTTCTGCAGGTTGTGTTATTGGGAGGTGAGTGAAGATGCTGAGGTTGGGTTTCTGCAGGTTGTATTATTGGAAGGTTAGGGAAGATGCTGAGGATGGGTTTCTGCAGGTTGTGTTATTGGAAGGTGAGTGAAGATGCTGAGAATGAGTTTCTGCAGGTTGTGTTATTGGGAGCTGAGTGGAGATGCTGAGGATGGTTTTCTGCAGGTTGTGTTATTGGGAGGTGAGTGGAGATGCTGAGGATGGGTTTCTGCAGGTTGTGTTATTGTGAGGTGTTTGGAGGTGCTGAGGATGGGTTTCTGCAGGTTGTGTTATTGGAAGGTGAGTGGAGATGCTGAGGATGTGTTTCTGCAGGTTGTGTTATTGGGAGGTGAGTGGAGATGCTGAAGATCGGTTTCTGCAGGTTCTGTTATTGGGAGGTGAGTGAAGATGCTGAGGATGGGTTTCTGCATATTGTGTTATTGCAAGGTTAGGGAAAATGCTGAGGATGGTTTTCTGCAGGTTGTGTTATTGGGAAGTGAGTGGAGATTCTGAGGATGGGTTCTGCAGGTTGTATTATTGGGAGGTGAGTTGAGATGCTGAGGATGGGTTTCTGCAGGTTGTGTTATTGGGAGGTGAGTGAAGATGCTGAGGTTGGGTTTCTGCAGGTTGTATTATTGGGAGGTTAGTGAAGATGCTGAGGATGGTTTGCTGCAGGTTGTGTTATTGGGAGGGGAGTGAAGATGCTGAGGATGGGTTTCTGCAGGTTGTGTTGGAAGTTTGGGGAAGATGCTGAGGATGTTTTTTGCAGGTTGTGTTATTGGGAGGTGAGTGGAGATGCTGAGGATGGGTTTCTGCAGGTTGTGTGGTTGGAAGTTTGGGGAAGATACTGAGGATGGTTTTCTGCAGGTTGTGTTATTGGAAGGTTAGGGAAGATGCTGAGGATGGGTTTTTGCAGGTTGTGTTATTGGCAGGTGAGTGACGATGCTGAGGATGGGTTTCTGCAGGTTGTGATATTGGGAGATGAGTGGAGATGTTGAGAATGGGTTTCTGCAGGTTGTGATATTGGGAGATGAGTGACGATGCTGAGGATGGGTTTCTGCAGGTTGTGTTATTGGAAGGTTAGTGAAGATGCTGAGGATGGGTTCCTGCAGGTTGTGTTATTGGGAGCTGAGTGGAGATGCTGAGGATGTTTTTCTGCAGGTTGTGTTATTGGGAGGTGAGTGGAGATGCTGAGGATGGGTTTCTGCAGGTTGTGTTATTGTGAGGTGTTTGGAGGTGCTGAGGATGGGTTTCTGCAGGTTGTGTTATTGGAAGGTGAGTGGAGATGCTGAGGATGGGTTTCTGCAGGTTGTGTTATTGGCAGGTGAGTGACGATGCTGAGGATGGGTTTCTGCAGGTTGTGTTATTGGAAGGTTAGTGAAGATGCTGAGGATGGGTTTCTGCAGGTTGTGCTATTGGGAGCAGAGTGGAGATGCTGAGGATGTGTTTCTGCATGTTGTGTCATTGGAAGGTCAGTAGAGATGCTGAGAATGGGGTTCTGCAGGTTGTGTTATTGGGAGGTGAGTGCCGATGCTGAGGGTGGGTTTCTGCAGGTTGTGTTATTGGAAGGTTAGTGAAGATGCTGAGGATGGGTTTCTGCAGGTTGTGTTATTGGGAGCTGAGTGGAGATGCTGAGAATGGTTTTCTGCAGGTTGTGTTATTGGGAGATGAGTGGAGATGTTGAGATTGGGTTTCTGCAGGTTGTTATATTGGGGGATGAGTGACGATGCTGAGGATGGGTTTCTGCAGGTTGTGTTATTGGAAGGTTAGTGAAGATGCTGAGGATGGGTTTCTGCAGGTTGTGTTATTGGGAGCTGAGTGGAGATGCTGAGGATGGTTTTCTGCAGGTTGTGTTATTGGGAGGTGAGTGGAGATGCTGAGGATGGGTTTCTGCAGGTTGTGTTATTGTGAGGTGTTTGGAGGTGCTGAGGATGGGTTTCTGCAGGTTGTGTTATTGGAAGGTGAGTGGAGATGCTGAGGATGTGTTTCTGCAGGTTGTGTTGTTGGGAGGTGAGTGGAGATGCTGAGGATCGGTTTCTGCAGGTTGTGTTATTGGGAGGTGAGTGGAGATGCTGAGAATGGGTTTCTGCAGGTTGTGTTATTGGGAGGTGAGTGAAGATGCTGAGGATGGTTATCTGCAGAATGTGTTATTGGCAGGTTAGTGAAGAATCTGAGGATGGGTTTCTGCAGGTTGTGTTATTGGGAGGTGTATGGAGATGCTGAGGATGGGTTTCTGCAGGTTGTGTTATTGGGAGGTGAGTGCAGATGCAGAGGATGGGTTTCTGCAGGTTGAGTTTTTGGGAGGTGAGTGAAAATGCTGAGGATGGGTTTCTGCATATTGTGTTATTGGAAGGTTAGGGCAAATGCTGAGGATGGTTTTCTGCAGGTTGTGTTATTGGGAAGTGAGTGGAGATTCTGAGGATGGGTTCTGCAGGTTGTGTTATTGGGAGGTGAGTTGAGATGCTGAGGATGGGTTTCTGCAGGTTGTGTTCTTGGAAGGTTAGTTAAGATTCTGAGGATGGATTTCTGCAGGTTGTGTTACTGGGAGGTGAGTTGAGATGCTGAGGATGGGTTTCTGCAGGTTCTGCTATTGGAAGGTGAGTGAAGAAGCTGAGGATGGGTTTGTGCAGGTTGTGTTATTGGGAGGTGAGTGGAGATGCTGAGGATGGGTTTCTGCAGGTTGTGTTATTGGAAAGCTAGGGAAGATGCTGAGGATGGTTTCTGCAGGTTGTGTTATTGGAAGGTGAGTGGAGATACTGAGGATGGTTTTCTTCAGGTTGTGTTATTGGGAGGTGAGTCAAGATGCTGAGGTTGGGTTTCTGCAGGTTGTGTTATTGGAAGGTGAGTGGAGATACTGAGGATGGTTTTCTGCAGGTTGTGTTATTGGGAGGTGAGTGAAGATGCTGAGGTTGGGTTTCTGCAGGTTGTATTATTGGGAGGTTAGTGAAGATGCTGAGGATGGTTTGCTGCAGGTTGTGTTATTGGGAGGGGAGTGAAGATGCTGAGGATGGGTTTCTGCAGGTTGTGTTGGAAGTTTGGGGAAGATGCTGAGGATGGTTTTCTGCAGGTTGTGTGGTTGGAAGTTTGGGGAAGATACTGAGGGTGGTTTTCTGCAGGTTGTGTTATTGGCAGGTGAGTGACGATGCTGAGGATGGGTTACTGCAGGTTGTGTTATTGGAAGGTTAGTGAAGATGCTGAGGATGGGTTTCTGCAGGTTGTGCTATTGGGAGCAGAGTGGAGATGCTGAGGATGTGTTTCTGCATGTTGTGTCATTGGAAGGTCAGTAGAGATGCTGAGAATGGGGTCCTGCAGGTTGTGTTATTGGGAGGTGAGTGCCGATGCTGAGGATGGGTTTCTGCAGGTTATTTTATTGGGAGGTGAGTGGAGATGCTGAGGATGGTTTTCTGCAGGTTGTGTTATTGGAAGGTGAGTGCCGATGCTGAGGGTGGGTCTCTGCAGGTTGTGTTATTGGGAGATGAGTGGAGATGTTGAGAATGGGTTTCTGCAGGTTGTGATATTGGGAGATGAGTGACGATGCTGAGGATGGGTTTCTGCAGGTTGTGTTATTGGAAGGTTAGTGAAGATGCTGAGGATGGGTTTCTGCAGGTTGTTTTATTGGGAGGTGAGTGAAGATGCTGAGAATGCGTTTCTGCAGGTTGTTTTATTGGAAGGTTAGTGAAGATGCTGAGGATGGGTTTCTGCAGGTTGTGTTATTGGAAGGTGAGTGAAGATGCTAAGGATTGTTTTCTGCAGGTTGTGTTATTGGGTTCTGAGTGGAGATGTTGAAGATCGGTTGCTGCTGTTTGTGTTATTGGAAGGATAATGGCGATGCGGAGGATGGCTTTCTGCAGGTCGTGTTATTGGAAGGTTAGTGAAGATGCTGAGGATGGGTTTCTGCAGGTTGTGTTATTGGGCGTAAGTGGAGATGCTGAGGATGGGTTCTGCAGCTTGTGTTATTGGAAGATGAGTGGAGATGCTGAGGATGGGTTTCTGCAGGTTGTGTTATTCGGAGGCGAGTGGAGATGCTGAGTATGGGTTTCTGCAGGTTGTGTTATTGGAAGGTGAGTGGAGATGCTGAGGATGGGTTTCTGCAGGTTGTGTTATTGGGAGGTGAGCGGAGATGCTGAGGATGGGTTTCTGCAGGTTGTGTTATTGGGAGGTGACTGGAGATGCTGAGGATGGGTTTCTGCAGGTTGTGTTATTGGGAGGTGAGTGGAGATGCTGAGGATGGGTTTCTGCAGGTTGTGTTATTGGGAGGATATGGAAGATGCTGAGGATGGGTTTCTAAACGTTGTGTTATTGGAAGGTTAGGGGAGATGCTGAGGATGGGTTTCTGCAGGTTGTGTTATTGGGAGGTGAGTGAAGATGCTGAGGATGGGTTTCTACAGGTTGTGTTATTGGGAGGCGAGAGAAGATGCTGAGGAGGGGTTTCTGCAGGTTGTGTTATTGGGAGGTGAGTGGAGATGCTGAGGAGGGGTTTCTGCAGATTGTGTTATTCGAAGGTGAGTTGAGCTGCTGAAAATGGGTTTCTGCAGGTTGTGTTATTGGAAGATTTGTGAAGATGCTGAGGATGGGTTTCTGCAGGTTGTGTTATTGGGAGGCGAGAGAAGATGCTGAGGAGGGGTTTATGCAGGTTGTGTTATTGGGAGGTGAGTGAAGATGCTGAGGATGGGTTTCTGCATGTTGTGTTATTCGAAGGTGAGTTGAGCTGCTGAAAATGGGTTTCTGCAGGTTGTTTTATTGGAAGATTTGTGAAGATGCTGAGGATGGGTTTCTGCAGGTTGTGTTATTGGGAGGTGAGTGGAGATGCTGAGGATGGGTTTCTGCAGGTTGTGTTATTGGAAGATTTGTGAAGATGCTGAAAATGAGATTCTGCAGGTTGTGTTATTGGGAGGTGAGTGGAGATGCTGAGGATGGGTTTCTGCACGTTGTGTTATTGGAAGGTGAGTGGAAATGCTGAGGATGTGTTTCTGCAGGTTGTGTTATTGGGAGATGAGTGGAGATGCTGAGGATGGGTTTCTGCAGGTTGTGTTATTCGGAGGTGAGTGAAGATGCTGAGGATGGGTATCTGCAGGTTGTGTCATTGGACGGTCAGGAGAGATGCTGAGAATGGGGTTCTGCAGGTTGTGTAATTCGGAGATGAGTGGAGATGCTGAGGATGGGTTTCTGCAGGTTTTGTTATTGGGAGATGAGTGACGATTCTGAGGATGGGTTTCTGCAGGTTGTGTTATTGGGAGGTGAGTGGAGATGCTGAGAATGGGTTTCTGCAGGTTGTGTTATTGGGAGGTGAGTGAAGATGCTGAGGATGGTGATCTGCAGAATGTGTTATTGGCAGGTTAGTGAAGATTCTGAGGATGGGTTTCTGCAGGTTGTGTTATTGGGAGGTGAGTGAAGATGCTGAGGATGGGTTTCTGCAGGTTGTGTTATTGGGAGGTGAGTGGAGATGCTGAGGATGGGTTTCTGCAGGTTGTGTTATTGGAAGATTTGGAAAGAAGCTGAGGATGGGTTTCTGCAGGTTGTGTTATTGGGAGATGAGTGGAAATGCTGAGAATTGGTTTCTGCAGGTTGTGTTATTGGGAGGTGAGTGAAGATGCTGAGAATGGGTTTCTGCAGGTTGTGTTATTGGGAGGTGAGTGGAAATGCTGAGAATTGGTTTCTGCAGGTTGTGTTATTGGGAGGTGAGTGAAGATGCTGAGGATGGGTTTCTGCAGGTTGTGTTATTGGAAGGTCAGGGAAGTTGCTCAGGATGGGTTTCTGCAGGTTGTGTTATTGGGAGGTGAGTGAAGATGCTGAGGATGGGTTTCTGCAGGTTGTGTTATTGGAAGGTCAGGGAAGATGCTCAGGATGGGTTTATGCAGATTGTGTTATTGGGAGGTGAGTGAAGATGCTGAGGATGGGGTTCTGCAGGTTGTGTTATTGGGAGGTGAGTGAAGATGCTGAGGATGTGTTTCTGCAGGTTGTGTTATTGGGAGGTGCGTAAAGATGCTGAGGAAGGTTTTCTGCAGGTTGTGTTATTGGGAGGTGAGTGGAGATGCTGAGGTTGGGTTTTGGCTGGCTTTGTTATTGGAAGGTTAGGGAAGATGCTGAGGATGGTTTTCTGCAGATTTTGTGATTGGAAGGTTAGTGAAGATTCTGAGGGTGGGTTCTTCAGGTTGTGTTATTTGGAAGCGAGTGAAGATGCTGAGGATGGTTTTCAGCAGGTTGTGTTATTGGGTGGTGAGTGGAGATGCTGAGGATGGGTTTCTGCAGGTTGGTGAGTGAAGATGCTGAGGATGGGTTTCTGCAGTTTGTGTTATTGGGAGGTGAGTGAAGATTCTGACGATGGGTTTCTGCAGGTTGTGTTATTGGGAGGTGACTGGAGATGCTGAGGATGGGTTTCTGCAGGTTGCGTTATTGGGAGGTGAGTGAAGATGCTGAGGATGGGTTTCTGCAGGTTGTGTTATTGGATGATTTGTGAAGATGCTGAGGATGGGTTTCTGCAGGTTGTGTTATTGGGAGGTTAGTGAAGATGCTGAGGATGGGTTTCTGCAGGTTGTGTTATTGGGAGGTGTAGATGCTGATGATAGGTTTCAGCAGGTTGTGTTATTGGGCGGTTAGGGAAGATGCTGAGGATGGGTTTCTGCAGGTTGTGTTATTGGGAGATGAGTGGAGATGCTGAGGATGGGTTTCTGCAGGTTGTGTTATTGGGAGGTTAGGGAAGATGCTGAAAATGGGATTCTGCAGGTTGTGTTATTGGGAGGTGAGTGGAGATGCTGAGGATGGGTTTCTGCAGGTTGTGTTATTGGAAGGTGAGTGAAGATGCTGAGGATGGGTTTCTGCAGGTTGTGTTATTGGGAGGTGAGTAGAGATGCTGAGGATGGGTTTCTGCAGGTTGTGTTATTGGGAGGCGAGTGAAGATGCTGAGGATGGGTTCCTGCAGTTTGTGTTATTGGGAGGTGTGTGGAGATGATGAGGATGGGTTTCTGCAGGTTGTGTTATTAGGAGGTGCGTGGAAATGCTGAGGATGGCTTTCTGCAGGTTGTTTTATTGGGAGGTGAGTGGAGATGTTGAGGATCGGTTTCTGCAGATTGAGTTATTGGAAGGATAGTGGAGATGCGGAGGATGGGTTTCTGCAGGTTGTGTTATTGGGAGGTGAGTGGAGGTGCTGAGGATGGGTTTCTGCAGCTCGTGTTATTGGAAGTTTAATGAATATGTTGTGGATGGGTGTCTGCAGGTTGTGTTATTGGAAGGTTAGTGAAGGTGCTGAGGATGGGGTTCTGCAGGATGTGTTATTGGGTGGCGAGTGGAGATGCTGAGGATGGGTTTCTGCAGGTTGTGTTATTGGAAGATTTGTGAAGATGCTGAGGATGGGGTTCTGCAGGTTGTGTTATTGGAAGATTTGTGAAGATGCTGAGGATGGGATTCTGCAGGTTGTGTTATTGGGAGCTGAGTGGAGATGCTGAGGATAGGTTACTGCAGGTTGTGTTATTCGAAGGTTAGTGGAGATGCTGAGGATGGGTTTCTGCAGGTTGTGTTATTGGGAGGTGAGTGAAGATGCTGAGGATGGTTTTCTGCAGGTTCTGTTATTGGAAGGTTAGTGGAGATGCTGAGGATGGATTTCAGCAGGTTGTGTTATTGGGAGCTGAGTGTAGATGCTGATGATGGGTTTCTGCAGGTTGTGTTATTGGGAGGTGAGTGGAGATGCTGAGGATGGGTTTCTGCAGGTTGTGTTACTGGGGGGTGAGTGGAGATGCTGACGATGGGTTTCTGCAGGTTGTGTTATTGGGAGGTGAGTGAAGATGCTGAGGATGGGTTCCTGCAGTTTTTGTTATTGAGAGGTGTGTGGAGATGCTGAGAATGGGTTTCTGCAGGTTATGTTATTGGAAGGAGATGGAGATGCTGAGGATGGGTTTCTGCAGGTTGTGTTATTGGAAGGTGAGTGAAAATGCTGAGGATAGGTTTCTGCAGGTTGTGTTATTGGAAGGTGAGTAGAGATGCTGTGGATAGGTTTCTGCAGGTTGTGTTATTGGGAGGTGAGTGAAGATGCTGAGGATGGGTTTCTGCAGGTTGTGTTCTTGGGAGGTGAGTGGAGATGCTGCGGATGAGTTTCTGCAATTTGTGTTATTGGTAGGTTAGTGGAGTTGCTGAGGATGGGTTTCTGCAGGTTGTGTTATTAGGAGGTTAGTGGAGTTGCTGAGGATAGGTTTCTGCAGGTTGTGTTACTGGAAGGTGAGTGGAGATGCTGAGGATGGGTTTCTGCAGGTTGTGTTATTGGGAGGTGAGTGAAGATGCTGAGGATGGGTTTCTGCAGGTTGTGTTATTGGGAGGTGAGTGGAGATGCTGAGGATGGGTTTCTGCAGGTTGTTTTATTGGAAGGTGAGTGGAGATGCTGAGGATGGGTTTCTGCAGGTTGCGTTATTGGGAGGTGAGTGGAGATGCTGAGGATGAGTTTCTGCAGTTTGTGTTATTGGAAGGTGAGTGAATATGCTGAGAATGGGTTTCTGCAGGTTGTGTTATTGGGAGGTGAGTGGAGATGCTGAGGATGGGTTTCTGCAGGTTGTGTTATTGGGAGGTGAGTGTAGATGCTGGGGTTGGGTTTCTGCAGGTTGTGTTATTGGAAGGTGAGTGGAGATGCTGAGGATGGGTTTCTGCAGGTTGTGTTATTGGGAGCTTAGTGAAGATGCTGAGGATGGGTTTCTGCAGGTTGTGTTATTGGGAGGTGAGTGGAGATGCTGAGGATGGGTTTCTGCAGGTTGCGTTATTGGGAGGTGAGTGGAGATGCTGAGGATGAGTTTCTGCAGTTTGTGTTATTGGAAGGTGAGTGAATATGCTGAGAATGGGTTTCTGCAGGTTGTGTTATTGGGAGGTGAGTGGAGATGCTGAGGATGGGTTTCTGCAGGTTGTGTTATTGGGAGGTGAGTGAAGACGCTGAGGATGGGTTTCTGCAGTTTGTGTTATTGGGAGGTGAGTGGAGATGCTGAGGATGAGTTTCTGCAGGTTGTGTTATTGGGAGGTGAGTGAAGACGCTGAGGATGGGTTTCTGCAGTTTGTGTTATTGGGAGGTGAGTGGAGATGCTGAGGATGAGTTCTGCAGGTTGTGTTATTGAACGGTGAGTGGAGATGCTGAGGATGGATTTCTGCAGGTTGTGTTACTGGAAGGTGAGTGGAGATGCTATGGATGGGTTTCTTCAGGCTGTTTTATTGGAAGGTGAGTGGAGATGCTGAGGATGGCTTTCTGCAGGTTGTGTTATTGGGAGGTGAGTGAAGACGCTGAGGATGGGTTTCTGCAGTTTGTGTTATTGGGAGGTGAGTGGAGATGCTGAGGATGGGTTTCTGCAGGTTGCGTTATTGGGAGGTGAGTGGAGATGCTGAGGATGGGTTTCTGCAGGTTGTGTTATTGGGAGGTTAGGGAAGATGCTGAGGATGGGTTTCTGCAGGTTGTGTTATTGGGAGGTGAGTGGAGATGCTGAGGATGGGTTTCTGCAGGTTGTGTTATTGGGAGGTTAGGGAAGATGCTGAAAATGGGATTCTGCAGGTTGTGTTATTGGGAGGTAAGTGGAGATGCTGAGGATGGGTTTCTGCAGGTTGTGTTATTGGAAGGTGAGTGAAGATGCTGAGGATGGGTTTCTGCAGGTTGTGTTATTGGGAGGTGAGTAGAGATGCTGAGGATGGGTTTCTGCAGGATGTGTTATTGGGAGGTGAGTGAAGATGCTGAGGATGGGTTCCTGCAGTTTGTGTTATTGGGAGGTGTGTGGAGATGATGAGGATGGGTTTCTGCAGGTTGTGTTATTAGGAGGTGAGTGGAGATGTTGAGGATCGGTTTCTGCAGATTGAGTTATTGGAAGGATAGTGGAGATGCGGAGGATGGGTTTCTGCAGGTTGTGTTATTGGGAGGTGAGTGGAGGTGCTGAGGATGGGTTTCTGCAGCTCGTGTTATTGGAAGTTTAGTGAATATGTTGTGGATGGGTGTCTGCAGGTTGTGTTATTGGAAGGTTAGTGAAGGTGCTGAGGATGGGGTTCTGCAGGATGTGTTATTGGGTGGCGAGTGGAGATGCTGAGGATGGGTTTCTGCAGGTTGTGTTATTGGAAGATTTGTGAAGATGCTGAGCATGGGGTTCTGCAGGTTGTGTTATTGGAAGATTTGTGAAGATGCTGAGGATGGGATTCTGCAGGTTGTGTTATTGGGAGCTGAGTGGAGATGCTGAGGATAGGTTACTGCAGGTTGTGTTATTCGAAGGTTAGTGGAGATGCTGAGGATGGGTTTCTGCAGGTTGTGTTATTGGGAGGTGAGTGAAGATGCTGAGGATGGTTTTCTGCAGGTTCTGTTATTGGAAGGTTAGTGGAGATGCTGAGGATGGATTTCTGCAGGTTGTGTTATTGGGAGCTGAGTGTAGATGCTGATGATGGGTTTCTGCAGGTTGTGTTATTGGGAGGTGAGTGGAGATGCTGAGGATGGGTTTCTGCAGGTTGTGTTACTGGGGGGTGAGTGGAGATGCTGACGATGGGTTTCTGCAGGTTGTGTTATTGGGAGGTGAGTGAAGATGCTGAGGATGGGTTCCTGCAGTTTTTGTTATTGAGAGGTGTGTGGAGATGCTGAGAATGGGTTTCTGCAGGTTATGTTATTGGAAGGAGATGGAGATGCTGAGGATGGGTTTCTGCAGGTTGTGTTATTGGAAGGTGAGTGAAAATGCTGAGGATAGGTTTCTGCAGGTTGTGTTATTGGAAGGTGAGTAGAGATGCTGTGGATAGGTTTCTGCAGGTTGTGTTATTGGGAGGTGAGTGAAGATGCTGAGGATGGGTTTCTGCAGGTTGTGTTATTGGGAGGTGAGTGGAGATGCTGCGGATGAGTTTCTGCAATTTGTGTTATTGGTAGGTTAGTGGAGTTGCTGAGGATGGGTTTCTGCAGGTTGTGTTATTAGGAGGTTAGTGGAGTTGCTGAGGATGGGTTTCTGCAGGTTGTGTTACTGGAAGGTGAGTGGAGATGCTGAGGATGGGTTTCTGCAGGTTGTGTTATTGGGAGGTGAGTGAAGATGCTGAGGATGGGTTTCTGCAGGTTGTGTTATTGGGAGGTGAGTGGAGATGCTGAGGATGGGTTTCTGCAGGTTGTTTTATTGGAAGGTGAGTGGAGATGCTGAGGATGGGTTTCTGCAGGTTGTGTTATTGGGAGGTGAGGGGAGATGCTGAGGATTGGTTTCTGCAGGTTGTGTTATTGGAAGGTTAGTGAAGATGCTGAGGATGGGTTGCTGCAGGTTGTGTTATTGGGAGGTGAGTGTAGATGCTGGGGTTGGGTTTCTGCAGGTTGTGTTATTGGAAGGTGAGTGGAGATGCTGAGGATGGGTTTCTGCAGGTTGTGTTATTGGGAGCATAGTGAAGATGCTGAGGATGGGTTTCTGCAGGTTGTGTTATTGGGAGGTGAGTGGAGATGCTGAGGATGGGTTTCTGCAGGTTGCGTTATTGGGAGGTGAGTGGAGATGCTGAGGATGAGTTTCTGCAGTTTGTGTTATTGGAAGGTGAGTGAATATGCTGAGAATGGGTTTCTGCAGGTTGTGTTATTGGGAGGTGAGTGGAGAGGCTGAGGATGGGTTTCTGCAGGTTGTGTTATTGGGAGGTGAGTGGAGATGCTGAGGATGGGTTCTGCAGGTTGTGTTATTGAACGGTGAGTGGAGATGCTGAGGATGGATTTCTGCAGGTTGTGTTACTGGAAGGTGAGTGGAGATGCTATGGATGGGTTTCTTCAGGCTGTTTTATTGGAAGGTGAGTGGAGATGCTGAGGATGGCTTTCTGCAGGTTGTGTTATTGGGAGGTGAGTGAAGACGCTGAGGATGGGTTTCTGCAGTTTGTGTTATTGGGAGGTGAGTGGAGATGCTGAGGATGGGTTTCTGCAGGTTGCGTTATTGGGAGGTGAGTGGAGATGCTGAGGATGGGTTTCTGCAGGTTGTGTTATTGGGAGGTTAGGGAAGATGCTGAGGATGGGTTTCTGCAGGTTGTGTTATTGGGAGGTGAGTGGAGATGCTGAGGATGGGTTTCTGCAGGTTGCGTTATTGGGAGGTGAGTGGAGATGCTGAGGATGGGTTTCTGCAGGTTGTGTTATTGGGAGGTGAGTGAAGATGCTGAGAATGGGTTTCTGCAGGTTGTGTTATTGGAAGGAGATGGAGATGCTGTGGATGGGTTTCTGCAGGTTGTGTTATTGGAAGGTGAGTGAAAATGCTGAGGATAGGTTTCTGCAGGTTGTGTTATTGGAAGGTGAGTGGAGATGCTGTGGATAGGTTTCTGCAGGTTGTGTTATTGGGAGGTGAGTGAACACGCTGAGGATGTGTTTCTGCAGGTTGTGTTATTAGGAGGTTAGTGGAGTTGCTGAGGATGGGTTTCTGCAGGTTGTGTTACTGGAAGGTGAGTGGAGATGCTGCGGATCAGTTTCTGCAATTTGTGTTATTGGTAGGTTAGTGGAGTTGCTGAGGATGGGTTGCTGCAGGTTGTGTTATTGGGAGGTGAGTGAAGATGCTGGGGTTGGGTTTCTGCAGGTTGTGTTATTGGAAGGTGAGTGGAGATGCTGAGGATGGGTTTCTGCAGGTTGTGTTATTGGGAGGTCAGTGGAGATGCTGAGGATGGGTTTCTGCAGGTTGTTTTATTGGAAGGTGAGTGGAGATGCTGAGGAAGGGTTTCTGCAGGTTGTGTTATTGGAAGGTTAGTGAAGATGCTGAGGATGGGTTGCTGCAGGTTGTGTTATTGGGAGGTGAGTGAAGATGCTGGGGTTGGGTTTCTGCAGGTTGTGTTATTGGAAGGTGAGTGGAGATGCTGAGGACGGGTTTATGCAGGTTGTGTTATTGGGAGCTGAGTGAAGATGCTGAGGATGGGTTTCTGCAGGTTGTGTTATTGGGAGGTGAGTGGAGATGCTGAGGATGGGTTTCTGCAGGTTGCGTTATTGGGAGGTGAGTGGAGATGCTGAGGATGAGTTTCTGCAGTTTGTGTTATTGGAAGGTGAGTGAATATGCTGAGAATGGGTTTCTGCAAGTTGTGTTATTGGGAGGTGAGTGGAAATGCTGAGAATTGGTTTCTGCAGGTTGTGTTATTGGGAGGTGAGTGAAGATGCTGAGGATGGGTTTCTGCAGGTTGTGTTATTGGAAGGTCAGGGAAGTTGCTCAGAATGGGTTTCTGCAGGTTGTGTTATTGGGAGGTGAGTGAAGATGCTGAGGATGGGTTTCTGCAGGTTGTGTTATTGGGAGGTGAGTGGAGATGCTGAGGATGAGTTTCTGCAGGTTGTTTTATTGGAAGGTGAGTGGAGATGCTGAGGATGGGTTTCTGCAGGTTGTTTTATTGGAAGGTGAGTGGAGATGCTGAGGATGGGTTTCTGCAGGTTGCGTTATTGGGAGGTGAGTGGAGATGCTGAGGATGAGTTTCTGCAGTTTGTGTTATTGGAAGGTGAGTGAATATGCTGAGAATGGGTTTCTGCAGGTTGTGTTATTGGGAGGTGAGTGGAGATGCTGAGGATGGGTTTCTGCAGGTTGTGTTATTGGGAGGTGAGTGTAGATGCTGGGGTTGGGTTTCTGCAGGTTGTGTTATTGGAAGGTGAGTGGAGATGCTGAGGATGGGTTTCTGCAGGTTGTGTTATTGGGAGCTTAGTGAAGATGCTGAGGATGGGTTTCTGCAGGTTGTGTTATTGGGAGGTGAGTGGAGATGCTGAGGATGGGTTTCTGCAGGTTGCGTTATTGGGAGGTGAGTGGAGATGCTGAGGATGAGTTTCTGCAGTTTGTGTTATTGGAAGGTGAGTGAATATGCTGAGAATGGGTTTCTGCAGGTTGTGTTATTGGGAGGTGAGTGGAGATGCTGAGGATGGGTTTCTGCAGGTTGTGTTATTGGGAGGTGAGTGAAGACGCTGAGGATGGGTTTCTGCAGTTTGTGTTATTGGGAGGTGAGTGGAGATGCTGAGGATGAGTTTCTGCAGGTTGTGTTATTGGGAGGTGAGTGAAGACGCTGAGGATGGGTTTCTGCAGTTTGTGTTATTGGGAGGTGAGTGGAGATGCTGAGGATGAGTTCTGCAGGTTGTGTTATTGAACGGTGAGTGGAGATGCTGAGGATGGATTTCTGCAGGTTGTGTTACTGGAAGGTGAGTGGAGATGCTATGGATGGGTTTCTTCAGGCTGTTTTATTGGAAGGTGAGTGGAGATGCTGAGGATGGCTTTCTGCAGGTTGTGTTATTGGGAGGTGAGTGAAGACGCTGAGGATGGGTTTCTGCAGTTTGTGTTATTGGGAGGTGAGTGGAGATGCTGAGGATGGGTTTCTGCAGGTTGCGTTATTGGGAGGTGAGTGGAGATGCTGAGGATGGGTTTCTGCAGGTTGTGTTATTGGGAGGTTAGGGAAGATGCTGAGGATGGGTTTCTGCAGGTTGTGTTATTGGGAGGTGAGTGGAGATGCTGAGGATGGGTTTCTGCAGGTTGTGTTATTGGGAGGTTAGGGAAGATGCTGAAAATGGGATTCTGCAGGTTGTGTTATTGGGAGGTAAGTGGAGATGCTGAGGATGGGTTTCTGCAGGTTGTGTTATTGGAAGGTGAGTGAAGATGCTGAGGATGGGTTTCTGCAGGTTGTGTTATTGGGAGGTGAGTAGAGATGCTGAGGATGGGTTTCTGCAGGATGTGTTATTAGGAGGTGCGTGGAAATGCTGAGGATGGCTTTCTGCAGGTTGTTTTATTGGGAGGTGAGTGGAGATGCTGAGGATGGGTTTCTGCAGGTTGTGTTATTGGGAGGTGAGTGGAGATGCTGAGGATGGGTTTCTGCAGGTTGTGTTATTGGGAGGTGAGTGGAGATGCTGAGGATGGGTTTCTGCAGGTTGCGTTATTGGGAGGTGAGTGGAGATGCTGAGGATGAGTTTCTGCAGTTTGTGTTATTGGAAGGTGAGTGAATATGCTGAGAATGGGTTTCTGCAGGTTGTGTTATTGGGAGGTGAGTGGAGATGCTGAGGATGGGTTTCTGCAGGTTGTGTTATTGGGAGGTGAGTGAAGACGCTGAGGATGGGTTTCTGCAGTTTGTGTTATTGGGAGGTGAGTGGAGATGCTGAGGATGAGTTTCTGCAGGTTGTGTTATTGGGAGGTGAGTGAAGACGCTGAGGATGGGTTTCTGCAGTTTGTGTTATTGGGAGGTGAGTGGAGATGCTGAGGATGGGTTCTGCAGGTTGTGTTATTGAACGGTGAGTGGAGATGCTGAGGATGGATTTCTGCAGGTTGTGTTACTGGAAGGTGAGTGGAGATGCTATGGATGGGTTTCTTCAGGCTGTTTTATTGGAAGGTGAGTGGAGATGCTGAGGATGGCTTTCTGCAGGTTGTGTTATTGGGAGGTGAGTGAAGACGCTGAGGATGGGTTTCTGCAGTTTGTGTTATTGGGAGGTGAGTGGAGATGCTGAGGATGGGTTTCTGCAGGTTGCGTTATTGGGAGGTGAGTGGAGATGCTGAGGATGGGTTTCTGCAGGTTGTGTTATTGGGAGGTTAGGGAAGATGCTGAGGATGGGTTTCTGCAGGTTGTGTTATTGGGAGGTGAGTGGAGATGCTGAGGATGGGTTTCTGCAGGTTGCGTTATTGGGAGGTGAGTGGAGATGCTGAGGATGGGTTTCTGCAGGTTGTGTTATTGGGAGGTGAGTGAAGATGCTGAGAATGGGTTTCTGCAGGTTGTGTTATTGGAAGGAGATGGAGATGCTGTGGATGGGTTTCTGCAGGTTGTGTTATTGGAAGGTGAGTGAAAATGCTGAGGATAGGTTTCTGCAGGTTGTGTTATTGGAAGGTGAGTGGAGATGCTGTGGATAGGTTTCTGCAGGTTGTGTTATTGGGAGGTGAGTGAACACGCTGAGGATGTGTTTCTGCAGGTTGTGTTATTAGGAGGTTAGTGGAGTTGCTGAGGATGGGTTTCTGCAGGTTGTGTTACTGGAAGGTGAGTGGAGATGCTGCGGATCAGTTTCTGCAATTTGTGTTATTGGTAGGTTAGTGGAGTTGCTGAGGATGGGTTGCTGCAGGTTGTGTTATTGGGAGGTGAGTGAAGATGCTGGGGTTGGGTTTCTGCAGGTTGTGTTATTGGAAGGTGAGTGGAGATGCTGAGGATGGGTTTCTGCAGGTTGTGTTATTGGGAGGTCAGTGGAGATGCTGAGGATGGGTTTCTGCAGGTTGTTTTATTGGAAGGTGAGTGGAGATGCTGAGGAAGGGTTTCTGCAGGTTGTGTTATTGGAAGGTTAGTGAAGATGCTGAGGATGGGTTGCTGCAGGTTGTGTTATTGGGAGGTGAGTGAAGATGCTGGGGTTGGGTTTCTGCAGGTTGTGTTATTGGAAGGTGAGTGGAGATGCTGAGGACGGGTTTATGCAGGTTGTGTTATTGGGAGCTGAGTGAAGATGCTGAGGATGGGTTTCTGCAGGTTGTGTTATTGGGAGGTGAGTGGAGATGCTGAGGATGGGTTTCTGCAGGTTGCGTTATTGGGAGGTGAGTGGAGATGCTGAGGATGAGTTTCTGCAGTTTGTGTTATTGGAAGGTGAGTGAATATGCTGAGAATGGGTTTCTGCAAGTTGTGTTATTGGGAGGTGAGTGGAAATGCTGAGAATTGGTTTCTGCAGGTTGTGTTATTGGGAGGTGAGTGAAGATGCTGAGGATGGGTTTCTGCAGGTTGTGTTATTGGAAGGTCAGGGAAGTTGCTCAGAATGGGTTTCTGCAGGTTGTGTTATTGGGAGGTGAGTGAAGATGCTGAGGATGGGTTTCTGCAGGTTGTGTTATTGGGAGGTGAGTGAAGATTCTGACGATGGGTTTCTGCAGGTTGTGTTATTGGGAAGCGAGTGAAGATGCTGAGGATGGGTTTCAGCAGGTTGTGTTATTGGGTGTTGAGTGGAGATGCTGAGGATGGGTTTCTGCAGGTTGTGTTATTGCGTGGTGAGTGAAGATGCTGAGGATGGATTTCTGCAGGTTGTGTTATTGGGAGGTGAGTGAAGATTCTGACGATGGGTTTCTGCAGGTTCTGTTATTGGGAAGCGAGTGAAGATGCTGAGGATGGGTTTCAGCAGGTTGTGTTATTGGGTGGTGAGTGGAGATGCTGAGGATGGGTTTCTGCAGGTTGTGTTATTGGGTGGTGAGTGAAGATGCTGAGGATGAGTTTCTGCAGGTTGTGTTATTGGGAGGTGAGTGAAGATTCTGACGATGGGTTTCTGCAGGTTGTGTTATTGGGAGGTGACTGGAGATGCTGAGGATGGGTTTCTGCAGGTTGCGTTATTGGGAGGTGAGTGAAGATGCTGAGGATGGGTTTCTGCAGGTTGTGTTATTGGAAGGTGAGTGGAGATGCTGAGGATGGGTTTCTGCAGGTTGTGTTATTGGATGATTTGTGAAGATGCTGAGGATGGGTTTCTGCAGGTTGTGTTATTGGGAGGTGAGTGAAGATGCTGAGGATGGGTTTCTGCAGGTTGTGTTATTGGGAGATGAGTGGAGATGCTGAGGATGGGTTTCTGCAGGTTGTGTTATTGGGAGGTTAGGGAAGATGCTGAAAATGGGATTCTGCAGGTTGTGTTATTGGGAGGTGAGTGGAGATGCTGAGGATGGGTTTCTGCAGGTTGTGTTATTGGCAGGTGAGTAGAGATGCTGAGGATGGGTTTCTGCAGGTTGTGTTATTGGGAGGTGAGTGAAGATGCTGAGGATGGGTTCCTGCAGTTTGTGTTATTGGGAGGTGTGTGGAGATGATGAGGATTGGTTTCTGCAGGTTGTGTTATTAGGAGGCGCGTGGTGATGCTGAGGATGGCTTTCTGCAGGTTGTTTTATTGGGAGGTGAGTGGAGATGTTGAGGATCGGTTTCTGCAGATTGAGTTATTGGAAGGATAGTGGAGATGCTGATGATGGGTTTCTGCAGGTTGTGTTATTGGGAGGTGAGTGGAGGTGCTGAGGATGGGTTTCTGCAGGTCGTGTTATTGGAAGTTTAGTGAATATGTTGTGGATGGGTGTCTGCAGGTTGTGTTATTGGAAGGTTTGTGAAGGTGCTGAGGATGGGGTTCTGCAGGATGTGTTATTGGGAGGCGAGTGAATATGCTGAGAATGGGTTTCTGCAGGTTGTGCTATTGGGAGGTGAGTGGAAATGCTGAGAATTGGTTTCTGCAGGTTGTGTTATTGGGAGGTGAGTGAAGATGCTGAGGATGGGTTTCTGCAGGTTGTGTTATTGGAAGGTCAGGGAAGTTGCTCAGGATGGGTTTATGCAGATTGTGTTATTGGGAGGTGAGTGAAGCTGCTGAGGATGGGGTTCTGCAGGTTGTGTTATTGGGAGGTGAGTGAAGATGCTGAGGATGTGTTTCTGCAGGTTGTGTTATTGGGAGGTGCGTAAAGATGCTGAGGATGGGTTTCTGCAGATTGTGTTTTTGGAAGGTTAGGGAAGATGCTGAGGATGGTTTTCTGCAGGTTGTGTTATTGGGAGGTGAGTGAAGATGCTGAGGATGTGTTTCTGCAGGTTGTGTTATTGGGAGGTGCTTAAAGATGCTGAGGATGGGGTTCTGCAGGTTGTGTTATTGGAAGATTTATGAAGATGCTGAGGATGGGATTCTGCAGGTTGTGTTATTGGGAGCTGAGTGGAGATGCTGAGGATAGGTTACTGCAGGTTGTGTTATTCGAAGGTTAGTGGAGATGCTGAGGATGGGTTTCTGCAGGTTGTGTTATTGGGAGGTGAGTGAAGATGTTGAGGATGGTTTTCTGCAGGTTCTGTTATTGGAAGGTTAGTGGAGATGCTGAGGATGGATTTCTGCAGGTTTTGTTATTGGAAGGTTAGTGAAGATGCTGAGAATGGGTCTCTGCAGGTTTTGTTATTGGGAGCTGAGTGGAGATGCTGATGATGGGTTTCTGCAGGTTGTGTTATTGGGCGGTGAGAGAAGATGCTGAGGATGGGTTTCTGCAGGTTGTGTTATTGGGAGGTGAGTGGAGATGCTGAGGATGGGTTTCTGCAGTTTGTGTTACTGGGGGGTGAGTGGAGATGCTGAGGATGGGTTCCTGCAGTTTTTGTTATTGGGAGGTGTGTGGAGATGCTGAGAATGGGTTTCTGCAGGTTATGTTATTGGAAAGAGATGGAGATGCTCTGGATAGGTTTCTGCAGGTTGTGTTATTGGAAGGTGAGGGAAGATGCTGAGGATGGGTTTCTGCAGGTTGTGTTATTGGGAGGTGAGTGGAGATGCTGCGGATGAGTTCCTGCAATTTGTGTTATTGGTAGGTTAGTGGAGTTGCTGAGGATGCGTTTCTGCAGGTTGTGTTATTGGGAGGTTAGTGGAGTTGCTGAGGATGGGTTTCTGCAGGTTGTGTTATTAGGATGTTAGTGGAGTTGCTGAGGATGGGTTTCTGCAGGTTGTGTTACTGGAAGGTGAGTGGAGATGCTGAGGATGGGTTTCTGCAGGTTGTGTTATTGGGAGGTGAGTGAAGATGCTGAGGATGGGTTTCTGCAGGTTGTGTTATTGGGAGGTGAGTGAAGATGCTGGGGTTGGGTTTCTGCAGGTTGTGTTATTGGAAGGTGAGTGGAGATGCTGAGGATGGGTTTCTGCAGGTTGTGTTATTGGGAGCTGAGTGAAGATGCTGAGGATGGGTTTCTGCAGGTTGTGTTATTGGGAGGTGAGTGGCGATGCTGAGGATGGGTTTCTGCAGGTTGTGTTATTGGGAGGTGAGTGGAGATGCTGATGATGGGTTTCTGCAGGTTGTGTTATTGGGAGGTGAGTGAAGATGCTGAGTATGGGTTTCTGCAGGTTGTGTTATTGGGAGCTGAGTGGAGATGCTGAGGATGGGTTTCTGCAGGTTGTGTTATTAGGTGGTTAGTGCAGTTGCTGAGGTTGGGTTTCTGCAGGTTGTGTTATTGGAAGGTGAGTGGAGATGCTGAGGATGGGTTTCTGCAGGTTGTGTTATTGGGAGCTGAGTGAAGATGCTGAGGATGGGTTTCTGCAGGTTGTGTTATTGGGAGGTGAGTGGAGATGCTGAGGATGCGTTTCTGCAGGTTGCGTTATTGGGAGGTGAGTGGAGATGCTGAGGATGGGTTTCTGCAGGTTGTGTTATTGGGAGGTGAGTGGAGATGCTGAGGATGGGGTTCTGCAGGTTGTGTTATTGGGAGCTGAGTGAAGATGCTGAGGATGGGTTTCTGCAGGTTGTGTTATTGGGAGGTGAGTGGAGATGCTGAGGATGGGTTTCTGCAGGTTGTGTTATTGGAAGGTGAGTGGAGATGCTGAGGATGGGGTTCTGCAGGTTGTGTTATTGCGAGCTGAGCGAAGATGCTGAGGATGGGTTTCTGCACGTTGTGTTATTGGGAGGTGAGTGGAGATGCTGAAGATGGGTTTCTGCAGGTTGCGTTATTGGGAGTTGAGTGGAGATGCTGAGGATGGTTTCTGCAGGTTGTGTTATTGGGAGGTGAGTGGAGATGCTGAGGATGGGTTTCCGCAGGTTGTGTTATTGGGAGGTGAGTGGAGATGCTGAGAATGGGTTTCTGCAGGTTGTGTTATTGGGAGGTGAGTGGAGATGCTGAGGATGGGTTTCTGCAGGTTGTGTTATTGGGAGGTGAGTGATGACGCTGAGGATGGGTTTCTGCAGTTTGTGTTATTGGGAGGTTAGTGGAGATGCTGAGGATGGGTTCTGCAGGTTGTGTTATTGAACGGTGAGTGGAGATGCTGAGGATGGATTTCTACGGGTTGTGTTACTGGAAGGTGAGTGGAGATGCTGAGGATGGGTTTCTGCAGGTTGTGTTATTGGGAGGTGAGTGATGACGCTGAGGATGGGTTTCTGCAGTTTGTGTTATTGGGAGGTTCGTGGAGATGCTGAGGATGGGTTCTGCAGGTTGTGTTATTGAACGGTGAGTGGAGATGCTGAGGATTGATTTCTACGGGTTGTGTTACTGGAAGGTGAGTGGAGATGCTGAGGATGGGTTTCTGCAGGTTGTGTTATTGGGAGGTGAGTGGAGATGCTGAGGATGGGTTTCTGCACGTTGTGTTATTGGGAGGTGAGTGGAGATGCTGAGGATGGGTTTCTGCAGGTTGTGTTATTGGGAGGTGAGTGATGACGCTGAGGATGGGTTTCTGCAGTTTGTGTTATTGGGAGGTTAGTGGAGATGCTGAGGATGGGTTCTGCAGGTTGTGTTATTGAACGGTGAGTGGAGATGCTCAGGATGGATTTCTACGGGTTGTGTTACTGGAAGGTGAGTGGAGATTCTGAGGATGGGTTTCTTCAGGTTGTGTTATTGGGGGGTGAGTGGAGATGTTGAGGATGGGTTTCTGCAGGTTGTGTTATTGGGAGGTGAGTGGAGATGCTGAGGATGGGTTTCTGCAGGTTGTGTTATTGGGAGGTGAGTGGAGATGCTGAGGATGGGTTTCTGCAGGTTGTGTTATTGGGAGGTGAGGGAAGACGCTGAGGATGGCTTTCTGCAGGTTGTGTTATTGGGAGGTGAGTGAAGATGCTGAGGATGGGTTTCTGCAAGTTGTGTTATTGGGAGGTGAGTGGAGATGCTGCGGATGAGTTTCTGCAATTTGTGTTATTGGTAGGTTAGTGGAGTTGCTGAGGATGCGTTTCTGCAGGTTGTGTTATTGGGAGGTTAGTGGAGTTGCTGAGGATGGGTTTCTGCAGGTTGTGTTATTAGGTGGTTAGTGCAGTTGCTGAGGTTGGGTTTCTGCAGGTTGTGTTATTGGAAGGTGAGTGGAGATGCTGAGGATGGGTTTCTGCAGGTTGTGTTATTGGGAGGTGAGTGAAGATGCTGAGGATGGGTTTCTGCAGGTTGTGTTATTGGGAGGTGAGTGGAGATGCTGAGGATGGGTTTCTGCAGGTTGTGTTATTGGAAGGTGAGTGGAGATGCTGAGGATGGGGTTCTGCAGGTTGTGTTATTGCGAGCTGAGTGAAGATGCTGAGGATGGGTTTCTGCAGGTTGTGTTATTGGGAGGTGAGTGGAGATGCTGAGGATGGGTTTCTGCAGGTTGCGTTATTGGGAGGTGAGTGGAGATGCTGAGGATGGTTTCTGCAGGTTGTGTTATTGGGAGGTGAGTGGAGATGCTGAGGATGGGTTTCAGCAGGTTGTGTTATTGGGAGGTGAGTGGAGATGCTGAGAATGGGTTTCTGCAGGTTGTGTTATTGGGAGGTGAGTGGAGATGCTGAGGATGGGTTTCTGCAGGTTGTGTTATTGGGAGGTGAGTGATGACGCTGAGGATGGGTTTCTGTAGTTTGTGTTATTGGGAGGTTAGTGGAGATGCTGAGGATGGGTTCTGCAGGTTGTGTTATTGAACGGTGAGTGGAGATGCTGAGGATGGATTTCTACGGGTTGTGTTACTGGAAGGTGAGTGGAGATGCTGAGGATGGGTTTCTGCAGGTTGTGTTATTGGGAGGTGAGTGGAGATGCTGAGGATGGGTTTCTGCAGGTTGCGTTATTGGGAGGTGAGTGGAGATGCTGAGGATGGGTTTCTGCAGGTTGTGTTATTGGGAGGTGAGTGGAGATGCTGAGGATGGGTTTCAGCAGGTTGTGTTATTGGGAGGTGAGTGGAGATGCTGAGAATGGGTTTCTGCAGGTTGTGTTATTGGGAGGTGAGTGGAGATGCTGAGGATGGGTTTCAGCAGGTTGTGTTATTGGGAGGTGAGTGGAGATGCTGAGAATGGGTTTCTGCAGGTTGTGTTATTGGGAGGTGAGTGGAGATGCTGAGGATGGGTTTCTGCAGGTTGTGTTATTGGGAGGTGAGTGATGACGCTGAGGATGGGTTCTGCAGGTTGTGTTATTGAACGGTGAGTGGAGATGCTCAGGATGGATTTCTACGGGTTGTGTTACTGGAAGGTGAGTGGAGATGCTGAGGATGGGTTTCTTCAGGTTGTGTTATTGGGGGGTGAGTGGAGATGCTGAGGATGGGTTTCTGCAGGTTGTGTTATTGGGAGGTGAGTGGAGATGCTGAGGATGGGTTTCTGCAGGTTGTGTTATTGGGAGGTGAGTGGAGATGCTGAGAATGGGTTCCTGCAGGTTGTGTTATTGGGAGGTGAGTGGAGATGCTGAGGATGGGTTTCTGCAGGTTGTGTTATTGGGAGGTGAGTGAAGACGCTGAGGATGGGTTTCTGCAGGTTGTGTTATTGGGAGGTGAGTGGAGATGCTGAGGATGGGTTTCTGCAGGTTGTGTTATTGGAAGGTGAGTGGAGATGCTGTGGATAGGTTTCTGCAGGTTGTGTTATTGGGAGGTGAGTGAAGATGCTGAGGATGGGTTTCTGCAGGTTGTGTTATTGGGAGGTGAGTGGAGATGCTGCGGATGAGTTTCTGCAATTTGTGTTATTGGTAGGTTGGTGGAGTTGCTGAGGATGCGTTTCTGCAGGTTGTGTTATTGGGAGGTTAGTGGAGTTGCTGAGGATGGGTTTCTGCAGGTTGTGTTATTAGGTGGTTAGTGGAGATGCTGAGGATGGGTTTCAGCAGGTTGTGTTATTGGGAGGTGAGTGGAGATGCTGAGAATGGGTTTCTGCAGGTTGTGTTATTGGGAGGTGAGTGGAGATGCTGAGGATGGGTTTCTGCAGGTTGTGTTATTGGGAGGTGAGTGATGACGCTGAGGATGGGTTCTGCAGGTTGTGTTATTGAACGGTGAGTGGAGATGCTCAGGATGGATTTCTACGGGTTGTGTTACTGGAAGGTGAGTGGAGATGCTGAGGATGGGTTTCTTCAGGTTGTGTTATTGGGGGGTGAGTGGAGATGCTGAGGATGGGTTTCTGCAGGTTGTGTTATTGGGAGGTGAGTGGAGATGCTGAGGATGGGTTTCTGCAGGTTGTGTTATTGGGAGGTGAGTGGAGATGCTGAGAATGGGTTTCTGCAGGTTGTGTTATTGGGAGGTGAGTGGAGATGCTGAGGATGGGTTTCTGCAGGTTGTGTTATTGGGAGGTGAGTGAAGATGCTGAGGATGGGTTTCTGCAGGTTGTGTTATTGGGAGGTGAGTGGAGATGCTGCGGATGAGTTTCTGCAATTTGTGTTATTGGTAGGTTGGTGGAGTTGCTGAGGATGCGTTTCTGCAGGTTGTGTTATTGGGAGGTTAGTGGAGTTGCTGAGGATGGGTTTCTGCAGGTTGTGTTATTAGGTGGTTAGTGCAGTTGCTGAGGTTGGGTTTCTGCAGGTTGTGTTATTGGAAGGTGAGTGGAGATGCTGAGGATGGGTTTCTGCAGGTTGTGTTATTGGAAGGTCAGTAGAGATGCTGAGGATGGGTTTCTGCAGGTTGCGTCATTGGGAGGTGAGTGGAGATGCTGAGGATGGGTTTCTGCAGGTTGTGTTATTGGGAGGTGAGTGGAGATGCTGAGGATGGGTTTCTGCAGGTTGCGTCATTGGGTGGTGAGTGGAGATGCTGAGGATGGGTTTCTGCAGGTTGTGTTATTGGGAGGTGAGTGGAGATGCTGAGGATGGGGTTCTGCAGGTTGTGTTATTGGGAGCTGAGTGAAGATGCTGAGGATGGGTTTCTGCAGGTTGTGTTATTGGGAGGTGAGTGGAGATGCTGAGGATGGGTTTCTGCAGGTTGTGTTATTGGAAGGTGAGTGGAGATGCTGACGATGGGGTTCTGCAGGTTGTGTTATTGGGAGCTGAGTGAAGATGCTGAGGATGGGTTTCTGCAGGTTGTGTTATTGGGAGGTGAGTGAAGATGCTGAGGATGGGTTTCTGCAGGTTGCGTTATTGGGAGGTGAGTGGAGATGCTGAGGATGGGTTTCTGCAGGTTGTGTTATTGGGAGGTGAGTGGAGATGCTGAGGATGGGTTTCAGCAGGTTGTGTTATTGGGAGGTGAGTGGAGATGCTGAGGATGGGTTTCTGCAAGTTGTGTTATTGGGAGGTGAGTGATGACGCTGAGGATGGGTTTCTTCAGTTTGTGTTATTGGGAGGTTAGTGGAGATGCTGAGGATGGGTTCTGCAGGTTGTGTTATTGAACGGTGAGTGGAGATGCTGAGGATGGATTTCTACGGGTTGTGTTACTGGAAGGTGAGTGGAGATGCTGAGGATGGGTTTCTTCAGGTTGTGTTATTGGGGGGTGAGTGGAGATGCTGAGGATGGGTTTCTGCAGGTTGTGTTATTGGGAGGTGAGTGGAGATGCTGAGGATGGGTTTCTGCAGGTTGTGTTATTGGGAGGTGAGTGGAGATGCTGAGGATGGGTTTCTGCAGGTTGTGTTATGGGAGGTGAGTGGAGATGCTGAGGATGGGTTTCTGCAGGTTGTGTTATTGGGAGGTGAGTGGAGATGCTGAGGATGGGTTTCTGCAGGTTGTGTTATTGGAAGGTGAGTGAAGACGCTGAGGATGGGTTTCTGCAGGTTTTGTAATTGGGAGGTGAGTGGAGATGCTGAGGATGGATTTCTACAGGTTGTGTTACTGGAAGGTGAGTGGAGATGCTGAGGATGGGTTTCTGCAAGTTGTGTTACTGGAAGGTGAGTGGAGATGCTGACGATGGGTTTCTGCAGGTTGTGTTATTGGGGGGTGAGTGAAGATGCTGAGGATGGGTTTCTGCAGGTTGTGTTATTGGGAGGTGAGTGGCGATGCTGAGGATGGGTTTCTGCAGGTTGTGTTATTGGGAGGTGAGTGGAGATGCTGAGGATGGGTTTCTGCAGGTTGTGTTACTGGAAGGTGAGTGAAGATGCTGAGGATGGGTTTCTGCAGGTTGTGTTACTGGAAGGTGAGTGAAGATGCTGAGGATGGGTTTCTGCAGGTTGTGTTACTGGAAGGTGAGTGAAAATGCTGAGGAAGGATTTCTGCAGGTTGTATTATTGGGAGGTGAGTGAAGATGCTGAGGATGGATTTCTGCATGTTGTGTTATTGGGAGGTGAGTGGAGATGCTGAGGATGGGTTCTGCAGGTTGTGTTATTGAACGGTGAGTGGAGATGCTGAGGATGGATTTCTACAGGTTGTGTTACTGGAAGGTGAGTGGAGATGCTATGGATTGGTTTCTTCAGGTTGTGTTATTGGGGGGTGAGTGGAGATGCTGAGGATGGATTTCTGCAGGTTGTGGTATTGGGAGGTTAGTGAAAATGCTGAGGATGGGTTTCTGCGGGTTGTGTTATTGGGAGGTGAGTGGAGTTGCTGAGGATGGGTTTCTGCAGGTTGTGTTATTGGGAGGTGAGTGGAGATGCTGAGGATGGGTTTCTGCAGGTTGTGTTATTGGGTGGTGAGTGGAGATGCTGAGGATGGGTTTCTGCAGGTTGTGTTATTGGGAGGTTAGTGGAGTTGCTGAGGATGGGTTTCTGCAGGTTGTGTTATTGGGAGGTTAGTGGAGTTGCTGAGGATGGGTTTCTGCAGGTTGTGTTATTGGGAGGTGAGTGGAGATGCTGAGGATGGGTTTCTGCAGGTTGTGTTATTGGGAGGTGAGTGGAGATGCTGAGGATTGATTTCTGCATGTTGTCTTATTGGAAGGTGAGTGAAGCTGCTGAGGATGGGTTTCTGCAGGTTGTGTTATTGCAAGGTGAGTGGAGATGCTGAGGATGGGTTTCTGCAGGTTGTGTTATTGGGAGGTGAGTGGAGATGCTGAGGATGGGTTTCTGCATGTTGTGTTATTGGGAGGTGAGTGGAGATGCTGAGGATGGGTTTCTGCAGGTTGTGTTATTGGGAGGTGAGTGGAGATGCTGAGGATGGGTTTCTGCAGGTTGTGTTATTGGGAGGTGGATGAAGATGCTGAGGATGAGTTTCTGCAGGTTGTGCTTTTGGGAGGTGAGTGGAGATGCTGCGGATGAGTTTCTGCAGTTTGTGTTATTGGGAGGTTAGTGGAGTTGCTGAGGATGGGTTTCTGCAGGTTGTGTTATTGGGAGGTTAGTGGAGTTGCTGAGGATGGGTTTCTGCAGGTTGTGCTATTGGGAGCTTAGTGGAGTTGCTGAGGATGGGTTTCTGCAGGTTGTGTTATTGGGAGGTGAGTGGAGATGCTGTGGATGGGTTTCTGCAGGTTGTGTTATTGGGAGGTGAGTGGAGATGCTGAGGATGGGTTTCTGCAGGTTGTGTTATTGGGAGGTGAGTGGAGATGCTGAGGATGGGTTTCTGCAGGTTGTGTTATTGGGAGGAGAGTGAAGACGCTGAGGATGGGTTTCTGCAGTTTGTGTTATTGGGAGGTGAGTGGAGATGCTGAGGATGGGTTCTGCAGGTTGTGTTATTGAACGGTTAGTGGAGATGCTGAGGATGGGTTTCTGCATGTTGTGTTACTGGGAGGTGAGTGGAGATGTTGAGTATGGGTTTCTGCAGGTTGTGTTATTGGGAGGTGAGTGAAGACGCTGAGGATGGGTTTCTGCAGTTTGTGTTATTGGGAGGTGAGTGGAGATGCTGAGGATGGGTTTCTGCAGGTTGTGTTATTGGGAGGTGAGTGGAGATGCTGAGGATGGGTTTTTGCAGGTTGTGTTATTGGAAGGTGAGTGGAGATGCTGAGGATGGGTTTCTGCAGGTTGTGTTATTGGGAGGTGAGTGGCGATGCTGAGGATGGGTTTCTGCAGGTTGTGATATTGGGAGGTGAGTGGAGATGCTGAGGAAGGGTTTCTGCAGGTTGTGTTATTGGGAGGTGAGTGAAGACGCTGAGGATGGGTTTCTGCAGGTTGTGTTATTAGGAGGTGAGTGAAGATGCTGAGGATGGGTTTCTGCAGTTTGTGTTATTGGAAGGTGAGTGAAGATGCTGAGAATGGGTTTCTGCAGGTTGTGTTATTGGGAGGTGAGTGGAGATGCTGAGGATGGGTTTCTGCAGGTTGTGTTATTGGGAGGTGAGTGAAGACGCTGAGGATGGGTTTCTGCAGTTTGTGTTATTGGGAGTTGAGTGGAGATGCTGAGGATGGGTTCTGCAGGTTGTGTTATTGAACGGTGAGTGGAGATGCTATGGATGGGTTTCTTCAGGTTGTGTTATTGGGGGGTGAGTGGAGATGCTGAGGATGGATTTCTGCAGGTTGTGGTATTGGGAGGTTAGTGAAGATGCTGAGGATGGGTTTCTGCGGGTTGTGTTATTGGGAGGTGAGTGGAGTTGCTGAGGATGGGTTTCTGCAGGTTGTGTTATTGGGAGGTGAGTGGAGATGCTGAGGATGGGTTTCTGCAGGTTGTGTTATTGGGTGGTGAGTGGAGATGCTGAGGATGGGTTTCTGCAGGTTGTGTTATTGGGAGGTTAGTGGAGTTGCTGAGGATGGGTTTCTGCAGGTTGTGTTATTGGGAGGTTAGTGGAGTTGCTGAGGATGGGTTTCTGCAGGTTGTGTTATTGGGAGGTGAGTGGAGATGCTGAGGATGGGTTTCTGCAGGTTGTGTTATTGGGAGGTGAGTGGAGATGCTGAGGATTGATTTCTGCATGTTGTATTATTGGAAGGTGAGTGAAGCTGCTGAGGATGGGTTTCTGCAGGTTGTGTTATTGGAAGGTGAGTGGAGATGCTGAGGATGGGTTTCTGCAGGTTGTGTTATTGGGAGGTGAGTGGAGATGCTGAGGATGGGTTTCTGCATGTTGTGTTATTGGGAGGTGAGTGGAGATGCTGAGGATGGGTTTCTGCAGGTTGTGTTATTGGGAGGTGAGTGGAGATGCTGAGGATGGGTTTCTGCAGGTTGTGTTATTGGGAGGTTAGTGGAGTTGCTGAGGATGGGTTTCTGCAGGTTGTGTTATTGGGAGGTTAGTGGAGTTGCTGAGGATGGGTTTCTGCAGGTTGTGTTATTGGGAGGTGAGTGGAGATGCTGAGGATGGGTTTCTGCAGGTTGTGTTATTGGGAGGTGAGTGGAGATGCTGAGGATTGATTTCTGCATGTTGTCTTATTGGAAGGTGAGTGAAGCTGCTGAGGATGGGTTTCTGCAGGTTGTGTTATTGCAAGGTGAGTGGAGATGCTGAGGATGGGTTTCTGCAGGTTGTGTTATTGGGAGGTGAGTGGAGATGCTGAGGATGGGTTTCTGCATGTTGTGTTATTGGGAGGTGAGTGGAGATGCTGAGGATGGGTTTCTGCAGGTTGTGTTATTGGGAGGTGAGTGGAGATGCTGAGGATGGGTTTCTGCAGGTTGTGTTATTGGGAGGTGGATGAAGATGCTGAGGATGAGTTTCTGCAGGTTGTGCTTTTGGGAGGTGAGTGGAGATGCTGCGGATGAGTTTCTGCAGTTTGTGTTATTGGGAGGTTAGTGGAGTTGCTGAGGATGGGTTTCTGCAGGTTGTGTTATTGGGAGGTTAGTGGAGTTGCTGAGGATGGGTTTCTGCAGGTTGTGCTATTGGGAGCTTAGTGGAGTTGCTGAGGATGGGTTTCTGCAGGTTGTGTTATTGGGAGGTGAGTGGAGATGCTGTGGATGGGTTTCTGCAGGTTGTGTTATTGGGAGGTGAGTGGAGATGCTGAGGATGGGTTTCTGCAGGTTGTGTTATTGGGAGGTGAGTGGAGATGCTGAGGATGGGTTTCTGCAGGTTGTGTTATTGGGAGGAGAGTGAAGACGCTGAGGATGGGTTTCTGCAGTTTGTGTTATTGGGAGGTGAGTGGAGATGCTGAGGATGGGTTCTGCAGGTTGTGTTATTGAACGGTGAGTGGAGATGCTGAGGATGGGTTTCAGCATGTTGTGTTACTGGGAGGTGAGTGGAGATGTTGAGTATGGGTTTCTGCAGGTTGTGTTATTGGGAGGTGAGTGAAGACGCTGAGGATGGGTTTCTGCAGTTTGTGTTATTGGGAGGTGAGTGGAGATGCTGAGGATGGGTTTCTGCAGGTTGTGTTATTGGGAGGTGAGTGGAGATGCTGAGGATGGGTTTTTGCAGGTTGTGTTATTGGAAGGTGAGTGGAGATGCTGAGGATGGGTTTCTGCAGGTTGTGTTATTGGGAGGTGAGTGGCGATGCTGAGGATGGGTTTCTGCAGGTTGTGATATTGGGAGGTGAGTGGAGATGCTGAGGAAGGGTTTCTGCAGGTTGTGTTATTGGGAGGTGAGTGAAGACGCTGAGGATGGGTTTCTGCAGGTTGTGTTATTAGGAGGTGAGTGAAGATGCTGAGGATGGGTTTCTGCAGTTTGTGTTATTGGAAGGTGAGTGAAGATGCTGAGAATGGGTTTCTGCAGGTTGTGTTATTGGGAGGTGAGTGGAGATGCTGAGGATGGGTTTCTGCAGGTTGTGTTATTGGGAGGTGAGTGAAGACGCTGAGGATGGGTTTCTGCAGTTTGTGTTATTGGGAGTTGAGTGGAGATGCTGAGGATGGGTTCTGCAGGTTGTGTTATTGAACGGTGAGTGGAGATGCTATGGATGGGTTTCTTCAGGTTGTGTTATTGGGGGGTGAGTGGAGATGCTGAGGATGGATTTCTGCAGGTTGTGGTATTGGGAGGTTAGTGAAGATGCTGAGGATGGGTTTCTGCGGGTTGTGTTATTGGGAGGTGAGTGGAGTTGCTGAGGATGGGTTTCTGCAGGTTGTGTTATTGGGAGGTGAGTGGAGATGCTGAGGATGGGTTTCTGCAGGTTGTGTTATTGGGTGGTGAGTGGAGATGCTGAGGATGGGTTTCTGCAGGTTGTGTTATTGGGAGGTTAGTGGAGTTGCTGAGGATGGGTTTCTGCAGGTTGTGTTATTGGGAGGTTAGTGGAGTTGCTGAGGATGGGTTTCTGCAGGTTGTGTTATTGGGAGGTGAGTGGAGATGCTGAGGATGGGTTTCTGCAGGTTGTGTTATTGGGAGGTGAGTGGAGATGCTGAGGATTGATTTCTGCATGTTGTATTATTGGAAGGTGAGTGAAGCTGCTGAGGATGGGTTTCTGCAGGTTGTGTTATTGGAAGGTGAGTGGAGATGCTGAGGATGGGTTTCTGCAGGTTGTGTTATTGGGAGGTGAGTGGAGATGCTGAGGATGGGTTTCTGCATGTTGTGTTATTGGGAGGTGAGTGGAGATGCTGAGGATGGGTTTCTGCAGGTTGTGTTATTGGGAGGTGAGTAGAGATGCTGAGGATGGGTTTCTGCAGGTTGTGTTATTGGGAGGTGGATGAAGATGCTGAGGATGAGTTTCTGCAGGTTGTGTTATTGGGAGGTGAGTGGAGATGCTGCGGATGAGTTTCTTCAGTTTGTGTTATTGGGAGGTTAGTGGAGTTGCTGAGGATGGGTTTCTGCAGGTTGTGTTATTGGGAGGTTAGTGGAGTTGCTGAGGATGGGTTTCTGCAGGTTGTGTTATTGGGAGCTTAGTGGAGTTGCTGAGGATGGGTTTCTGCAGGTTGTGTTATTGGGAGGTGAGTGGAGATGCTGTGGATGGGTTTCTGCAGGTTGTGTTATTGGGAGGTGAGTGGAGATGCTGAGGATGGGTTTCTGCAGGTTGTGTTATTGGGAGGTGAGTGGAGATGCTGAGGATGTGTTTCTGCAGGTTGTGTTATTGGGAGGTGAGTGAAGACGCTGAGGATGGGTTTCTGCAGTTTGTGTTATTGGGAGGTGAGTGGAGATGCTGAGGAAGGGTTCTGCAGGTTGTGTTATTGAACGGTGAGTGGAGATGCTGAGGATGGGTTTCTGCATGTTGTGTTATTGGGAGGTGAGTGGAGATGTTGAGTATGGGTTTCTGCAGGTTGTGTTATTGGGAGGTGAGTGAAGACGCTGAGGATGGGTTTCTGCAGTTTGTGTTATTGGGAGGTGAGTGGAGATGCTGAGGATGGGTTTCTGCGGGTTGTGTTATTGGGAGGTGAGTGGAGATGCTGAGGATGGGTTTTTGCAGGTTGTGTTATTGGAAGGTGAGTGGAGATGCTGAGGATGGGTTTCTGCAGGTTGTGTTATTGGGAGGTGAGTGGCGATGCTGAGGATGGGTTTCTGCAGGTTGTGATATTGGGAGGTGAGTGGAGATGCTGAGGAAGGGTTTCTGCAGGTTGTGTTATTGGGAGGTGAGTGAAGACGCTGAGGATGGGCTTCTGCAGGTTGTGTTATTAGGAGGTGAGTGAAGATGCTGAGGATGGGTTTCTGCAGTTTGTGTTATTGGAAGGTGAGTGAAGATGCTGAGAATGGGTTTCTGCAGGTTGTGTTATTGGGAGGTGAGTGGAGATGCTGAGGATGGGTTTCTGCAGGTTGTGTTATTGGGAGGTGAGTGAAGACGCTGAGGATGGGTTTCTGCAGTTTGTGTTATTGGGAGTTCAGTGGAGATGCTGAGGATGGGTTCTGCAGCTTGTGTTATTGAACGGTGAGTGGAGATGCTGAGGATGGATTTCTACAGGTTGTGTTACTGGAAGGTGAGTGGAGATGCTGAGGATGGGTTTCTGCAGGTTGTGTTATTGGGAGATGAGTGGAGATGCTGAGAATGGGTTTATGCAGGTTGTGTTATTGGAAGGTTAGTGGAGGTGCTGAGGATGGGTTTCTGCAGGTTGTGTTATTGGGAGGTGAGTGGAGATGCTGAGGATGGGTTTATGCAGGTTGTGTTAGTGGAAGGTTAGTGGAGATGCTGAGGATGGGTTTCTGCAGGTTGTGTTATTGGGAGGTTAGTGAAGATGCTGAGGATGGGTTATAGAATCATAGAATCATAGACGTTTACAGCATGGAAACAGGCCCTTCGGCCCAACCAGTCCATGCCGCCCAGTTTTTTACCATTAAAGCTAGTCCCAGTTGCCCGCACTTGGCCCATAACCCTCTATACCCATCTTACCCATGTAACCATCTAAATGCTTTTTGAAAGTCACAATTGTACCCGCTTCTACTACTACCTCTGGCAGCCCATTCCAGACACTCACTACCCTCTGAGTGAAGAAATTGCCCCTCTGGGCCCTTCTGAATCTCTCCCCTCTCACCTTAAACCTATGCCCTCTAGTTTTAGACTCCCCTACCTTTGGGAAAAGATGTTGACTATCTACCTTATCTATGCCCCTCATTATTTTATAGACCTCTATAAGATCACCCCTAAGCCTCCTACGCTCCAGGGAAAAAAGTCCCAGTCTATCCAGCCTCTCCTTATAACTCAAACCATCAAGTCCCGGCAACATCCTAGTAAATCTTTTCTGCACTCTTTCTAGTTTAATAATATCCTTTCTATAATAGGGTGACCAGAACTGCACACAGTATTCCAAGTGTGGCCGTACCAATGTCTTGTACAACTTCAACAAGACGTCCCAACTCCTATATTCAATGTTCTGACCAATGAAACCAAGCATGCCGAATGCCTTCTTCACCACCCTGTCCACCTGCGACTCCACCTTCAAGGAGCTATGAACCTGTACTCCTAGATCTCTTTGTTCTATAACTCTCCCCAACGCCATACCATTAACTGAGTAGGTCCTGGCCTGATTCGATCTGCCAAAATGCATCACCTCACATTTATCTAAATTAAACTCCATCTGCCATTCGTCGGCCCACTGGCCTAATTGATCAAGATCCCGTTGCAATCCTAGATAACCTTCTTCACTATCCACTATGCCACCAATCTTGGTGTCATCTGCAAACTTACTAACCATGCCTCCTAAATTCTCATCCAAATCATTAATATAAATCACAAATAACAGTGGACCTAGCACCGATCCCTGAGGCACACCATTGGTCACAGGCCTCCAGTTTGAAAAACAACCCTCTACAACCACCCTCTGCCTTCTGTCGTCCAGCCAATTTTGAATCCAATTGGCAACCTCACCCTGGATCCCGTGAGCTTTAACCTTCTGCAACAACCTACCATGCGGTACCTTGTCAAAGGCTTTGCTAAAGTCCACGTAGACAACGTCTACTGCACTACCCTCATCTACCTTCTTGGTCACTCCCTCAAAAAACTCAATCAAATTTGTGAGACATGATTTTCCACGCACAAAGCCATGCTGACTGCCCCGAATCAGTCCTTGCCTCTCTAAATGCTTGTAGATCCTGTCTCTCAGAATACCTTCTAGCAACTTACCTACTACAGACGTTAGGCTCACCGGTCTGTAGTTCCCAGGCTTTTCCCTGCTGCCCTTCTTAAACAAGGGCACAACATTCGCCACTCTCCAATCTTCAGGCACCTCACCTGTGGCTGCCGATGATTCAAATATCTCGGTTAGGGGACCCGCAATTTCCTCCCTAGCCTCCCACAACATCCTGGGATACATTTCATCAGGTCCCGGGGTTCCTGCAGGTTGTGTTATTGGGAGGTGAGTAGAGATGCTGAGGATGGGTTTCTGCAGGTTGTGTTATTGGGAGGTGAGTGAAGATCCTGAGGATGGGTTTCTGCAGGTTGTGTTATTGGGAGGTGAGTGGAGATGCTGAGGATGGGTTTCTGCAGGTTGTGTTATTGGGAGGTTAGTGAAGATGCTGAGGATGGGTTTCTGCAGGTTGTGTTATTGGAAGGTCAGTGAAGATGCTGAGGATGGGTTTATGCAAGTTGTGTTATTGGAAGGTTAGTGGAGATGCTGAGGATCGGTTTCTGCAGGCTGTGTTATTGGGAGGTGAGTGTAGATGCTGAGGATGGGTTTCTGCAGATTGTGGTATTGGGAGGTGAGTGGAGATGCTGAGGATGGGTTTCTGCAGGTTGTGTTATTGGAAGGTGAGTGAAGACGCTGAGGATGGGTTTCTGCAGGTTGTGTTATTGGGAGGTGAGTGAAGAGGCTGAGAATGGATTTCTGCAGGTTGTGTTATTGGACGGTGAGTGGAGATGCTGTGGGTGGATTTCTACAGGTTGTGTTATTGGGAGGTGAGTGAAGATGCTGAGGATGGGTTTCTGCAGATTGTGTTATTGGGAGGTGAGTGGAGATGCTGAGGATGGATTTCTACAGGTTGTGTTATTGGGAGGTGAGTGAAGATGCTGAGGATGGGTTTCTGCAGGTTGTGTTATTGGGAGGTGAGGGAAGAATCTGAGGACGGGTTTCTGCAGGTTGTGTTATTGGAAGGTGTGTGAAGATGCTGAGGACGGGTTTCTGCAGGTTGTGTTATTGGAAGGTGTGTGAAGATGCTGAGGATGGGTTTCTACAGGTTGTGTTATTGGGAGGTGAGTGACGATGCTGAGGATGGGCTTCTACAGGTTGTGTTATTGGGAGGTGAGTGAAGATGCTGAGGATGTGTTTCTGCAGGTTGTGTTATTGTGAGGTGAGTGACGATGCTGAGGATGGGTTTCTGCAGGTTGTGTTATTGTGAGGTGATTGGAGATGCTGAGGATGGGTTTCTGCAGGTTGTGTTATTGGGAGGTGAGTGAAGATGCTGAGGATGGGTTTCTGCAGATTGTGTTATTGGGAGGTGAGTGGAGATGCTGAGGATGGGTTTCTGCAGGTTGTGTTATTGGGAAGTGAGTGGAGATGCGGAGGATGGATTTCTGCAGGTTGTGTTATTGGGAGGTGAGTGAAGATGCTGAGGATGGGTTTCTGCAGATTGTGTTATTGGAAGGTTAGGGAAAATGCTGAGGATGGTTTTCTGCAGGTTGTGTTATTGGGAGGTGAGTGGAGATGCTGCGGATGAGTTTCTGCAGTTTGTGTTATTGGGAGGTTAGTGGAGTTGCTGAGGATGGGTTTCTGCAGGTTGTGTTATTGGGAGGTTAGTGGTGTTGCTGAGAATGGGTTTCTGCAGGTTGTGTTATTGGCAGGTTAGTGGAGTTGCTGAGGATGGGTTTCTGCGGGTTGTGTTATTGGGAGGTTAGTGGGGTTGCTGAGGATGGGTTTCTGCAGGTTGTGTTATTGGGAGGTTAGTGGAGTTGCTGAGGATGGGTTTCTGCAGGTTGTGTTATTGGAAGGTGAGTGAAGACACTGAGGATGGGTTTCTGCAGGTTGTGTTATTAGGAGGTGAGTGAAGATGCTGAGGATGGGTTTCTGCAGTTTGTGTAATTGGAAGGTGAGTGAAGATGCTGAGAATGGGTTTCTGCAGGTTGTGTTATTGGGAGGTGAGTGGAGATGCTGAGGATGGGTTTCTGCAGGTTGTGTTATTGGGAGGTGAGTGAAGACGCTGAGGATGGGTTTCTGCAGTTTGTGTTATTGGGAGTTGAGTGGAGATGCTGAGGATGGGTTCTGCAGGTTGTGTTATTGAACGGTGAGTGGAGATGCTGAGGATGGATTTCTACAGGTTGTGTTACTGGAAGGTGAGTGGAGATGCTGAGGATGGGTTTCTGCAGGTTGTGTTATTGGAAGGTGAGTGAAGACGCTGAGGATGGGTTTCTGCAGGTTGTGTTATTGGACGGTGAGTGGAGACGCTGAGGATGGGTTTCTGCAGGTTGTGTTATTTGACGGTGAGTGGAGATGCTGAGGATGGATTTCTACAGGTTGTGTTACTGGATGGTGGGTGGAGATACTATGGATGGGTGTCTTCAGGTTGTGTTATTGGGGGGTGAGTGGAGATGCTGAGGATGGGTTTCTGCAGGTTGTGTTATTGGGAGGTGAGTGAAGATGCTGAGGATGGGTTTCTGCAGGTTGTGTTATTGGGAGGTGAGTGGAGATGCTGCGGATGAGTTTCTGCAGTTTGTGTTATTGGGAGGTTAGTGGAGTTGCTGAGGATGGGTTTCTGCAGGTTGTGTTATTGGGAGGTTAGTGGAGTTGCTGAGGATGGGTTTCTGCAGGTTGTGTTATTGGGAGCTTAGTGGAGTTGCTGAGGATGGGTTTCTGCAGGTTGTGTTATTGGGAGGTGAGTGGAGATGCTGTGGATGGGTTTCTGCAGGTTGTGTTATTGGGAGGTGAGTGGAGATGCTGAGGATGGGTTTCTGCAGGTTGTGTTATTGGGAGGTGAGTGGAGATGCTGAGGATGGGTTTCTGCAGGTTGTGTTATTGGGAGGTGAGTGAAGACGCTGAGGATGGGTTTCTGCAGTTTGTGTTATTGGGAGGTGAGTGGAGATGCTGAGGATGGGTTCTGCAGGTTGTGTTATTGAACGGTGAGTGGAGATGCTGAGGATGGATTTCTACAGGTTGTGTTACTGGAAGGTGAGTGGAGATGCTATGGATGGGTTTCTTCAGGTTGTGTTATTGGGGGGTGAGTGGAGATGCTGAGTATGGGTTTCTGCAGGTTGTGTTATTGGGAGATTAGTGGAGATGTTGAGTATGGGTTTCTGCAGGTTGTGTTATTGGGAGGTGAGTGAAGACGCTGAGGATGGGTTTCTGCAGTTTGTGTTATTGGGAGGTGAGTGGAGATGCTGAGGATGGGTTTCTGCAGGTTGTGTTATTGGGAGGTGAGTGGAGATGCTGAGGATGGGTTTTTGCAGGTTGTGTTACTGGAAGGTGAGTGGAGATGCTGAGGATGGGTTTCTGCGGGTTGTGTTATTGGGAGGTGAGTGGCGATGCTGAGGATGGGTTTCTGCAGGTTGTGATATTGGGAGGTGAGTGGAGATGCTGAGGATGGGTTTCTGCAGGTTGTGTTATTGGGAGGTGATTGAAGACACTGAGGATGGGTTTCTGCAGGTTGTGTTATTAGGAGGTGAGTGAAGATGCTGAGGATGGGTTTCTGCAGTTTGTGTTATTGCAAGGTGAGTGAAGATGCTGAGAATGGGTTTCTGCAGGTTGTGTTATTGGGAGGTGAGTGGAGATGCTGAGGATGGGTTTCTGCAGGTTGTGTTATTGGGAGGTGAGTGAAGACGCTGAGGATGGGTTTCTGCAGTTTGTGTTATTGGGAGTTGAGTGGAGATGCTGAGGATGGGTTCTGCAGGTTGTGTTATTGAACGGTGAGTGGAGATGCTGAGGATGGATTTCTACAGGTTGTGTTACTGGAAGGTGAGTGGAGATGCTGAG
This sequence comes from Scyliorhinus torazame, assembly GCF_047496885.1. Taxonomy (NCBI): domain Eukaryota; kingdom Metazoa; phylum Chordata; class Chondrichthyes; order Carcharhiniformes; family Scyliorhinidae; genus Scyliorhinus; species Scyliorhinus torazame. The sequence goes on along the minus strand of NW_027307913.1, from coordinate 144,483 downwards.
GATGGGTTTCTGCAGGTTGTGTTATTGAGAGGTGAATGGAGTAACTGAGGATGGGTTTCTTCAGGTTGTGATATTGGGAGGTGAGTGGAGGTGCTGAGAATGGGTTTATGCAGGTTGTGTTATTGGAAGGTTAGTGGAAATGCTGAGGATGGGTTTCTGCAGGTTGTGTTATTGGGAGGTGAGTGGAGATGCTGAGAATGGGTTTATGCAGGTTGTGTTATTGGAAGGTTAGTGGAGATGCTGAGGATGGGTTTCTGCAGGTTGTGTTATTGGGAGGTGAGTGGAGATGCTGAGAATGGGTTTATGCAGGTTGTGTTATTGGAAGGTTAGTGGAGATGCTGAGGATGGGTTTCTGCAGGTTGTGTTATTGGGAGGTGAGTGGAGATGCTGAGAATGGGTTTATGCAGGTTGTGTTATTGGAAGGTTAGTGGAGATGCTGAGGATGGGTTTCTGCAGGTTGTGTTATTGGGAGGTTAGTGAAGATGCTGAGGATGGGTTTCTGCAGGTTGTGTTATTGGGAGATGAGTGGAGATGCTGAGAATGGGTTTATGCAGGTTGTGTTATTGGAAGGTTAGTGGAGATGCTGAGGATGGGTTTCTGCAGGTTGTGTTATTGGGAGGTGAGTGGAGATGCTGAGGATGGGTTTATGCAGGTTGTGTTATTGGAAGGTTAGTGGAGATGCTGAGGATGGGTTTCTGCAGGTTGTGTTATTGGGAGGTTAGTGAAGATGCTGAGGATGGGTTTCTGCAGGTTGTGTTATTGGGAGATGAGTGGAGATGCTGAGAATGGGTTTATGCAGGTTGTGTTATTGGAAGGTTAGTGGAGATGCTGAGGATGGGTTTCTGCAGGTTGTGTTATTGGGAGGTGAGTGGAGATGCTGAGGATGGGTTTATGCAGGTTGTGTTAGTGGACGGTTAGTGGAGATGCTGAGGATGGGTTTCTGCAGGTTGTGTTATTGGGAGGTTAGTGAAGATGCTGAGGATGGGTTCCTGCAGGTTGTGTTATTGGGAGGTGAGTGGAGATGCTGAGGATGGGTTTCTGCAGGTTGTGTTATTGGGAGGTGAGTGAAGATCCTGAGGATGGGTTTCTGCAGGTTGTGTTATTGGGAGGTGAGTGGAGATGCTGAGGATGGGTTTCTGCAGGTTGTGTTATTGGGAGGTTAGTGAAGATGCTGAGGATGGGTTTCTGCAGGTTGTGTTATTGGAAGGTCAGTGAAGATGCTGAGGATGGGTTTATGCAGGTTGTGTTATTGGAAGGTGAGTGAAGACGCTGAGGATGGGTTTCTGCAGGTTGTGTTATTGGGAGGTGAGTGAAGAGGCTGAGAATGGATTTCTGCAGGTTGTGTTATTGGACGGTGAGTGGAGATGCTGTGGATGGATTACTACAGGTTGTGTTATTGGGAGGTGAGTGAAGATGCTGAGGATGGGTTTCTGCAGGTTGTGTTATTGGGAGGTGAGGGAAGAATCAGAGGACGGGTTTCTGCAGGTTGTGTTATTGGAAGGTGTGTGAAGATGCTGATGATGGGTTTCTACAGGTTGTGTTATTGGGAGGTGAGTGAAGATGCTGAGGATGTGTTTCTGCAGGTTGTGTTATTGGGAGGTGAGTGACGATGCTGAGGATGGGTTTCTGCAGGTTGTGTTATTGTGAGGTGATTGGAGATGCTGAGGATGGGTTTCTGCAGTTTGTGTTATTGGGAGGTTAGTGAAGATGCTGAGGATGGGTTTCTGCAGATTGTGTTATTGGGAGGTGAGTGGAGATGCTGAGGATGGGTTTCTGCAGGTTGTGTTATTGGGAGGTGAGTGGAGATGCTGAGGATGGGTTTCTGCAGATTGTGTTATTGGGAGGTGAGTGGAGATGCTGAGGATGGGTTTCTGCAGGTTGTGTTATTGGGAGGTGAGTGGAGATGCTGAGGATGGATTTCTGCAGGTTGTGTTATTGGGAGGTGAGTGGAGATGCTGAGGATGGGTTTCTGCAGGTTGTGTTATTGGGAGGTGAGTGGAGATGCTGAGGATGGGTTTCTGCAGATTGTGTTATTGGGAGGTGAGTGGAGATGCTGAGGATGGGTTTCTGCAGGTTGTGTTATTGGGAGGTGAGTGGAGATGCTGAGGATGGATTTCTGCAGGTTGTGTTATTGGGAGGTGAGTGAAGATGCTGAGGATGGGTTTCTGCAGATTGTGTTATTGGAAGGTTAGGGAAAATGCTCAGGATGGTTTTCTGCAGGTTGTGTTATTGGGAGGTGAGTGAAGATGCTGAGGATGGGTTTCTGCAGTTTTTGTTATCGGGAGGTGAGTGGAGATGCTGCGGATGAGTTTCTGCAGTTTGTGTTATTGGGAGGTTAGTGGAGTTGCTGAGGATGGGTTTCTGCAGGTTGTGTTATTGGGAGGTTAGTGGGGTTGCTGAGAATGGGTTTCTGCAGGTTGTGTTATTGGCAGGTTAGTGGAGTTGCTGAGGATGGGTTTCTGCAGGTTGTGTTATTGGGAGGTTAGTGGGGTTGCTGAGGATGGGTTTCTGCAGGTTGTGTTATTGGGAGGTTAGTGGAGTTGCTGAGGATGGGTTTCTGCAGATTGTGTTATTGGACGGTGAGTGGAGATGCTGAGGATGGATTTCTACAGGTTGTGTTACTGGATGGTGGGTGGAGATACTATGGATGGGTTTCTTCAGGTTGTGTTATTGTGGGGTGAGTGGAGATGCTGAGGATGGGTTTCTGCAGGTTGTGTTATTGGGACGTGAGTGGAGATGCTGAGGATGGGTTTCTGCAGGTTGTGTTATTGGGAGGTGAGTGAAGAGGCTGAGAATGGATTTCTGCAGGTTGTGTTATTGGACGGTGAGTGGAGATGCTGTGCATGGATTTCTACAGGTTGTGTTATTGGGAGGTGAGTGAAGATGCTGAGGATGGGTTTCTGCAGATTGTGTTATTGGGAGGTGAGTGGAGATGCTGAGGATGGATTTCTACAGGTTGTGTTATTGGGAGGTGAGTGAAGATGCTGAGGATGGGTTTCTGCAGGTTGTGTTATTGGGAGGTGAGTGAAGATGCTGAGGATGGGTTTCTGCAGATTGTGTTATTGGGAGGTGAGTGGAGATGCTGAGGATGGGTTTCTGCAGGTTGTGTTATTGGGAGGTGAGTGGAGATGCTGAGGATGGATTTCTGCAGGTTGTGTTATTGGGAGGTGAGTGAAGATGCTGAGGATGGGTTTCTGCAGATTGTGTTATTGGAAGGTTAGGGAAAATGCTGAGGATGGTTTTCTGCAGGTTGTGTTATTGGGAGGTGAGTGAAGATGCTGAGGATGGGTTTCTGCAGTTTTTGTTATAGGGAGGTGAGTGGAGATGCTGCGGATGAGTTTCTGCAGTTTGTGTTATTGGGAGGTTAGTGGAGTTGCTGAGGATGGGTTTCTGCAGGTTGTGTTATTGGGAGGTTAGTGGGGTTGCTGAGAATGGGTTTCTGCAGGTTGTGTTATTGGCAGGTTAGTGGAGTTGCTGAGGATGGGTTTCTGCAGGTTGTGTTATTGGGAGGTTAGTGGGGTTGCTGAGGATGGGTTTCTACAGGTTGTGTTATTGGGAGGTTAGTGGAGTTGCTGAGGATGGGTTTCTGCAGGTTGTGTTATTGGAAGGTGAGTGAAGACGCTGAGGATGGGTTTCTGCAGGTTGTGTAATTGGGAGGTGAGTGGAGACGCTGAGGATGGGTTTCTGCAGGTTGTGTTATTGGACGGTGAGTGGAGATGCTGAGGATGGATTTCTACAGGTTGTGTTACTGGATGGTGGGTGGAGATATTATGGATGGGTTTCTTCAGGTTGTGTTATTGGGGGGTGAGTGGAGATGCTGAGGATGGGTTTCTGCAGGTTGTGTTATTGGGAGGTGAGTGGAGATGCTGAGGATGGGTTTCTGCAGTTCGTGTTATTGGAAGGTGAGTGAAGACGCTGAGGATGGGTTTCTGCAGGTTGTGTTATTGGGAGGTGAGTGAAGAGGCTGAGAATGGATTTCTGCAGGTTGTGTTATTGGACGGTGAGTGGAGATGCTGTGGATGGATTTCTACAGGTTGTGTTATTGGGAGGTGAGTGAAGATGCTGAGGATGGGTTTCTGCAGATTGTGTTATTGGGAGGTGAGTGGAGATGCTGAGGATGGATTTCTACAGGTTGTGTTATTGGGAGGTGAGTGAAGATGCTGAGGATGGGTTTCTGCAGGTTGTGTTATTGGGAGGTGAGGGAAGAATCTGAGGACGGGTTTCTGCAGGTTGTGTTATTGGAAGGTGTGTGAAGATGCTGAGGATGGGTTTCTGCAGGTTGTGTTATTGGGAGGTGAGTGACGATGCTGATGATGGGTTTCTACAGGTTGTGTTATTGGGAGGTGAGTGAAGATGCTGAGGATGTGTTTCTGCAGGTTGTGTTATTGGGAGGTGAGTGGAGATGCTGAGGATTGGTTTCTGCAGGTTGTGTTATTGGGAGTGAGTGACGATGCTGAGGATGGGTTTCTACAGGTTGTGTTATTGGGAGGTGAGTGAAGATGCTGGGCATGTGTTTCGGCAGGTTGTGTTATTGGGAGGTGAGTGAAGATGCTGAGGATGGGTTTCTGCAGGTTGTGTTATTGGGAGGTGAGTGACGATGCTGAGGATGGGTTTCTACAGGTTGTGTTATTGGGAGGTGAGTGAAGATGCTGAGGATGGGTTTCTGCAGGTTGTGTTATTGGGAGGTGAGTGGAGATGCTGAGGATGGGTTTCTGCAGGTTGTGTTATTGGGAGGTGAGTGACGATGCTGAGGATGGGTTTCTGCAGGTTGTGTTATTGTGAGGTGAGTGAAGATGCTGAGGATGGGTTTCTGCAGGTTGTATTATTGGGAGGTGAGTGAAGATGCTGAGGATGGGTTTCTGCAGATTGTGTTATTGGGAGGTGAGTGGAGATGCTGAGGATGGGTTTCTGCAGGTTGTGTTATTGGGAGGTGAGTGGAGATGCTGAGGATGGATTTCTGCAGATTGTGTTATTGGGAGGTGAGTGACGATGCTGAGGATGGGTTTCGGCAGGTTGTGTTATTGGGAGGTGAGTGAAGATGCTGAGGATGGGTTTCTGCAGATAGTGTTATTGGAAGGTTAGGGAAAATGCTGAGGATGGTTTTCTGCAGGTTGTGTTATTGGGAGGTGAGTGAAGATGCTGAGGATGGGTTTCTGCAGTTTTTGTTATAGGGAGGTGAGTGGAGATGCTGCGGATGAGTTTCTGCAGTTTGTGTTATTGGGAGGTTAGTGGAGTTGCTGAGGATGGGTTTCTGCAGGTTGTGTTATTGGGAGGTTAGTGGGGTTGCTGAGAATGGGTTTCTGCAGGTTGTGTTATTGGCAGGTTAGTGGAGTTGCTGAGGATGGGTTTCTGCAGGTTGTGTTATTGGGAGGTTAGTGGGGTTGCTGAGGATGGGTTTCTGCAGGTTGTGTTATTGGGAGGTTAGTGGAGTTGCTGAGGATGGGTTTCTGCAGGTTGTGTTATTGGAAGGTGAGTGAAGACGCTGAGGATGGGTTTCTGCAGGTTGTGTTATTGGACGGTGAGTGGAGACGCTGAGGATGGGTTTCTGCAGGTTGTGTTATTGGGAGGTGAGTGAAGATGCTGAGGATGGATTTCTACAGGTTGTGTTACTGGATGGTGGGTGGAGATACTATGGATGGGTTTCTTCAGGTTGTGTTATTGGGGGGTGAGTGGAGATGCTGAGGATGGGTTTCTGCAGGTTGTGTTATTGGGAGGTGAGTGAAGATGCTGAGGATGGGTTTCTGCAGGTTGTGTTATTGGAAGGTGAGTGGAGATGCTGAGGTTGGGTTTCTGCAGGTTGTGTTATTGGAAGGTGAGTGAAGATGCTGAGGATGGGTTTCTGGAGGTTGTGTTATTGGGAGGTGAGTGGAGATGCTGAGGATGGATTTCTGCAGGTTGTATTATTGGGAGGTGAGTGAAGATGCTGAGGATGGGTTTCTGCAGGTTGTGTTATTGGAAGGTGAGTGGAGATGCTGAGGATGGGTTTCTGCAGGTTGTGGTATTGGGAGATTAGTGAAGATGCTGAGGATGGGTTTCTGCAGGTTGTGTTATTGGGAGGTGAGTGAAGATGCTGAGGATGGGTTTCTGCAGGTTGTGGTATTGGGAGGTTAGTGAAGATGCTGAGGATGGGTTTCTGCAGGTTGTGTTATTGGGAGGTGAGTGGAGATGCTGTGGATGGGTTTCTGCAGGTTGTGCTATTGGACGGTGAGTGGAGATGTTGAGGTTGGGTTTCTGCAGGTTGTGTTACTGGAAGGTGAGTGAAGATGCTGAGGATGGGTTTCTGCAGGTTGTGTTATTGGAAGGTGAGTGGAGATGCTGCGGCTGGGTTTCTGCAGTTTGTGTTATTGGAAGGTGAGTGAAGATGCTGAGGAATGATTTCTGCAGGTTGTATTATTGGGAGGTGAGTGAAGATGCTGAGGATGGATTTCTGCATGTTGTGTTATTGGGAGGTGAGTGGAGATGCTGAGGATGGATTTCTGCAGGTTGTGGTATTGGGAGGTTAGTGAAGATGCTGAGGATGGGTTTCTGCGGGTTGTGTTATTGGGAGGTGAGTGGAGTTGCTGAGGATGGGTTTCTGCAGGTTGTGTTATTGGGAGGTGAGTGGAGATGCTGAGGATGGGTTTCTGCAGGTTGTGTAATTGGGAGGTGAGTGGAGACGCTGAGGATGGGTTTCTGCAGGTTGTGTTATTGGACGGTGAGTGGAGATGCTGAGGATGGATTTCTACAGGTTGTGTTACTGGATGGTGGGTGGAGATATTATGGATGGGTTTCTTCAGGTTGTGTTATTGGGGGGTGAGTGGAGATGCTGAGGATGGGTTTCTGCAGGTTGTGTTATTGGGAGGTGAGTGGAGATGCTGAGGATGGGTTTCTGCAGTTCGTGTTATTGGAAGGTGAGTGAAGACGCTGAGGATGGGTTTCTGCAGGTTGTGTTATTGGGAGGTGAGTGAAGAGGCTGAGAATGGATTTCTGCAGGTTGTGTTATTGGACGGTGAGTGGAGATGCTGTGGATGGATTTCTACAGGTTGTGTTATTGGGAGGTGAGTGAAGATGCTGAGGATGGGTTTCTGCAGATTGTGTTATTGGGAGGTGAGTGGAGATGCTGAGGATGGATTTCTACAGGTTGTGTTATTGGGAGGTGAGTGAAGATGCTGAGGATGGGTTTCTGCAGGTTGTGTTATTGGGAGGTGAGGGAAGAATCTGAGGACGGGTTTCTGCAGGTTGTGTTATTGGAAGGTGTGTGAAGATGCTGAGGATGGGTTTCTGCAGGTTGTGTTATTGGGAGGTGAGTGACGATGCTGATGATGGGTTTCTACAGGTTGTGTTATTGGGAGGTGAGTGAAGATGCTGAGGATGTGTTTCTGCAGGTTGTGTTATTGGGAGGTGAGTGGAGATGCTGAGGATTGGTTTCTGCAGGTTGTGTTATTGGGAGTGAGTGACGATGCTGAGGATGGGTTTCTACAGGTTGTGTTATTGGGAGGTGAGTGAAGATGCTGGGCATGTGTTTCGGCAGGTTGTGTTATTGGGAGGTGAGTGAAGATGCTGAGGATGGGTTTCTGCAGGTTGTGTTATTGGGAGGTGAGTGACGATGCTGAGGATGGGTTTCTACAGGTTGTGTTATTGGGAGGTGAGTGAAGATGCTGAGGATGGGTTTCTGCAGGTTGTGTTATTGGGAGGTGAGTGGAGATGCTGAGGATGGGTTTCTGCAGGTTGTGTTATTGGGAGGTGAGTGACGATGCTGAGGATGGGTTTCTGCAGGTTGTGTTATTGTGAGGTGAGTGAAGATGCTGAGGATGGGTTTCTGCAGGTTGTATTATTGGGAGGTGAGTGAAGATGCTGAGGATGGGTTTCTGCAGATTGTGTTATTGGGAGGTGAGTGGAGATGCTGAGGATGGGTTTCTGCAGGTTGTGTTATTGGGAGGTGAGTGGAGATGCTGAGGATGGATTTCTGCAGATTGTGTTATTGGGAGGTGAGTGACGATGCTGAGGATGGGTTTCGGCAGGTTGTGTTATTGGGAGGTGAGTGAAGATGCTGAGGATGGGTTTCTGCAGATTGTGTTATTGGAAGGTTAGGGAAAATGCTGAGGATGGTTTTCTGCAGGTTGTGTTATTGGGAGGTGAGTGAAGATGCTGAGGATGGGTTTCTGCAGTTTTTGTTATAGGGAGGTGAGTGGAGATGCTGCGGATGAGTTTCTGCAGTTTGTGTTATTGGGAGGTTAGTGGAGTTGCTGAGGATGGGTTTCTGCAGGTTGTGTTATTGGGAGGTTAGTGGGGTTGCTGAGAATGGGTTTCTGCAGGTTGTGTTATTGGCAGGTTAGTGGAGTTGCTGAGGATGGGTTTCTGCAGGTTGTGTTATTGGGAGGTTAGTGGGGTTGCTGAGGATGGGTTTCTGCAGGTTGTGTTATTGGGAGGTTAGTGGAGTTGCTGAGGATGGGTTTCTGCAGGTTGTGTTATTGGAAGGTGAGTGAAGACGCTGAGGATGGGTTTCTGCAGGTTGTGTTATTGGACGGTGAGTGGAGACGCTGAGGATGGGTTTCTGCAGGTTGTGTTATTGGGAGGTGAGTGAAGATGCTGAGGATGGATTTCTACAGGTTGTGTTACTGGATGGTGGGTGGAGATACTATGGATGGGTTTCTTCAGGTTGTGTTATTGGGGGGTGAGTGGAGATGCTGAGGATGGGTTTCTGCAGGTTGTGTTATTGGGAGGTGAGTGAAGATGCTGAGGATGGGTTTCTGCAGGTTGTGTTATTGGAAGGTGAGTGGAGATGCTGAGGTTGGGTTTCTGCAGGTTGTGTTATTGGAAGGTGAGTGAAGATGCTGAGGATGGGTTTCTGGAGGTTGTGTTATTGGGAGGTGAGTGGAGATGCTGAGGATGGATTTCTGCAGGTTGTATTATTGGGAGGTGAGTGAAGATGCTGAGGATGGGTTTCTGCAGGTTGTGTTATTGGAAGGTGAGTGGAGATGCTGAGGATGGGTTTCTGCAGGTTGTGGTATTGGGAGATTAGTGAAGATGCTGAGGATGGGTTTCTGCAGGTTGTGTTATTGGGAGGTGAGTGAAGATGCTGAGGATGGGTTTCTGCAGGTTGTGGTATTGGGAGGTTAGTGAAGATGCTGAGGATGGGTTTCTGCAGGTTGTGTTATTGGGAGGTGAGTGGAGATGCTGTGGATGGGTTTCTGCAGGTTGTGCTATTGGACGGTGAGTGGAGATGTTGAGGTTGGGTTTCTGCAGGTTGTGTTACTGGAAGGTGAGTGAAGATGCTGAGGATGGGTTTCTGCAGGTTGTGTTATTGGAAGGTGAGTGGAGATGCTGCGGCTGGGTTTCTGCAGTTTGTGTTATTGGAAGGTGAGTGAAGATGCTGAGGAAGGATTTCTGCAGGTTGTATTATTGGGAGGTGAGTGAAGATGCTGAGGATGGATTTCTGCATGTTGTGTTATTGGGAGGTGAGTGGAGATGCTGAGGATGGATTTCTGCAGGTTGTGGTATTGGGAGGTTAGTGAAGATGCTGAGGATGGGTTTCTGCGGGTTGTGTTATTGGGAGGTGAGTGGAGTTGCTGAGGATGGGTTTCTGCAGGTTGTGTTATTGGGAGGTGAGTGGAGATGCTGAGGATGGGTTTCTGCAGGTTGTGTTATTGGGTGGTGAGTGGAGGTGCTGAGGATGGGTTTCTGCAGGTTGTGTTATTGGGAGGTTAGTGGAGTTGCTGAGGATGGGTTTCTGAAGGTTGTGTTATTGGGAGGTTAGTGGAGTTGCTGAGGATGGGTTTCTGCAGGTTGTTTTATTGGGAGGTGAATGGAGATGCTGAGGATGGGTTTCTGCAGGTTGTGTTATTGGGAGGTGAGTGGAGATGCTGAGGATTGATTTCTGCATGTTGTATTATTGGAAGGTGAGTGGAGATGCTGAGGATGGGTTTCTGCAGGTTGTGTTATTGGAAGGTGAGTGAAGCTGCTGAGGATGGGTTTCTGCAGGTTGTGTTATTGGAAGGTGAGTGGAGATGCTGAGGATGGGTTTCTGCAGGTTGTGTTATTGGGAGGTGAGTGGAGATGCTGAGGATGGGTTTCTGCATGTTGTGTTATTGGGAGGTGAGTGGAGATGCTGAGGATGGGTTTCTGCAGGTTGTGTTATTGGGAGGTGAGTGGAGATGCTGAGGATGGGTTTCTGCAGGTTGTGTTATTGGGAGGTGGATGAAGATGCTGAGGATGAGTTTCTGCAGGTTGTGTTATTGGGAGGTGAGTGGAGATGCTGCGGATGAGTTTCTGCAGTTTGTGTTATTGGGAGGTTAGTGGAGTTGCTGAGGATGGGTTTCTGCAGGTTGTGTTATTGGGAGGTTAGTGGAGTTAGTGGGCAGCACGGTAGCACAAGTGGATAGCACTGTGGCTTCACAGCGCCAGGGTCCCAGGTTCGATTCCCCGCTGGGTCACTGTCTGTGCGGAGTCTGCACGTTCTCCCCGTGTCTGCGTGGGTTTCCTCCGGGTGCTCCGGTTTCCTCCCACAGTCCAAAGACGTGCAGGTTAGGTGGATTGGCCATGCTAAAAATTGCCCGTAGTGTCCATAAGGGTTGGGAGGGGTTATTGGGTTGCGGGGATAGGGTGGAAGTGAGGGATTAATGTGGGTCGGTGCAGACTCGATGGGCCGAATGGCCTCCTTCTGCACTGTATGTTCTATGTAATCTATGTTGCTGAGGATGAGTTTCTGCAGGTTGTGTTATTGGGAGCTTAGTGGAGTTGCTGAGGATGGGTTTCTGCAGGTTGTGTTATTGGGAGGTGAGTGGAGATGCTGTGGATGGGTTTCTGCAGGTTGTGTTATTGGGAGGTGAGTGGAGATGCTGAGGATGGGTTTCTGCAGGTTGTGTTATTGGGAGGTGAGTGGAGATGCTGAGGATGGGTTTCTGCAGGTTGTGTTATTGGGAGGTGAGTGAAGACGCTGAGGATGGGTTTCTGCAGTTTGTGTTATTGGGAGGTGAGTGGAGATGCTGAGGATGGGTTCTGCAGGTTGTGTTATTGAACGGTGAGTGGAGATGCTGAGGATGGATTTCTACAGGTTGTGTTACTGGAAGGTGAGTGGAGATGCTATGGATGGGTTTCTTCAGGTTGTGTTATTGGGGGGTGAGTGGAGATGCTGAGTATGGGTTTCTGCAGGTTGTGTTATTGGGAGATTAGTGGAGATGTTGAGTATGGGTTTCTGCAGGTTGTGTTATTGGGAGGTGAGTGAAGACGCTGAGGATGGGTTTCTGCAGTTTGTGTTATTGGGAGGTGAGTGGAGATGCTGAGGATGGGTTTCTGCAGGTTGTGTTATTGGGAGGTGAGTGGAGATGATGAGGATGGGTTTCTGCAGGTTGTGTTATTGGAAGGTGAGTGGAGATGCTGAGGATGGGTTTCTGCAGGTTGTGTTATTGGGAGGTGAGTGGAGATGCTGTGGATGGGTTTCTGCAGGTTGTGCTATTGGACGGTGAGTGGAGATGTTGAGGTTGGGTTTCTGCAGGTTGTGTTACTGGAAGGTGAGTGAAGATGCTGAGGATGGGTTTCTGCAGGTTGTGTTATTGGAAGGTGAGTGGAGATGCTGCGGCTGGGTTTCTGCAGTTTGTGTTATTGGAAGGTGAGTGAAGATGCTGAGGAAGGATTTCTGCAGGTTGTATTATTGGGAGGTGAGTGAAGATGCTGAGGATGGATTTCTGCATGTTGTGTTATTGGGAGGTGAGTGGAGATGCTGAGGATGGATTTCTGCAGGTTGTGGTATTGGGAGGTTAGTGAAGATGCTGAGGATGGGTTTCTGCGGGTTGTGTTATTGGGAGGTGAGTGGAGTTGCTGAGGATGGGTTTCTGCAGGTTGTGTTATTGGGAGGTGAGTGGAGATGCTGAGGATGGGTTTCTGCAGGTTGTGTTATTGGGTGGTGAGTGGAGATGCTGAGGATGGGTTTCTGCAGGTTGTGTTATTGGGAGGTTAGTGGAGTTGCTGAGGATGGGTTTCTGAAGGTTGTGTTATTGGGAGGTTGGGATGTTGCTGAGGATGGGTTTCTGCAGGTTGTGTTATTGGGAGGTGAGTGGAGATGCTGAGGATGGGTTTCTGCAGGTTGTGTTATTGGGAGGTGAGTGGAGATGCTGAGGATTGATTTCTGCATTTTGTATTATTGGAAGGTGAGTGGAGATGCTGAGGATGGGTTTCTGCAGGTTGTGTTATTGGAAGGTGAGTGAAGCTGCTGAGGATGGGTTTCTGCTGGTTGTGTTATTGGAAGGTGAGTGGAGATGCTGAGGATGGGTTTCTGCAGGTTGTGTTATTGGGAGGTGAGTGGAGATGCTGAGGATGGGTTTCTGCATGTTGTGTTATTGGGAGGTGAGTGGAGATGCTGAGGATGGGTTTCTGCAGGTTGTGTTATTGGGAGGTGAGTGGAGTTGCTGAGGATGGGTTTCTGCAGGTTGTGTTATTGGGAGGTGAGTGGAGATGCTGAGGATGGGTTTCTGCAGGTTGTGTTATTGGGTGGTGAGTGGAGATGCTGAGGATGGGTTTCTGCAGGTTGTGTTATTGGGAGGTTAGTGGAGTTGCTGAGGATGGGTTTCTGAAGGTTGTGTTATTGGGAGGTTGGGATGTTGCTGAGGATGGGTTTCTGCAGGTTGTGTTATTGGGAGGTGAGTGGAGATGCTGAGGATGGGTTTCTGCAGGTTGTGTTATTGGGAGGTGAGTGGAGATGCTGAGGATTGATTTCTGCATGTTGTATTATTGGAAGGTGAGTGGAGATGCTGAGGATGGGTTTCTGCAGGTTGTGTTATTGGAAGGTGAGTGAAGCTGCTGAGGATGGGTTTCTGCTGGTTGTGTTATTGGAAGGTGAGTGGAGATGCTGAGGATGGGTTTCTGCAGGTTGTGTTATTGGGACGTGAGTGGAGATGCTGAGGATGGGTTTCTGCATGTTGTGTTATTGGGAGGTGAGTGGAGATGCTGAGGATGGGTTTCTGCAGGTTGTGTTATTGGGAGGTGAGTGGAGATGCTGAGGATGGGTTTCTGCAGGTTGTGTTATTGGGAGGTGGATGAAGATGCTGAGGATGAGTTTCTGCAGGTTGTGTTATTGGGAGGTGAGTGGAGATGCTGCGGATGAGTTTCTGCAGTTTGTGTTATTGGGAGGTTAGTGGAGTTGCTGAGGATGGGTTTCTGCAGGTTGTGTTATTGGGAGGTTAGTGGAGTTGCTGAGGATGGGTTTCTGCAGGTTGTGTTATTGGGAGCTTAGTGGAGTTGCTGAGGATGGGTTTCTGCAGGTTGTGTTATTGGGAGGTGAGTGGAGATGCTGTGGATGGGTTAATGCAGGTTGTGTTATTGGGAGGTGAGTGGAGATGCTGAGGATGGGTTTCTGCAGGTTGTGTTATTGGGAGGTGAGTGGAGATGCTGAGGATGGGTTTCTGCAGGTTGTGTTATTGGGAGGTGAGTGAAGACGCTGAGGATGGGTTTCTGCAGTTTGTGTTATTGGGAGGTGAGTGGAGATGCTGAGGATGGGTTCTGCAGGTTGTGTTATTGAACGGTGAGTGGAGATGCTGAGGATGGATTTCTACAGGTTGTGTTACTGGAAGGTGAGTGGAGATGCTATGGATGGGTTTCTTCAGGTTGTGTTATTGGGGGGTGAGTGGAGATGCTGAGTATGGGTTTCTGCAGGTTGTGTTATTGGGAGATTAGTGGAGATGTTGAGTATGGGTTTCTGCAGGTTGTGTTATTGGGAGGTGAGTGAAGACGCTGAGGATGGGTTTCTGCAGTTTGTGTTATTGGGAGGTGAGTGGAGATGCTGAGGATGGGTTTCTGCAGGTTGTGTTATTGGGAGGTGAGTGGAGATGATGAGGATGGGTTTCTGCAGGTTGTGTTATTGGAAGGTGAGTGGAGATGCTGAGGATGGGTTTCTGCAGGTTGTGTTATTGGGAGGTGAGTGGCGATGCTGAGGATGGGTTTCTGCAGGTTGTGATATTGGGAGGTGAGTGGAGATGCTGAGGATGGGTTTCTGCAGGTTGTGTTATTGGGAGGTGAGTGAAGACGCTGAGGATGGGTTTCTGCAGGTTGTGTTATTAGGAGGTGAGTGAAGATGCTGAGGATGGGTTTCTGCAGTTTGTGTTATTGGAAGGTGAGTGAAGATGCTGAGAATGGGTTTCTGCAGGTTGTGTTATTGGGAGGTGAGTGGAGATGCTGAGGATGGGTTTCTGCAGGTTGTGTTATTGGGAGGTGAGTGAAGACGCTGAGGATGGGTTTCTGCAGTTTGTGTTATTGGGAGTTGAGTGGAGATGCTGAGGATGGGTTTCTGCAGGTTGTGTTATTGAGAGGTGAGTGGAGTAACTGAGGATGGGTTTCTTCAGGTTGTGATATTGGGAGGTGAGTGGAGATGCTGAGAATGGGTTTATGCAGGTTGTGTTATTGGAAGGTTAGTGGAGATGCTGAGGATGGGTTTCTGCAGGTTGTGTTATTGGGAGGTGAGTGGAGATGCTGAGAATGGGTTTATGTAGGTTGTGTTATTGGAAGGTTAGTGGAGATGCTGAGGATGGGTTTCTGCAGGTTGTGTTATTGGGAGGTGAGTGGAGATGCTGAGAATGGGTTTATGCAGGTTGTGTTATTGGAAGGTTAGTGGAGATGCTGAGGATGGGTTTCTGCAGGTTGTGTTATTGGGAGGTGAGTGGAGATGCTGAGAATGGGTTTTTGCAGGTTGTGTTATTGGAAGGTTAGTGGAGATGCTGAGGATGGGTTTCTGCAGGTTGTGTTATTGGGAGGTGAGTGGAGATGCTGAGGATGGGTGTATGCAGGTTGTGTTATTGGAAGGTTAGTGGAGATGCTGAGGATGGGTTTCTGCAGGTTGTGTTATTGGGAGGTGAGTGGAGATGCTGAGGATGGGTTTATGCAGGTTGTGTTATTGGAAGGTTAGTGGAGATGCTGAGGATGGGTTTCTGCAGGTTGTGTTATTGGGAGGTTAGTGAAGATGCTGAGGATGGGTTTCTGCAGGTTGTGTTATTGGGAGATGAGTGGAGATGCTGAGAATGGGTTTATGCAGGTTGTGTTATTGGAAGGTTAGTGGAGATGCTGAGGATGGGTTTCTGCAGGTTGTGTTATTGGGAGGTGAGTGGAGATGCTGAGGATGGGTTTATGCAGGTTGTGTTAGTGGAAGGTTAGTGGAGATGCTGAGGATGGGTTTCTGCAGGTTGTGTTATTGGGAGGTTAGTGAAGATGCTGAGGATTGGTTCCTGCAGGTTGTGTTATTGGGAGGTGAGTGGAGATGCTGAGGATGGGTTTCTGCAGGTTGTGTTATTGGGAGGTGAGTGAAGATCCTGAGGATGGGTTTCTGCAGGTTGTGTTATTGGGAGGTGAGTGGAGATGCTGAGGATGGGTTTCTGCAGGTTGTGTTATTGGGAGGTTAGTGAAGATGCTGAGGATGGGTTTCTGCAGGTTGTGTTATTGGAAGGTCAGTGAAGATGCTGAGGATGGGTTTATGCAGGTTGTGTTATTGGAAGGTTAGTGGAGATGCTGAGGATGGGTTTCTGCAGGCTGTGTTATTGGGAGGTGAGTGTAGATGCTGAGGATGGGTTTCTGCAGATTGTGGTATTGGGAGGTGAGTGGAGATGCTGAGGATGGGTTTCTGCAGGTTGTGTTATTGGAAGGTGAGTGAAGACGCTGAGGAAGGATTTCTGCAGGTTGTATTATTGGGAGGTGAGTGAAGATGCTGAGGATGGATTTCTGCATGTTGTGTTATTGGGAGGTGAGTGGAGATGCTGAGGATGGATTTCTGCAGGTTGTGGTATTGGGAGGTTAGTGAAGATGCTGAGGATGGGTTTCTGCGGGTTGTGTTATTGGGAGGTGAGTGGAGTTGCTGAGGATGGGTTTCTGCAGGTTGTGTTATTGGGAGGTGAGTAGAGATGCTGAGGATGGGTTTCTGCAGGTTGTGTTATTGGGTGGTGAGTGGAGATGCTGAGGATGGGTTTCTGCAGGTTGTGTTATTGGGAGGTTAGTGGAGTTGCTGAGGATGTGTTTCTGAAGGTTGTGTTATTGGGAGGTTAGTGGAGTTGCTGAGGATGGGTTTCTGCAGGTTGTGTTATTGGGAGGTGAGTGGAGATGCTGAGGGTGGGTTTCTGCAGGTTGTGTTATTGGGAGGTGAGTGGAGATGCTGAGGATTGATTTCTGCATGTTGTATTATTGGAAGGTGAGTGGAGATGCTGAGGATGGGTTTCTGCAGGTTGTGTTATTGGAAGGTGAGTGAAGCTGCTGAGGATGGGTTTCTGCAGATTGTGTTATTGGAAGGTGAGTGGAGATGCTGAGGATGGGTTTCTGCAGGTTGTGTTATTGGGAGGTGAGTGGAGATGCTGAGGATGGGTTTCTGCATGTTGTGTTATTGGGAGGTGAGTGGAGATGCTGAGGATGGGTTTCTGCAGGTTGTGTTATTGGGAGGTGAGTGGAGATGCTGAGGATGGGTTTCTGCAGGTTGTGTTATTGGGAGGTGGATGAAGATGCTGAGGATGAGTTTCTGCAGGTTGTGTTATTGGGAGGTGAGTGGAGATGCTGCGGATGAGTTTCTGCAGTTTGTGTTATTGGGAGGTTAGTGGAGTTGCTGAGGATGGGTTTCTGCAGGTTGTGTTATTGGGAGGTTAGTGGAGTTGCTGAGGATGGGTTTCTGCAGGTTGTGTTATTGGGAGCTTAGTGGAGTTGCTGAGGATGGGTTTCTGCAGGTTGTGTTATTGGGAGGTGAGTGGAGATGCTGTGGATGGGTATCTGCAGGTTGTGTTATTGGGAGGTGAGTGGAGATGCTGAGGATGGGTTTCTGCAGGTTGTGTTATTGGGAGGTGAGTGGAGATGCTGAGGATGGGTTTCTGCAGGTTGTGTTATTGGGAGGTGAGTGAAGACGCTGAGGATGGGTTTCTGCAGTTTGTGTTATTGGGAGGTGAGTGGAGATGCTGAGGATGGGTTCTGCAGGTTGTGTTATTGAACGGTGAGTGGAGATGCTGAGGATGGATTTCTACAGGTTGTGTTACTGGAAGGTGAGTGGAGATGCTATGGATGGGTTTCTTCAGGTTGTGTTATTGGGGGGTGAGTGGAGATGCTGAGTATGGGCTTCTGCAGGTTGTGTTATTGGGAGATTAGTGAAGATGTTGAGTATGGGTTTCTGCAGGTTGTGTTATTGGGAGGTGAGTGAAGACGCTGAGGATGGGTTTCTGCAGTTTGTGTTATTGGGAGGTGAGTGGAGATGCTGAGGATGGGTTTCTGCAGGTTGTGTTATTGGGAGGTGAGTGGAGATGCTGAGGATGGGTTTCTGCAGGTTGTGTTATTGGAAGGTGAGTGGAGATGCTGAGGATGGGTTTCTGCAGGTTGTGTTATTGGGAGGTGAGTGGCGATGCTGAGGATGGGTTTCTGCAGGTTGTGATATTGGGAGGTGAGTGGAGATGCTGAGGATGGGTTTCTGCAGGTTGTGTTATTGGGAGGTGAGTGAAGATGCTGAGGATGGGTTTCTGCAGTTTGTGTTATTGGAAGGTGAGTGAAGATGCTGAGAATGGGTTTCTGCAGGTTGTGTTATTGGGAGGTGAGTGGAGATGCTGAGGATGGGTTTCTGCAGGTTGTGTTATTGGGAGGTGAGTGAAGACGCTGAGGATGGGTTTCTGCAGTTTGTGTTATTGGGAGTTGAGTGGAGATGCTGAGGATGGGTTCTGCAGGTTGTGTTATTGAACGGTGAGTGGAGATGCTGAGGATGGATTTCTACAGGTTGTGTTACTGGAAGGTGAGTGGAGATGCTGAGGATGGGTTTCTGCAGGTTGTGTTATTGAGAGGTGAGTGGAGTAACTGAGGATGGGTTTCTTCAGGTTGTGATATTGGGAGGTGAGTGGAGATGCTGAGAATGGGTTTATGCAGGTTGTGTTATTGGAAGGTTAGTGGAGATGCTGAGGATGGGTTTCTGCAGGTTGTGTTATTGGGAGTTGACTGGAGATGCTGAGAATGGGTTTATGTAGGTTGTGTTATTGGAAGGTTAGTGGAGATGCTGAGGATGGGTTTCTGCAGGTTGTGTTATTGGGAGGTGAGTGGAGATGCTGAGAATGGGTTTATGCAGGTTGTGTTATTGGAAGGTTAGTGGAGATGCTGAGGATGGGTTTCTGCAGGTTGTGTTATTGGGAGGTGAGTGGAGATGCTGAGAATGGGTTTATGCAGGTTGTGTTATTGGAAGGTTAGTGGAGATGCTGAGGATGGGTTTCTGCAGGTTGTGTTATTGGGAGGTGAGTGGAGATGCTGAGGATGGGTGTATGCAGGTTGTGTTATTGGAAGGTTAGTGGAGATGCTGAGGATGGGTTTCTGCAGGTTGTGTTATTGGGAGGTGAGTGGAGATGCTGAGGATGGGTTTATGCAGGTTGTGTTATTGGAAGGTTAGTGGAGATGCTGAGGATGGGTTTCTGCAGGTTGTGTTATTGGGAGGTTAGTGAAGATGCTGAGGATGGGTTTCTGCAGGTTGTGTTATTGGGAGATGAGTGGAGATGCTGAGAATGGGTTTATGCAGGTTGTGTTATTGGAAGGTTAGTGGAGATGCTGAGGATGGGTTTCTGCAGGTTGTGTTATTGGGAGGTGAGTGGAGATGCTGAGGATGGGTTTATGCAGGTTGTGTTAGTGGAAGGTTAGTGGAGATGCTGAGGATGGGTTTCTGCAGGTTGTGTTATTGGGAGGTTAGTGAAGATGCTGAGGATTGGTTCCTGCAGGTTGTGTTTTTGGGAGGTGAGTGGAGATGCTGAGGATGGGTTTCTGCAGGTTGTGTTATTGGGAGGTGAGTGAAGATCCTGAGGATGGGTTTCTGCAGGTTGTGTTATTGGGAGGTGAGTGGAGATGCTGAGGATGGGTTTCTGCAGGTTGTGTTATTGGGAGGTTAGTGAAGATGCTGAGGATGGGTTTCTGCAGGTTGTGTTATTGGAAGGTCAGTGAAGATGCTGAGGATGGGTTTATGCAGGTTGTGTTATTGGAAGGTTAGTGGAGATGCTGAGGATGGGTTTCTGCAGGCTGTGTTATTGGGAGGTGAGTGTAGATGCTGAGGATGGGTTGCTGCAGATTGTGGTATTGGGAGGTGAGTGGAGATGCTGAGGATGGGTTTCTGCAGGTTGTGTTATTGGAAGGTGAGTGAAGACGCTGAGGATGGGTTTCTGCAGGTTGTGTTATTGGGAGGTGAGTGAAGAGGCTGAGAATGGATTTCTGCAGCTTGTGTTATTGGACGGTGAGTGGAGATGCTGTGGATGGATTTCTACAGGTTGTGTTACTGGATGGTGGGTGGAGATACTATGGATGGGTTTCTGCAGGTTGTGTTATTGGGAGGTGAGTGACGATGCTGAGGATGGGTTTCTGCAGGTTGTGTTATTGGGAGGTGAGTGAAGATGCTGAGGATGGGTTTCTGCAGGTTGTGTTATTGGGAGGTGAGTGGAGATGCTGCGGATGGGTTTCTGCAGATTGTGTTATTGGGAGGTGAGTGGAGATGCTGAGGATGGATTTCTACAGGTTGTGTTATTGGGAGGTGAGTGAAGATGCTGAGGATGGGTTTCTGCAGATTGTGTTATTGGGAGGTGAGTGGAGATGCTGAGGATGGATTTCTACAGGTTGTGTTATTGGGAGGTGAGTGAAGATGCTGAGGATGGGTTTCTGCAGGTTGTGTTATTGGGAGGTGAGGGAAGAATCTGAGGATGTGTTTCTGCAGGTTGTGTTATTGGGAGGTGAGTGACGATGCTGATGATGGGTTTCTGCAGATTGTGTGATTGGGAGGTGAGTGAAGATGCTGAGGCTGGGTTTCTGCAGGTTGTGTTATTTGGAGGTGAGTGACGATGCTGAGGATGGGTTTCTGCAGATTGTGTTATTGGGAGGTGAGTGACGATGCTGAGGATGGGTTTCTGCAGATTGTGTTATTGGGAGGTGAGTGGAGGTGCTGAGGATGGGTTTCTGCAGGTTGTGTTATTGGGAGGTGAGTGACGATGCTGAGGATGGGTTTCTGCAGATTGTGTTATTGGGAGGTGAGTGGAGATGCTGAGGATGGGTTTCTGCAGGTTGTGTTATTGGGAGGTGAGTGGAGATGCTGAGGATGGATTTCTGCAGGTTGTGTTATTGGGAGGTGAGTGAAGATGCTGAGGATGGGTTTCTGCAGATTGTGTTATTGGAAGGTTAGGGAAAATGCTAAGGATGGTTTTCTGCAGGTTGTGTTATTGGGAGGTGAGTGAAGATGCTGAGGATGGGTTTCTGCAGTTTTTGTTATAGGGAGGTGAGTGGAGATGCTGCGGATGAGTTTCTGCAGTTTGTGTTATTGGGAGGTTAGTGGAGTTGCTGAGGATGGGTTTCTGCAGGTTGTGTTATTGGGAGGTTAGTGGGGTTGCTGAGGATGGGTTTCTGCAGGTTGTGTTATTGGAAGGTGAGTGAAGACGCTGAGGATGGGTTTCTGCAGGTTGTGTTATTGGACGGTGAGTGGAGATGCTGAGGATGGGTTTCTGCAGGTTGTGTTATTGGGAGGTTAGTGGACTTGCTGAGGATGGGTTTCTGCAGGTTGTGTTATTGGAAGGTGAGTGAAGACGCTGAGGATGGGTTTCTGCAGGTTGTGTTATTGGACGGTGAGTGGAGACGCTGAGGATGGGTTTCTGCAGGTTGTGTTATTGGACGGTGAGTGGAGATGCTGAGGATGGATTTCTACAGGTTGTGTTACTGGATGGTGGGTGGAGATACTATGGATGGGTTTCTTCAGGTTGTGTTATTGGGGGGTGAGTGGAGATGCTGAGGATGGGTTTCTGCAGGTTGTGTTATTGGGAGGTGAGTGAAGATGCTGAGGATGGGTTTCTGCAGGTTGTGTTATTGGAAGGTGAGTGGAGATGCTGAGGTTGGGTTTCTGCAGGTTGTGTTATTGGAAGGTGAGTGAAGATGCTGAGGATGGGTTTCTGGAGGTTGTGTTATTGGGAGGTGAGTGGAGATGCTGAGGATGGGTTTCTGCAGGTTGTGGTATTGGGAGATTAGTGAAGATGCTGAGGATGGGTTTCTGCAGGTTGTGTTATTGGGAGATGAGTGAAGATGCTGAGGATGGGTTTCTGCAGGTTGTGGTATTGGGAGGTTAGTGAAGATGCTGAGGATGGGTTTCTGCAGGTTGTGTTATTGGGAGGTGAGTGGAGATGCCGTGGGTGGGTTTCTGCAGGTTGTGTTATTGGGAGGTGAATGAAGATGCTGAGGATGGGTTTCTGCAGGTTGTGTTATTGGGAGGTGAGTGGAGATGCTGCGGATGAGTTTCTGCAGTTTGTGTTATTGGGAGGTTAGTGGAGTTGCTGAGGATGGGTTTCTGCAGGTTGTGTTATTGGGAGGTTAGTGGAGTTGCTGAGGATGGGTTGCTGCAGGTTGTGTTATTGGGAGGTTAGTGGAGTTGCTGAGGATGGGTTTCTGCTGGTTGTGTTATTGGCAGGTGAGTGGAGATGCTGAGGATGGGTTTCTGCAGTTTGTGTTATTGGCAGGTGAGTGGAGATGCTGAGGATGGGTTTCTGCAGGTTGTGTTATTGGGAGGTGAGTGGAGATGCTGAGGATTGGTTTCTGCAGGTTGTGTTATTGGGAGGTGAATGAAGATGCTGAGGATGGATTTCTGCAGGTTGTGTTATTGGGAGGTGAGTGGAGATGCTGCGGATGAGTTTCTGCAGTTTGTGTTATTGGGAGGTTAGTGGAGTTGCTGAGGATGGGTTTCTGCAGGTTGTGTTATTGGGAGGTTAGTGGAGTTGCTGAGGATGGGTTTCTGCAGGTTGTGTTATTGGACGGTGAGTGGAGACGCTGAGGATGGGTTTCTGCAGGTTGTGTTATTGGACGGTGAGTGGAGATGCTGAGGATGGATTTCTACAGGTTGTGTTACTGGATGGTGGGTGGAGATACTATGGATGGGTTTCTTCAGGTTGTGTTATTGGGGGGTGAGTGGAGATGCTGAGGATGGGTTTCTGCAGGTTGTGTTATTGGGAGGTGAGTGAAGATGCTGAGGATGGGTTTCTGCAGGTTGTGTTATTGGAAGGTGAGTGGAGATGCTGAGGTTGGGTTTCTGCAGGTTGTGTTATTGGAAGGTGAGTGAAGATGCTGAGGATGGATTTCTGGAGGTTGTGTTATTGGGAGGTGAGTGGAGATGCTGAGGATGGATTTCTGCAGGTTGTATTATTGGGAGGTGAGTGAAGATGCTGAGGATGGGTTTCTGCAGGTTGTGTTATTGGAAGGTGAGTGGAGATGCTGAGGATGGGTTTCTGCAGGTTGTGGTATTGGGAGATTAGTGAAGATGCTGAGGATGGGTTTCTGCAGGTTGTGTTATTGGGAGGTGAGTGAAGATGCTGAGGTTGGGTTTCTGCAGGTTGTGGTATTGGGAGGTTAGTGAAGATGCTGAGGATGGGTTTCTGCAGGTTGTGTTATTGGGAGGTGAGTGGAGATGCTGTGGATGGGTTTCTGCAGGTTGTGTTATTGGGAGGTGAATGAAGATGCTGAGGATGGGTTTCTGCAGGTTGTGTTATTGGGAGGTGAGTGGAGATGCTGCGGATGAGTTTCTGCAGTTTGTGTTATTGGGAGGTTAGTGGAGTTGCTGAGGATGGGTTTCTGCAGGTTGTGTTATTGGGAGGTTAGTGGAGTTGCTGAGGATGGGTTGCTGCAGGCTGTGTTATTGGGAGGTTAGTGGAGTTGCTGAGGATGGGTTTCTGCTGGTTGTGTTATTGGTAGGTGAGTGGAGATGCTGAGGATGGGTTTCTGCAGTTTGTGTTATTGGCAGGTGAGTGGAGATGCTGAGGATGGGTTTCTGCAGGTTGTGTTATTGGGAGGTGAGTGGAGATGCTGAGGATTGGTTTCTGCAGGTTGTGTTATTGGGAGGTGAATGAAGATGCTGAGGATGGGTTTCTGCAGGTTGTGTTATTGGGAGGTGAGTGGAGATGCTGCGGATGAGTTTCTGCAGTTTGTGTTATTGGGAGGTTAGTGGAGTTGCTGAGGATGGGTTTCTGCAGGTTGTGTTATTGGGAGGTTAGTGGAGTTGCTGAGGATGGGTTTCTGCAGGTTGTGTTTTTGGGAGGTTAGTGGAGTTGCTGAGGATGGGTTTCTGCAGGTTGTGTTATTGGCAGGTGAGTGGAGATGCTGAGGATTGGTTTCTGCAGTTTGTGTTATTGGGAGGTGAGTGGAGATGCTGAGGATGGGTTTCTGCAGGTTGTGTTATTGGGAGGTGAGTGGAGATGCTGAGGATGGGTTTCTGCAGGTTGTGTTATTGGAAGATTTGTGAAGATGCTGAGGATGGGTTTCTGCAGGTTGTGTGATTGGGAGATGAGTGGAAATGCTGAGAATTGGTTTCTGCAGGTTGTGTTATTGGGAGGTGAGTGAAGATGCTGAGAATGGGTTTCTGCAGGTTGTGTTATTGGGAGGTGGGTGAAGATGCTGAGGAAGGTTTTCTGCAGGTTGTGTTATTGGGAGGTGAGTGAAAATGCTGATGTTGGGTTTCGGCTGGCTGTGTTATTGGAAGGTTAGGGAAGATGCAGAAGATGGTTTTCTGCAGATTTTGTGATTGGAAGGTTAGTGAAGATTCTGAGGCTGGGTCCTGCAGGTTGTGTTATTGGGAGGCGAGTGGAGATGCTGAGGATGGGTTTCTGCAGGGTGTGTTATTGGAAGGTTAGTGAAAATGCTGAGGGTGGGTTTCTGCAGGTTGTGTTATTGGAAGATGAGTGAAGATGCTGAGGATGGGTTTCTGGAGGTTGTGTTATTGGGAGGTGAGTGGAGATGCTGAGGATGGATTTCTGCAGGTTGTATTATTGGGAGGTGAGTGAAGATGCTGAGGATGGGTTTCTGCAGGTTGTGTTATTGGAAGGTGAGTGGAGATGCTGAGGATGGGTTTCTGCAGGTTGTGGTATTGGGAGATTAGTGAAGATGCTGAGGATGGGTTTCTGCAGGTTGTGTTATTGGGAGGTGAGTGAAGATGCTGAGGATGGGTTTCTGCAGGTTGTGGTATTGGTAGGTTAGTGAAGATGCTGAGGATGGGTTTCTGCAGGTCGTGTTATTGGGAGGTGAGTGGAGATGCTGTGGATGGGTTTCTGCAGGTTGTGTTATTGGGAGGTGAATGAAGATGCTGAGGATGGGTTTCTGCAGGTTGTGTTATTGGGAGGTGAGTGGAGATGCTGCGGATGAGTTTCTGCAGTTTGTGTTATTGGGAGGTTAGTGGAGTTGCTGAGGATGGGTTTCTGCAGGTTGTGTTATTGGGAGGTTCGTGGAGTTGCTGAGGATGCGTTGCTGCAGGTTGTGTTATTGGGAGGTTAGTAGAGTTGCTGAGGATGGGTTTCTGCTGGTTGTGTTATTGGCAGGTGAGTGGAGATGCTGAGGATGGGTTTCTGCAGTTTGTGTTATTGGCAGGTGAGTGGAGATGCTGAGGATGGGTTTCTGCAGGTTGTGTTATTGGGAGGTGAGTGGAGATGCTGAGGATTGGTTTCTGCAGGTTGTGTTATTGGGAGGTGAATGAAGATGCTGAGGATGGGTTTCTGCAGGTTGTGTTATTGGGAGGTGAGTGGAGATGCTGCGGATGAGTTTCTGCAGTTTGTGTTATTGGGAGTTTAGTGGAGTTGCTGAGGATGGGTTTCTGCAGGTTGTGTTATTGGGAGGTTAGTGGAGTTGCTGAGGATGGGTTTCTGCAGGTTGTGTTATTGGGAGGTTAGTGGAGTTGCTGAGGATGGGTTTCTGCAGGTTGTGTTATTGGAAGATTTGTGAAGATGCTGAGGATGGGTTTCTGCAGGTTGTGTGATTGGGAGATGAGTGGAAATGCTGAGAATTGGTTTCTGCAGGTTGTGTTATTGGGAGGTGAGTGAAGATGCTGAGAATGGGTTTCTGCAGGTTGTGTTATTGGGAGGTGGGTGAAGATGCTGAGGAAGGTTTTCTGCAGGTTGTGTTATTGGGAGGTGAGTGAAGATGCTGATGTTGGGTTTCGGCTGGCTGTGTTATTGGAAGATGAGTGGAGATGCCGAGGATGGCTTTCTGCAGGTTGTGTTATTGGAAGGTGAGTGGAGATGCTGAGGATGGGTTTCTGCAGGTCTGTTATTGGAAGGTGAGTGAAGATGCTGAGGATGGATTTCTGCAGGTTGTCTTATTGGGACGTCAGTGGAGATTCTGAGAATGGGTTTCTGCCGGTTGTGCTATTGCGAGCTGAGTGTAGATGCTGAGGATGGGTTCCTGCAGGTTGTGTATAGAGAAATGAGTGACGATTCTGAGGATGTGTTTCTGCAGGTTGTGTTATTGGGAGGTGAGTGGAGATGCTGAGGATGGGTTTCTGCAGGTTGTGTTATTGTGAGATGAGTGGAAATGCTGAGAATGGGTATCTGCAGGTTGTTTTATTGGGAGGTTAGGGACGATGCTGAAAATGGGATTCTGCAGTTTGTGTTATTGGGAGGTGAGTGGAGATGCTGAGGATGGGTTTCTGCAGGTTGTGGTGTTGGGAGGTTAGGGAAGATGCTGAAAATGGGATTCTGCAGGTTGTGTTATTGGGAGGTGAGTGGAGATGCTGAGGATGGGTTTCTGCAGGTTGTGTTATTGGGAGGTGAGTGGAGATGCTGAGGATGGGTTTCTGCAGGTTGTGTTATTGGGAGGTGAGTGAAGATGCTGAGGATGGGTTCCTGCAGGTTGTGTTATTGGGAGGTGAGTGGAGATGTTAAGGATGAATTTCTGCAGGTTTTGTTATTGGAATGTTATTGAAGATTCTGAGATTGGGTTTCTGCAGGTTGTGTTATTCGGAGGTGAGTGAAGATGCTGAGGATGGGTTTCTGCAGGTTGTGTTATTGGGAGGTTAGTGAAGATGCTGAGAATGGGTTCTGCAGGTTGTGTTATTGGAAGATTAGTGATGATGCTGAGGATGGGTTTCTGCATGTTGTGTTATTGGGAGGTGAGTGAAGATGCTGAGGATGGGTTTCTGCAGTTCGTGTTATTGGAAGGTGACTGGGGATGCTGAGGATGGTTTTCCGCAGGTTGTGTTATTGGGAGGTGAGTGGAGATGCTGAAGATGTGTTTCTGCAGGTTGTGTTATTGGAAGGTTAGTGAAGATGCTGAGGATGGGTTTCTGCAGGTTGTGTTATTGGAAGGTTAGTGACGATGCTGAGGATGGGGCTCTGCAGTTTTTGTTATTGGAAGGTTAGTGAATATGTTGTGGATGGGTTTCTGCAGGTTGTGTTATTGGACGGTTAGTGAAGATGCTGAGGATGGGTTTCTGCAGGTTGTGTTATTGGGAGGTAAGTGGAGATGCTGAGGATGGGTTTCTGCAGGTTGTGTTATCGGAATGAGAGTGGAGATGCTGAGGATGGGTTTCTGCAGGTTGTGTTATTGGAAGGTTAGTGAAGATGCTGAGGATGGGTTTCTGCAGGTTGTGTTATTGGGAGGTGAGTGGAGATGCTGAGGATGGGTTTCTGCAGGTTGTGTTATTGGGAGGTGAGTTGAGATTCTGAGGATGGGTTTCTGCAGGTTGTGTTATTGGGAGGTGAGTGGAGATGCTGAGGATGGGTTTCTGCAGGTTCTGTTATTGGGAGGTGTGGAGATGCTGAGGATGGGTTTCTGCAGGTTGTGTTATTGGGAGGTGAGTGGAGATGCTGAGGATGGGTTTCTGCAGGTTGTGTTATTGGAAGGTTAGTGAAGATGCTGAGGATGGGTTTCTGCAGGTTGTGTTATTGGGAGGTTAGTGGAGATGCTGAGGATGGGTTTCTGCAGGTTGTGTTATTGGAATGAGAGTGGAGATGCTGAGGATGGGTTCCTGCAGGTTGTGTTCTTGGGAGGTGAGTGGAGATGCTGATGATGGGTTTCTGCAGGTTGTGTTATTGGGAGGTGAGTTGAGCTGCTGAAAATGGGATTCTGCAGGTTGTGTTATTGGGAGGTGAGTGGAGATGCTGAGGATGGGTTTCTGCAGGTGGAGATAATGAGGATGGGTTTCTGCAGGTTGTGCTATTGGAAGGTGAGTGGAGATGCTGAGGATGGGTTTCTGCAGATTGTTGTTACTGGGAGGTGAGTGGAGATGCTGAGGATGGGTTTCTGCAGGTTGTGTTATTGCAAGGTTAGGGAAGATGCTGAAAATGGGATTCTGCAGGTTGTGTTATTGGGAGGTGAGTGGAGATGCTGAGGATGGGTTTCTGCAGGTGGAGAAAATGAGGATGGGTTTCTGCAGGTTGTGTTATTGGGAGGTGAGTGGAGATGTTAAGGATGAATTTCTGCAGGTTTTGTTATTGGAAGGTTATTGAAGATGCTGAGGATGGGTTTCTGCAGGTTGTGTTATTGGGAGGTGAGTGACGATGCTGAGGATGGGTTTCTGCAGGTTGTGTTATTGGAAGATTAGTGATGATGCTGAGGATGGGTTTCCGCAGGTTGTGTTATTGGGAGGTGAGTGGAGATGTTGAGGATCGGTTTCTGCTGTTTGTGTTATTGGGAGGTTAGTGAAGAAGCTGAGGATGGGTTTCCAGAGGTTGTGTTATTGGGAGGTGAGTGGAGATGCTGAGGATGGGTTTCTGCAGGTTGTTTTATTGGAAGGTTAGTGAAGATGCTGAGGATGGGTTTCTGCAGGTTGTGTTATTGGGAGGTGAGTGAAGATGCTGAGGATGGGTTCTGCAGGTTGTGATATTGGGAGGTGAGTGAAGATGCTGAGGATGGGTTTCTGCAGATTGTGTTATTGGAAGGTTCGTGAAGATGCTGAGGATGGGTTTCTGCAGGTTGTGTTTTTGGAATGAGAGTGGAGATGCTGAGGATGGGTTTCTGCAGGTTGTGTTATTGGAAGGTTAGTGAAGATGCTGAGGATGGGTTTCTGCAGTTTGTGTTATTGGGAGGTTAGTGGAGATGCTGAGGATGGGTTTCTGCAGGTTGTGTTATTGGAAGGTTAGTGAAGATGCTGAGGATGGGTTTCTGCAGGTTGCGTTATTGGGAGGCGAGTGGAGATGCTGAGGTATCTGCAGGTTGTGCTATTGGAAGGTGAGGGGAGATGCTGAGGATGGGTTTCTGCAGGTTGTGTTATTGGGAGGTGAGGGGAGATGCTGAGGATGGGTTTCTGCAGGTTGTGTTATTGGAAGGTGAGGGGAGATACTGAGGATGGGTTTCTGCAGGTTGTGTTATTGGGAGGTGAGTGGAGATGCTGAGGATGGGTTTCTGCAGGTTGTGTTATTGGGAGGTGAGTGGAGATGCTGAGGATGGGTTTCTGCAGGTTGTGTTATTGGGAGGTGAGTGGAGATGCTGAGGATGGGTTTCTGCAGGTTGTGTTATTGGGAGGTGAGTGGAGATGCTGAGGATGGGTTTCTGCACGTTGTGTTATTGGAAGGTTAGGGGAGATGCTGAGGATGGGTTTCTGCAGGTTGTGTTATTGGGAGGTGAGTGGAGATGCTGAGGATGGGTTTCTGCAGGTTGTGTTATTGGGAGGTGAGTGAAGATGCTGAGGATGGGTTTCTGCAGATTGTGTTATTGGAAGGTCAGTGAAGATGCTGAGGATGGGTTTCTAAACGTTGTGTTATTGGAAGGTTAGGGGAGATGCTGAGGATGGGTTTCTGCAGGTTGTGTTATTGGAAGGTTAGTGAAGATGCTGAGGATGGGTTTCTGCAGGTTGTGTTATTGGGAGGTGAGTGAAGATGCTGAGGATGGGTTCTGCAGGTTGTGATATTGGGAGGTGAGTGAAGATGCTGAGGATGGGTTTCTGCAGATTGTGTTATTGGAAGGTTAGTGAAGATGCTGAGGATGGGTTTCTGCAGGTTGTGTTTTTGGAATGAGAGTGGAGATGCTGAGGATGGGTTTCTGCAGGTTGTGTTAT
The DNA here is from genome assembly GCF_047496885.1 of Scyliorhinus torazame. Classification (NCBI taxonomy): domain Eukaryota; kingdom Metazoa; phylum Chordata; class Chondrichthyes; order Carcharhiniformes; family Scyliorhinidae; genus Scyliorhinus; species Scyliorhinus torazame. Next base: position 115,760 of record NW_027307913.1, on the reverse strand, counting down.
TGGAAGGTTAGTGAAGATGCTGAGGATGGGTTTCTGCAGTTTGTGTTATTGGGAGGTTAGTGGAGATGCTGAGGATGGGTTTCTGCAGGTTGTGTTATTGGAAGGTTAGTGAAGATGCTGAGGATGGGTTTCAGCAGGTTGTGTTATTGGAATGAGAGTGGAGCTGCTGAGGATGCGTTTCTGCAGGTTGCGTTATTGGGAGGCGAGTGGAGATGCTGAGGATGGGTATCTGCAGGTTGTGCTATTGGAAGGTGAGGGGAGATGCTGAGGATGGGTTTCTGCAGGTTGTGTTATTGGGAGGTGAGGGGAGATGCTGAGGATGGGTTTCTGCAGGTTGTGTTATTGGAAGGTGAGGGGAGATGCTGAGGATGGGTTTCTGCAGGTTGTGTTATTGGGAGGTGAGTGGAGATGCTGAGGATGGGTTTCTGCAGGTTGTGTTATTGGGAGGTGAGTGGAGATGCTGAGGATGGGTTTCTGCAGGTTGTGTTATTGGGAGGTGAATGAAGATGCTGAGGATGGGTTTCTGCAGGTTGTGTTATTGGGAGGTGAGTGGAGATGCTGCGGATGAGTTTCTGCAGTTTGTGTTATTGGGAGGTTAGTGGAGTTGCTGAGGATGGGTTTCTGCAGGTTGTGTTATTGGGAGGTTAGTGGAGTTGCTGAGGATGGGTTGCTGCAGGTTGTGTTATTGGGAGGTTAGTGGAGTTGCTGAGGATGGGTTTCTGCTGGTTGTGTTATTGGCAGGTGAGTGGAGATGCTGAGGATGGGTTTCTGCAGTTTGTGTTATTGGCAGGTGAGTGGAGATGCTGAGGATGGGTTTCTGCAGGTTGTGTTATTGGGAGGTGAGTGGAGATGCTGAGGATTGGTTTCTGCAGGTTGTGTTATTGGGAGGTGAATGAAGATGCTGAGGATGGGTTTCTGCAGGTTGTGTTATTGGGAGGTGAGTGGAGATGCTGCGGATGAGTTTCTGCAGTTTGTGTTATTGGGAGGTTAGTGGAGTTGCTGAGGATGGGTTTCTGCAGGTTGTGTTATTGGGAGGTTAGTGGAGTTGCTGAGGATGGGTTTCTGCAGGTTGTGTTATTGGACGGTGAGTGGAGACGCTGAGGATGGGTTTCTGCAGGTTGTGTTATTGGACGGTGAGTGGAGATGCTGAGGATGGATTTCTACAGGTTGTGTTACTGGATGGTGGGTGGAGATACTATGGATGGGTTTCTTCAGGTTGTGTTATTGGCGGTGAGTGGAGATGCTGAGGATGGGTTTCTGCAGGTTGTGTTATTGGGAGGTGAGTGAAGATGCTGAGGATGGGTTTCTGCAGGTTGTGTTATTGGAAGGTGAGTGGAGATGCTGAGGTTGGGTTTCTGCAGGTTGTGTTATTGGAAGGTGAGTGAAGATGCTGAGGATGGATTTCTGGAGGTTGTGTTATTGGGAGGTGAGTGGAGATGCTGAGGATGGATTTCTGCAGGTTGTATTATTGGGAGGTGAGTGAAGATGCTGAGGATGGGTTTCTGCAGGTTGTGTTATTGGAAGGTGAGTGGAGATGCTGAGGATGGGTTTCTGCAGGTTGTGGTATTGGGAGATTAGTGAAGATGCTGAGGATGGGTTTCTGCAGGTTGTGTTATTGGGAGGTGAGTGAAGATGCTGAGGATGGGTTTCTGCAGGTTGTGGTATTGGGAGGTTAGTGAAGATGCTGAGGATGGGTTTCTGCAGGTTGTGTTATTGGGAGGTGAGTGGAGATGCTGTGGATGGGTTTCTGCAGGTTGTGTTATTGGGAGGTGAATGAAGATGCTGAGGATGGGTTTCTGCAGGTTGTGTTATTGGGAGGTGAGTGGAGATGCTGCGGATGAGTTTCTGCAGTTTGTGTTATTGGGAGGTTAGTGGAGTTGCTGAGGATGGGTTTCTGCAGGTTGTGTTATTGGGAGGTTAGTGGAGTTGCTGAGGATGGGTTGCTGCAGGTTGTGTTATTGGGAGGTTAGTGGAGTTGCTGAGGATGGGTTTCTGCTGGTTGTGTTATTGGCAGGTGAGTGGAGATGCTGAGGATGGGTTTCTGCAGTTTGTGTTATTGGCAGGTGAGTGGAGATGCTGAGGATGGGTTTCTGCAGTTTGTGTTATTGGCAGGTGAGTGGAGATGCTGAGGATGGGTTTCTGCAGGTTGTGTTATTGGGAGGTGAGTGGAGATGCTGAGGATTGGTTTCTGCAGGTTGTGTTATTGGGAGGTGAATGAAGATGCTGAGGATGGGTTTCTGCAGGTTGTGTTATTGGGAGGTGAGTGGAGATGCTGCGGATGAGTTTCTGCAGTTTGTGTTATTGGGAGTTTAGTGGAGTTGCTGAGAATGGGTTTCTGCAGGTTGTGTTATTGGGAGGTTAGTGGAGTTGCTGAGGATGGGTTTCTGCAGGTTGTGTTATTGGGAGGTTAGTGGAGTTGCTGAGGATGGGTTTCTGCAGGTTGTGTTATTGGAAGATTTGTGAAGATGCTGAGGATGGGTTTCTGCAGGTTGTGTGATTGGGAGATGAGTGGAAATGCTGAGAATTGGTTTCTGCAGGTTGTGTTATTGGGAGGTGAGTGAAGATGCTGAGAATGGGTTTCTGCAGGTTGTGTTATTGGGAGGTGGGTGAAGATGCTGAGGAAGGTTTTCTGCAGGTTGTGTTATTGGGAGGTGAGTGAAGATGCTGATGTTGGGTTTCGGCTGGCTGTGTTATTGGAAGGTTAGGGAAGATGCTGAAGATGGTTTTCTGCAGATTTTGTGATTGGAAGGTTAGTGAAGATGCTGAGGATGGGTTTCTGCAGGTTGTGTTATTGGAAGATGAGTGGAGATGCCGAGGATGGCTTTCTGCAGCTTGTGTTATTGGAAGGTGAGTGGAGATGCTGAGGATGGGTTTCTGCAGGTCTGTTATTGGAAGGTGAGTGAAGATGCTGAGGATGGATTTCTGCAGGTTGTCTTATTGGGACGTCAGTGGAGATTCTGAGAATGGGTTTCTGCCGGTTGTGCTATTGCGAGCTGAGTGGAGATGCTGAGGATGGGTTCCTGCAGGTTGTGTATAGAGAAATGAGCGACGATTCTGAGGATGTGTTTCTGCAGGTTGTGTTATTGGGAGGTGAGTGGAGATGCTGAGGATGGGTTTCTGCAGGTTGTGTTATTGTGAGATGAGTGGAAATGCTGAGAATGGGTATCTGCAGGTTGTTTTATTGGGAGGTTAGGGACGATGCTGAAAATGGGATTCTGCAGTTTGTGTTATTGGGAGGTGAGTGGAGATGCTGAGGATGGGTTTCTGCAGGTTGTGGTGTTGGGAGGTTAGGGAAGATGCTGAAAATGGGATTCTGCAGGTTGTGTTATTGGGAGGTGAGTGGAGATGCTGAGGATGGGTTTCTGCAGGTTGTGTTATTGGGAGGTGAGTGGAGATGCTGAGGATGGGTTTCTGCAGGTTGTGTTATTGGGAGGTGAGTGAAGATGCTGAGGATGGGTTCCTGCAGGTTGTGTTATTGGGAGGTGAGTGGAGATGTTAAGGATGAATTTCTGCAGGTTTTGTTATTGGAAGGTTATTGAAGATTCTGAGATTGGGTTTCTGCAGGTTGTGTTATTCGGAGGTGAGTGAAGATGCTGAGGATGGGTTTCTGCAGGTTGTGTTATTGGGAGGTTAGTGAAGATGCTGAGAATGGGTTCTGCAGGTTGTGTTATTGGAAGATTAGTGATGATGCTGAGGATGGGTTTCTGCATGTTGTGTTATTGGGAGGTGAGTGAAGATGCTGAGGATGGGTTTCTGCAGGTCGTGTTATTGGAAGGTGACTGGGGATGCTGAGGATGGTTTTCCGCAGGTTGTGTTATTGGGAGGTGAGTGGAGATGTTGAAGATGTGTTTCTGCAGGTTGTGTTATTGGAAGGTTAGTGAAGATGCTGAGGATGGGTTTCTGCAGGTTGTGTTATTGGAAGGTTAGTGACGATGCTGAGGATGGGGCTCTGCAGTTTTTGTTATTGGAAGGTTAGTGAATATGTTGTGGATGGGTTTCTGCAGGTTGTGTTATTGGAAGGTTAGTGAAGATGCTGAGGATGGGTTTCTGCAGGTTGTGTTATTGGGAGGTAAGTGGAGATGCTGAGGATGGGTTTCTGCAGGTTGTGTTATTGGAATGAGAGTGGAGATGCTGAGGATGGGTTTCTGCAGGTTGTGTTATTGGAAGGTTAGTGAAGATGCTGAGGATGGGTTTCTGCAGGTTGTGTTATTGGGAGGTGAGTGGAGATGCTGAGGATGGGTTTCTGCAGGTTGTGTTATTGGGAGGTGAGTTGAGATTCTGAGGATGGGTTTCTGCAGGTTGTGTTATTGGGAGGTGAGTGGAGATGCTGAGGATGGGTTTCTGCAGGTTCTGTTATTGGGAGGTGTGGAGATGCTGAGGATGGGTTTCTGCAGGTTGTGTTATTGGGAGGTGAGTGGAGATGCTGAGGATGGGTTTCTGCAGGTTGTGTTATTGGAAGGTTAGTGAAGATGCTGAGGATGGGTTTCTGCAGGTTGTGTTATTGGGAGGTTAGTGGAGATGCTGAGGATGGGTTTCTGCAGGTTGTGTTATTGGAATGAGAGTGGAGATGCTGAGGATGGGTTCCTGCAGGTTGTGTTCTTGGGAGGTGAGTGGAGATGCTGATGATGGGTTTCTGCAGGTTGTGTTATTGGGAGGTGAGTTGAGCTGCTGAAAATGGGATTCTGCAGGTTGTGTTATTGGGAGGTGAGTGGAGATGCTGAGGATGGGTTTCTGCAGGTGGAGATAATGAGGATGGGTTTCTGCAGGTTGTGCTATTGGAAGGTGAGTGGAGATGCTGAGGATGGGTTTCTGCAGATTGTTGTTACTGGGAGGTGAGTGGAGATGCTGAGGATGGGTTTCTGCAGGTTGTGTTATTGGAAGGTTAGGGAAGATGCTGAAAATGGGATTCTGCAGGTTGTGTTATTGGGAGGTGAGTGGAGATGCTGAGGATGGGTTTCTGCAGGTGGAGAAAATGAGGATGGGTTTCTGCAGGTTGTGTTATTGGGAGGTGAGTGGAGATGTTAAGGATGAATTTCTGCAGGTTTTGTTATTGGAAGGTTATTGAAGATGCTGAGGATGGGTTTCTGCAGGTTGTGTTATTGGGAGGTGAGTGACGATGCTGAGGATGGGTTTCTGCAGGTTGTGTTATTGGAAGATTAGTGATGATGCTGAGGATGGGTTTCCGCAGGTTGTGTTATTGGGAGGTGAGTGGAGATGTTGAGGATCGGTTTCTGCTGTTTGTGTTATTGGGAGGTTAGTGAAGAAGCTGAGGATGGGTTTCCAGAGGTTGTGTTATTGGGAGGTGAGTGGAGATGCTGAGGATGGGTTTCTGCAGTTTGTGTTATTGGCAGGTGAGTGGAGATGCTGAGGATGGGTTTCTGCAGTTTGTGTTATTGGCAGGTGAGTGGAGATGCTGAGGATGGGTTTCTGCAGGTTGTGTTATTGGGAGGTGAGTGGAGATGCTGAGGATTGGTTTCTGCAGGTTGTGTTATTGGGAGGTGAATGAAGATGCTGAGGATGGGTTTCTGCAGGTTGTGTTATTGGGAGGTGAGTGGAGATGCTGCGGATGAGTTTCTGCAGTTTGTGTTATTGGGAGTTTAGTGGAGTTGCTGAGGATGGGTTTCTGCAGGTTGTGTTATTGGGAGGTTAGTGGAGTTGCTGAGGATGGGTTTCTGCAGGTTGTGTTATTGGGAGGTTAGTGGAGTTGCTGAGGATGGGTTTCTGCAGGTTGTGTTATTGGAAGATTTGTGAAGATGCTGAGGATGGGTTTCTGCAGGTTGTGTGATTGGGAGATGAGTGGAAATGCTGAGAATTGGTTTCTGCAGGTTGTGTTATTGGGAGGTGAGTGAAGATGCTGAGAATGGGTTTCTGCAGGTTGTGTTATTGGGAGGTGGGTGAAGATGCTGAGGAAGGTTTTCTGCAGGTTGTGTTATTGGGAGGTGAGTGAAGATGCTGATGTTGGGTTTCGGCTGGCTGTGTTATTGGAAGGTTAGGGAAGATGCTGAAGATGGTTTTCTGCAGATTTTGTGATTGGAAGGTTAGTGAAGATGCTGAGGATGGGTTTCTGCAGGTTGTGTTATTGGAAGATGAGTGGAGATGCCGAGGATGGCTTTCTGCAGGTTGTGTTATTGGAAGGTGAGTGGAGATGCTGAGGATGGGTTTCTGCAGGTCTGTTATTGGAAGGTGAGTGAAGATGCTGAGGATGGATTTCTGCAGGTTGTCTTATTGGGACGTCAGTGGAGATTCTGAGAATGGGTTTCTGCCGGTTGTGCTATTGCGAGCTGAGTGGAGATGCTGAGGATGGGTTCCTGCAGGTTGTGTATAGAGAAATGAGTGACGATTCTGAGGATGTGTTTCTGCAGGTTGTGTTATTGGGAGGTGAGTGGAGATGCTGAGGATGGGTTTCTGCAGGTTGTGTTATTGTGAGATGAGTGGAAATGCTGAGAATGGGTATCTGCAGGTTGTTTTATTGGGAGGTTAGGGACGATGCTGAAAATGGGATTCTGCAGTTTGTGTTATTGGGAGGTGAGTGGAGATGCTGAGGATGGGTTTCTGCAGGTTGTGGTGTTGGGAGGTTAGGGAAGATGCTGAAAATGGGATTCTGCAGGTTGTGTTATTGGGAGGTGAGTGGAGATGCTGAGGATGGGTTTCTGCAGGTTGTGTTATTGGGAGGTGAGTGGAGATGCTGAGGATGGGTTTCTGCAGGTTGTGTTATTGGGAGGTGAGTGAAGATGCTGAGGATGGGTTCCTGCAGGTTGTGTTATTGGGAGGTGAGTGGAGATGTTAAGGATGAATTTCTGCAGGTTTTGTTATTGGAAGGTTATTGAAGATTCTGAGATTGGGTTTCTGCAGGTTGTGTTATTCGGAGGTGAGTGAAGATGCTGAGGATGGGTTTCTGCAGGTTGTGTTATTGGGAGGTTAGTGAAGATGCTGAGAATGGGTTCTGCAGGTTGTGTTATTGGAAGATTAGTGATGATGCTGAGGATGGGTTTCTGCATGTTGTGTTATTGGGAGGTGAGTGAAGATGCTGAGGATGGGTTTCTGCAGGTCGTGTTATTGGAAGGTGACTGGGGATGCTGAGGATGGTTTTCCGCAGGTTGTGTTATTGGGAGGTGAGTGGAGATGCTGAAGATGTGTTTCTGCAGGTTGTGTTATTGGAAGGTTAGTGAAGATGCTGAGGATGGGTTTCTGCAGGTTGTGTTATTGGAAAGTTAGTGACGATGCTGAGGATGGGGCTCTGCAGTTTTTGTTATTGGAAGGTTAGTGAATATGTTGTGGATGGGTTTCTGCAGGTTGTGTTATTGGAAGGTTAGTGAAGATGCTGAGGATGGGTTTCTGCAGGTTGTGTTATTGGGAGGTAAGTGGAGATGCTGAGGATGGGTTTCTGCAGGTTGTGTTATTGGAATGAGAGTGGAGATGCTGAGGATGGGTTTCTGCAGGTTGTGTTATTGGAAGGTTAGTGAAGATGCTGAGGATGGGTTTCTGCAGGTTGTGTTATTGGGAGGTGAGTGGAGATGCTGAGGATGGGTTTCTGCAGGTTGTGTTATTGGGAGGTGAGTTGAGATTCTGAGGATGGGTTTCTGCAGGTTGTGTTATTGGGAGGTGAGTGGAGATGCTGAGGATGGGTTTCTGCAGGTTCTGTTATTGGGAGGTGTGGAGATGCTGAGGATGGGTTTCTGCAGGTTGTGTTATTGGGAGGTGAGTGGAGATGCTGAGGATGGGTTTCTGCAGGTTGTGTTATTGGAAGGTTAGTGAAGATGCTGAGGATGGGTTTCTGCAGGTTGTGTTATTGGGAGGTTAGTGGAGATGCTGAGGATGGGTTTCTGCAGGTTGTGTTATTGGAATGAGAGTGGAGATGCTGAGGATGGGTTCCTGCAGGTTGTGTTCTTGGGAGGTGAGTGGAGATGCTGATGATGGGTTTCTGCAGGTTGTGTTATTGGGAGGTGAGTTGAGCTGCTGAAAATGGGATTCTGCAGGTTGTGTTATTGGGAGGTGAGTGGAGATGCTGAGGATGGGTTTCTGCAGGTGGAGATAATGAGGATGGGTTTCTGCAGGTTGTGCTATTGGAAGGTGACTGGAGATGCTGAGGATGGGTTTCTGCAGATTGTTGTTACTGGGAGGTGAGTGGAGATGCTGAGAATGGGTTTCTGCAGGTTGTGTTATTGGAAGGTTAGGGAAGATGCTGAAAATGGGATTCTGCAGGTTGTGTTATTGGGAGGTGAGTGGAGATGCTGAGGATGGGTTTCTGCAGGTGGAGAAAATGAGGATGGGTTTCTGCAGGTTGTGTTATTGGGAGGTGAGTGGAGATGTTAAGGATGAATTTCTGCAGGTTTTGTTATTGGAAGGTTATTGAAGATGCTGAGGATGGGTTTCTGCAGGTTGTGTTATTGGGAGGTGAGTGACGATGCTGAGGATGGGTTTCTGCAGGTTGTGTTATTGGAAGATTAGTGATGATGCTGAGGATGGGTTTCCGCAGGTTGTGTTATTGGGAGGTGAGTGGAGATGTTGAGGATCGGTTTCTGCTGTTTGTGTTATTGGGAGGTTAGTGAAGAAGCTGAGGATGGGTTTCCAGAGGTTGTGTTATTGGGAGGTGAGTGGAGATGCTGAGGATGGGTTTCTGCAGGTTGTGTTATTGGAAGGTTAGTGAAGATGCTGAGGATGGGTTTCTGCAGGTTGTGTTATTGGGAGGTGAGTGAAGATGCTGAGGATGGGTTCTGCAGGTTGTGATATTGGGAGGTGAGTGAAGATGCTGTGGATGGGTTTCTGCAGATTGTGTTATTGGAAGGTTAGTGAAGATGCTGAGGATGGGTTTCTGCAGGTTGTGTTTTTGGAATGAGAGTGGAGATGCTGAGGATGGGTTTCTGCAGGTTGTGTTATTGGAAGGTTAGTGAAGATGCTGAGGATGGGTTTCTGCAGTTTGTGTTATTGGGAGGTTAGTGGAGATGCTGAGGATGGGTTTCTGCAGGTTGTGTTATTGGAAGGTTAGTGAAGATGCTGAGGATGGGTTTCTGCAGGTTGCGTTATTGGGAGGCGAGTGGAGATGCTGAGGTATCTGCAGGTTGTGCTATTGGAAGGTGAGGGGAGATGCTGAGGATGGGTTTCTGCAGGTTGTGTTATTGGGAGGTGAGGGGAGATGCTGAGGATGGGTTTCTGCAGGTTGTGTTATTGGAAGGTGAGGGGAGATACTGAGGATGGGTTTCTGCAGGTTGTGTTATTGGGAGGTGAGTGGAGATGCTGAGGATGGGTTTCTGCAGGTTGTGTTATTGGGAGGTGAGTGGAGATGCTGAGGATGGGTTTCTGCAGGTTGTGTTATTGGGAGGTGAGTGGAGATGCTGAGGATGGGTTTCTGCAGGTTGTGTTATTGGGAGGTGAGTGGAGATGCTGAGGATGGGTTTCTGCAGGTTGTGTTATTGGAAGGTTAGGGGAGATGCTGAGGATGGGTTTCTGCAGGTTGTGTTATTGGGAGGTGAGTGGAGATGCTGAGGATGGGTTTCTGCAGGTTGTGTTATTGGGAGGTGAGTGAAGATGCTGAGGATGGGTTTCTGCAGATTGTGTTATTGGAAGGTCAGTGAAGATGCTGAGGATGGGTTTCTAAACGTTGTGTTATTGGAACGTTAGGGGAGATGCTGAGGATGGGTTTCTGCAGGTTGTGTTATTGGAAGGTTAGTGAAGATGCTGAGGATGGGTTTCTGCAGGTTGTGTTATTGGGAGGTGAGTGAAGATGCTGAGGATGGGTTCTGCAGGTTGTGATATTGGGAGGTGAGTGAAGATGCTGAGGATGGGTTTCTGCAGATTGTGTTATTGGAAGGTTAGTGAAGATGCTGAGGATGGGTTTCTGCAGGTTGTGTTTCTGGAATGAGAGTGGAGATGCTGAGGATGGGTTTCTGCAGGTTGTGTTATTGGAAGGTTAGTGAAGATGCTGAGGATGGGTTTCTGCAGTTTGTGTTATTGGGAGGTTAGTGGAGATGCTGAGGATGGGTTTCTGCAGGTTGTGTTATTGGAAGGTTAGTGAAGATGCTGAGGATGGATTTCAGCAGGTTGTGTTATTGGAATGAGAGTGGAGCTGCTGAGGATGCGTTTCTGCAGGTTGCGTTATTGGGAGGCGAGTGGAGATGCTGAGGATGGGTATCTGCAGGTTGTGCTATTGGAAGGTGAGGGGAGATGCTGAAGATGGGTTTCTGCAGGTTGTGTTATTTGGAGGTGAGGGGAGATGCTGAGGATGGGTTTCTGCAGGTTGTGTTATTGGAAGGTGAGGGGAGATGCTGAGGATGGGTTTCTGCAGGTTGTGTTATTGGGAGGTGAGTGGAGATGCTGAGGATGGGTTTCTGCAGGTTGTGTTATTGGGAGGTGAGTGGAGATGCTGAGGATGGGTTTCTGCAGGTTGCGTTATTGGGAGGCGAGTGGAGATGCTGAGGATGGGTGTCTGCAGGTTGTGCTATTGGAAGGTGAGGGGAGATGCTGAGGATGGGTTTCTGCAGGTTGTGTTATTGGGAGGTGAGGGGAGATGCTGAGGATGGGTTTCTGCAGGTTGTGTTATTGGAAGGTGAGGGGAGATGCTGAGGATGGGTTTCTGCAGGTTGTGTTATTGGGAGGTGAGTGGAGATGCTGAGCATGGGTTTCTGCAGGTTGTGTTATTGGGAGGTGAGTGGAGATGCTGAGGATGGGTTTCTGCAGGTTGTGTTATTGGGAGGTGAGTGGAGATGCTGAGGATGGGTTTCTGCAGGTTGTGTTATTGGGAGGATATGGAAGATGCTGAGAATGGATTTCTGCAGCTTGTGTTATTGGAAGGTCCGTAAAGATGCTGAGGATGGGTTTCTAAACGTTGTGTTATAGGAAGGTTAGGGGAGATGCTGAGGATGGGTTTCTACAGGTTGTCTTAATGGGAGGCGAGAGAAGATGCTGAGGATGGGTTCCTGCAGGTTGTGTTCTTGGGAGGTGAGTGGAGATGCTGATGATGGATTTCTGCAGGTTGTATTATTGGGAGGTGAGTTGAGCTGCTGAAAATGGGTTTCTGCAGGTTGTTTTATTGGAATATTATTGAAGATGCTGAGGATGGTTTTCTGCAGGTTATTTTATTGGGAGGTGAGTGGAGATGCTGAGGATGGGTTTCTGCAGGTTGTGTTATTGGGAGGTGGAGATGCCGAGGATGGATTTTTGCAGGTTGTCATAGATTATCATCGAATTTACAGTGCAGAAGGAGGCCATTCGGCCCATCGAGTCTGCACCGGCTCTTGGAAAGAGCACCCTACCCACCGCCACCCTATCCACATAACCCCACCCAACACTAAGGGCAATTTTGGAAACTAAGGGCAATTTATCATGGCCAATCCACCTAACCTGCACATCTTTGGACTGTTGTGTTATTGGAAGATTTGTGAAGATGCTGAGGATGGGTTTCTGCAGGTTGTGTTATTGGGAGATGAGTGGAAATGCTGAGAATTGGTTTCTGCAGGTTGTGTTATTGGGAGGTGAGTGAAGATGCTGAGAATGGGTTTGTGCAGGTTGTGTTATTGGGAGGTGAGTGGAGATGCTGAGGATGGGTTTCTGCAGGTTGTGTTATTGGAAGGTCAGGGAAGATGCTCAGGATGGGTTTATGCAGATTGTGTTATTGGGAGGTGGGTGAAGATGCTGAGGATGGGTTTCTGCAGATTGTGTTATTGGAAGGTTAGTGACGATGCTGAGGATGGGGCTCTGCAGTTTTTGTTATTGGAAGGTTAGCGAATATGTTGTGGATGGGTTTCTGCAGGTTGTGTTATTGGGAGGTGAGTGGAGATGCTGAGGATGGGTTTCTGCAGGTTGTGTTATTGGAATGAGAGTGGAGATGCTGAGGATGGGTTTCTGCAGGTTGTGTTATTGGAAGGTTAGTGGAGATGCTGAGGATGGGTTTCTGCAGGTTGTGTTATTGGGAGGCGAGTGGAGATGCTGAGGATAGGTTTCTGCAGGTTGTGTTATTGGGAGTTTAGTGGAGATGCTGAGGATGGGTTTCTGCAGGTTGTGTTATTGGAATGAGAGTGGAGATGCTGAGGATGGGTTTCTGCAGGTTGTGTTATTGGGAGGGGAGTGGAGATGCTGAGGATGGGTATCTGCAGGTTGTGTTATTGGGAGGGGAGTGGAGATGCTGAGGATGGGTTTCTGCAGGTTGTGTTATTGGGAGGTGAGTGGAGATGCTGAGGATGGGTTTCTGCAGGTTGTGTTATTGGGAGGTGAGTGGAGATGCTGAGGATGGGTTTCTGCAGGTTGTGTTATTGGGAGGTGAGTGGAGATGCTGAGGATGGGTTTCTAAACGTTGTGTTATTGGGAGGTGGAGATGCCGAGGATGGGTTTCTGCAGGTTGTGTTATTGGAAGATTTGTGAAGATGCTGAGGATGGGTTTCTGCAGGTTGTGTTATTGGGTGGTGAGTGGAGATGCTGAGAATTGGTTTCTGCAGGTTGTGTTATTGGGAGGTGAGTGAAGATGCTGAGAATGGGTTTCTGCAGGTTGTGTTATTGGGAGGTGAGTGGAGATGCTGAGGATGGGTTTCTGCAGGTTGTGTTATTGGGAGGTGAGTGAAGATGCTGAGGATGGGTTTATGCAGATTGTGTTATTGGGAGGTGGGTGAAGATGCTGAGGATGGGTTTCTGCAGGTTGTGTTATTGGAAGGTTAGTGAAGATGCTGAGTATGGGTTTCTGCAGATTGTGTTATTGGAAGGTTAGGGAAGATGCTGAGGATGGGGCTCTGCAGTTTTTGTTATTGGAAGGTTAGTGAATATGTTGTGGATGGGTTTCTGCAGGTTGTGTTATTGGGAGGTGAGTGGAGATGCTGAGGATGGGTTTCTGCAGGTTGTGTTATTGGAATGGGAGTGGAGATGCTGAGGATGGGTTTCTGCAGGTTGTGTTATTGGAAGGTGAGTGAAGATGCTGAGGATGGGTTTCTGCAGGTTGTGTTATTGGAAGGTTAGTGACGATGCTGAGGATGGGGCTCTGCAGTTTTTGTTATTGGAAGGTTAGCGAATATGTTGTGGATGGGTTTCTGCAGGTTGTGTTATTGGGAGGTGAGTGGAGATGCTGAGGATGGGTTTCTGCAGGTTGTGTTATTGGAATGAGAGTGGAGATGCTGAGGATGGGTTTCTGCAGGTTGTGTTATTGGAAGGTTAGTGGAGATGCTGAGGATGGGTTTCTGCAGGTTGTGTTATTGGGAGGCGAGTGGAGATGCTGAGGATGGGTTTCTGCAGGTTGTGTTATTGGGAGTTTAGTGGAGATGCTGAGGATGGGTTTCTACAGGTTGTGTTCTTGGAATGAGAGTGGAGATGCTGAGGATGGGTTTCTGCACGTTGTGTTATTGGGAGGGGAGTGGAGATGCTGAGGATGGGTATCTGCAGGTTGTGCTATTGGGAGGTGAGTGGAGAAGCTGAGTATGGGTTTCTGCAGGTTGTATTATTGGGAGGTGAGTGAAGATGCTGAGGATGGGTTTCTGCAGGTTGTGTTATTGGGAGGTGAGTGGAGATGCTGAGGATGGGTTTCTGCAGGTGGTGTTATTGGGAGGTGAGTGGAGATGCTGAGGATGGGTTTCTGCAGGTTGTGTTATTGGGAGGTGAGTGAAGATGCTGAGGATGGGCTTCTGCAGGTTGTGTTATTGGAAGGTGAGTGAAGATGCTGAGGATGGGTTTCTGCAGGTTGTGTTATTGGAAGTTGAGTGAAGATGCTGAGGATGGGTTTCTGCAGGTTGTGTTATTGGGAGGTGAGTGGAGATGCTGAGGATGGGTTTCTGCAGGTTGTGTTATTGGGAGGTTAGGGAAGATGCTGAGGATGGGTTTCTGCAGGTTGTGTTATTGGGAGGTCAGTGAAGATGCTGAGGATGGGTTTCTACAGGTTGTGTTATTGGAAGGTGAGTGAAGATGCTGAGGATGGGTTTCTGCAGGTTGTGTTATTGGAAGTTGAGTGAAGATGCTGAGGATGGGTTTCTGCAGGTTGTGTTATTGGGAGGTGAGTGGAGATGCTGAGGATGGGTTTCTGCAGGTTGTGTTATTGGGAGGTTAGGGAAGATGCTGAGGATGGGTTTCTGCAGGTTGTGTTATTGGGAGGTCAGTGAAGATGCTGAGGATGGGTTTCTACAGGTTGTGTTATTGGGAGGCGAGAGAAGATGCTGAGCATGGGTTCCTGCAGGTTGTGTTCTTGGGAGGTGAGTGGAGATGCTGAAAATGGTTTTCTGCAGGTTGTTTTATTGGAAGATTTGTGAAGATGCTGAGGATGGGTTTCTGCAGGTTGTGTTATTGGGAGGTGAGTGGAGATGCTGAGGATGGGTTTCTGCAGGTTGTGTTATTGGAAGGTCAGTGAAGATGCTGAGAATGGGTTTCTGAAGGTTGTGTTATTGGGAGGCGAGAGAAGATGCTGAGGATGGGTTCCTGCAGGTTGTATTATTGCGAGATGAGTGGAAATGCTGAGAATTGGTTTCTGCAGGTTGTGTTATTGGGAGGTGAGTGAAGATGCTGAGAATGGATTTCTGCAGGTTGTGTTATTGGGAGGTGAGTGGAATTGCTGAGGATGGGTTTCTGCAGGTTGTGTTATTGGAAGGTCAGGGAAGATGCTCAGGATGGGTTTATGCAGATTGTGTTATTGGGAGGTGGGTGAAGATGCTGAGGATGGGTTTCTGCAGGTTGTGTTATTGGCAGGTAAGTGAAGATTCTGAGGGTGGGTTTCTGCAGGTGGTGTTATTGGGAGGCCAGTGGAGATGCTGAGGATGGGTTTCTGCAGGGTGTGTTATTGGAAGGTAAGTGAAGATGCTGAGGATTATTTTCTGAAGGTTGTGTTATTGGGAGTTATATGGAAATGCTGAGGATGGGTTCTGCAGGTTGTGTTATTGGAAGATTATTGAAGACGCTGAGGATGGTTTTCTGCAGGTTATTTTATTGGGTGGCGAGTGGAGATGCTGAGGATGGGTTTCTGCAGGTTGTGTTATTGGAAGGATAGTGGAGATGCTGAGAATGGGTTTCTGCAGGTTGTGTTATTGGGAGGTGAGTGGACGTGCTGAGGATGGGTTTCTGCAGGTTCATTTATTGGAATGAGAGTGGAGATGCTGAGGATGGGTATCTGCAGGTTGTGCTATTGGAAGGTGAGTGGAGATGCTGAGGATGGGTTTCTGCAGGTTGTGTTATTGGGAGGTGAGTGGAGATGCTGTTGATGGGTTTCTGCAGGTTGTGTTATTGGGAGCTGAGTGGAGATGATGAGGATGGACTTCTGCAGGTTGTGTTATTAGAAGGTGAGTGAAGATGCTGAGGATGGGTTTCTGCAGGTTGTGTTATTGGGAGGTGAGTGAAGATGCTGAGAATGGGTTCCTGCACGTTGTGTATAGAGAAATGAATGACGATTCTGAGGATGGGTTTCTGCAGGTTGGGTTCTTGGGAGGTGAGGGAAGATGCTGAGGATGGATTTCTGTAGGTTGTGTTATTGGAATGTGAGTGAAGATGCTGAGAATGGGTTCCTGCACGTTGTGTTATTGGGAGGTTAGTGAAGATGCTGAGGATTATTTTCTGAAGGTTGTGTTATTCGGAGTTATATGGAAATGCTGAATATGGGTTCTGCAGGTTGTGTTATTGGAAGATTATTGAAGATGCTGATGATGGTTTTCTGCAGGTTATTTTATTGGGAGGTGAGTGGAGATGCTGAGGATGGGTTTCTGCAGGTTGTGTTATTGGGAGGTGAGTGAAGATGCTGAGGATGGGTTTCTGCAGGTTGTGTTATTGGGAGGTGAGTGGAGATGCTGAGGAAGGGTTTCTGCAGGTTGTGTTATTGGGAGGTGAGTGGAGATGCTGAAGATGGGTTTCTGCAGGTTGTGTTATTGGAAGGATAGTGGAGATGCGGAGAATGGGTTTCTGCAGGTTGTGTTATTGGGAGGCGAGTGGAGATGCTGAGGATGGGTTTCTGCAAGGTGTGTTATTGGAAGGTTAGTGAAGATGCTGGGAATGGGTTCCTGCACGTTGTGTATAGAGAAATGAGTGACGATTCTGAGGATGGGTTTCTGCAGATTGGGTTATTGGGAGGTGAGTGAAGATGCTGAGGATGCGTTTCTGCAGGTTGTGTTATTGGGAGGTTAGTGAAGATGCTGAGGATTGTTTTCTGAAGGTTGTGTTATTGGGAGTTATGTGGAAATGCTGAGGATGGGTTCTGCAGGTTGTGTTATTGGAAGATTATTGAAGATGCTGAGGATGGTTTTCTGCAGGTTATTTTATTGGGAGGTGAGTGGAGATGCTGAGGATGGGTTTCTGCAGGTTGTGTTATTGGGAGGTGAGTGGAGATGCTGAGGATGGGTTTCTGCAGATTGTGTTATTGGAAGGATAGTGGAGATGCGGAGAATGGGATTCTGCAGGTTGTGTTATTGGGAGGTGAGTGGACGTGCTGAGGATGGGTTTCTGCAGGTTCATTTATTGGAATGAGAGTGGAGATGCTGAGGATGGGTTCCTGCAAGTTGTGTTATTGGGAGGCGAGTGAAGATGCTGAGGATGGGTATCTGCAGGTTGTTCTATTGTTAGATGAGAGGAGATGCAGATGATGTGTTTCTGCAGGTTGTGATATTGGAAGGTGAGTGGAGATGCTGAGGATGGGTTTCTGCAGGTTGTGTTATTGGGAGGTGAGTGAAGATGCTGAGGATGGGTTTCTGCAGGTGGTGTTATTGGGAGGCCAGTGGAGATGTTGAGGATGGGTTTCTGCAGGGTGTGTTATTGGAAGGTTAGTGAAGATGCTGAGGATTATTTTCTGAAGGTTGTGTTATTGGGAGTTATATGGAAATGCTGAGGATGGGTTCAGCAGGTTGTGTTATTGGAAGATTATTGAAGACGCTGAGGGTGGTTTTCTGCAGGTTATTTTATTGGGAGGTGAGTGGAGATGCTGAGGATGGGTTTCTGCAGGTTGTGTTATTGGGAGGTGAGTGAAGATGCTGAGAATGGGTTCCTGCACGTTGTGTATAGAGAAATGAATGACGATTCTGAGGATGGGTTTCTGCAGGTTGTTTTATTGGAAGGTGAGTGGTGATGCTGAGGATAGGTTTCTGCAGGTTGTGTTATTGGGAGGTGAGTGGAAATGCTGAGGATGCGT
The DNA here is from genome assembly GCF_047496885.1 of Scyliorhinus torazame. Taxonomy (NCBI): domain Eukaryota; kingdom Metazoa; phylum Chordata; class Chondrichthyes; order Carcharhiniformes; family Scyliorhinidae; genus Scyliorhinus; species Scyliorhinus torazame. Next base: position 98,692 of record NW_027307913.1, on the reverse strand, counting down.
TTCTGCAGGTTGTGTTCTTGGGAGGTGAGGGAAGATGCTGAGGATGGGTTTCTGCAGGGTGTGTTATTGGAAATTTAGTGAAGATGCTGAGGATTATTTTCTGAAGGTTGTGTTATTGGGAGTTATATGGAAATGCTGAGGATGGGTTCTGCAGGTTGTGTTATTGGAAGATTATTGAAGACGCTGAGGATGGTTTTCTGCAGGTTATTTTATTGGGAGGTGAGTGGAGATGCTGAGGATGGGTTTCTGCAGGTTGTGTTATTGGGAGGTGAGTGAAGATGCTGAGGATGGGTTTCTGCAGGTTGTGTTATTGGGAGGTGAGTGGAGATGCTGAGGATTGGTTTCTGCAGGTTGTGTTATTGGGAGGTGAGTGGAGATGCTGAGGATGGGTTTCTGCAGGTTGTGTTATTGGAAGGATAGTGGAGATGCGGAGAATGGGTTTCTGCAGGTTGTGTTATTGGGAGGCGAGTGGAGATGCTGAGGATGGGTTTCTGCAGGGTGTGTTATTGGAAGGTTAGTGAAGATGCTGAGGATGGGTTTCTGCAGGTTGTGTTATTGGAAGATGAGTGGAGATGCCGAGGATGGCTTTCTGCAGGTTGTGTTATTGGAATGTGAGTGAAGATGCTGAGAATGGGTTCCTGCACGTTGTGTTATTGGGAGGTTAGTGAAGATGCTGAGGATTGTTGTCTGAAGGTTGTGTTATTGGGAGTTATGTGGAAATGCTGAGGATGGGTTCTGCAGGTTGTGTTATTGGAAGATTATTGAAGATGCTGAGGATGGTTTTCTGCAGGTTGTGTTATTGGGAGGTGAGTGGAGATGCTGAGGATGGGTTTCTGCAGGTTGTGTTATTGGGAGGTGAGTGGAGATGCTGAGGATGGGTTTCTGCAGGTTGTGTTATTGGAAGGATAGTGGAGATGCGGAGAATGGGTTTCTGCAGGTTGTGTTATTGGGAGGTGAGTGGACGTGCTGAGGATGGGTTTCTGCAGGTTCATTTATTGGAATGAGAGTGGAGATGCTGAGGATGGGTTTCTGCAGGTTGTGTTATTGGGAGGCGAGTGGAGATGCTGAGGATGGGTTTCTGCAGGTTGTGCTATTGTTAGATTAGAGGAGATGCAGAGGATGGGTTTCTGCAGGTTGTGTTATTGGGAGGTGAGTGAAGATGCTGAGGATGGGTTCCTGCACGTTGTGTTATTGGGAGTTAGTGAAGATGCTGAGGATTGTTTTCTGAAGGTTGTGTTATTGGGAGTTATGTGGAAATGCTGAGGATGGGTTCTGCAGGTTGTGTTATTGGAAGATTATTGAAGATGCTGAGGATGGTTTTCTGCAGGTTCTTTTATTGGGAGGTGAGTGGAGATGCTGAGGATGGGTTTCTGCAGGTTGTGTTATTGGGAGGTGAGTGGAGATGCTGAGGATGGGTTTCTGCAGGTTGTGTTATTGGAAGGATAGTGGAGATGCGGAGAATGGGTTTCTGCAGGTTGTGTTATTGGGAGGTGAGTGGACGTGCTGAGGATGGGTTTCTGCAGGTTCATTTATTGGAATGAGAGTGGAGATGCTGAGGATGGGGTCCTGCAGGTTGTGTTATTGGGAGGCGAGTGGAGATGCTGAGGATGGGTATCTGCAGGTTGTGTTATTGGGAGGTGAGTGAAGATGCTGAGGATGGGTTTCTGCAGGTTGTGTTATTGGGAGGTGAGTGGAGATGATGAGGATGGGTTTCTGCAGGTTGTGTTATTGGAAGGTGAGTGGAGATGCTGAGGATGGGTTTCTGCAGGTTGTGTTATTGGGAGGTGAGTGAAGATGCTGAGGATGGGTTTCTGCAGGTTGTGTTATTGGGAGGTGAGTGGAGATGATGAGGATGGGTTTCTGCAGGTTGTGTTATTGGGAGGTGAGTGGAGATGCTGAGGATGGGGTTCTGCAGGTTGTGTTATTGGGAGGTGAGTGGAGGTGCTGAGGATGGGTTTCTGCAGGTCGTGTTATTTGATGGTTAGTGAATATGTTGTGGATGGGTTTCTGCAGGTTGTGTTATTGGAAGGTTAGTGAAGATGCTGAGGATGGGTTTCTGCAGGTTGTGTTCTTGGGAGGTGAGTGGAGATGCTGAGGATGGGTTCTGCAGGTTGTGTTATTGGGAGGTGAGTGAAGATTCTGACGATGAGTTTCTGCAGGTTGTGTTATTGGGAGGTGAGTGAAGATGCTGAGGATGGGTTTCTGCAGGTTGTGTTATTGGAAGGTTAGTGGAGATGCTGAGGATGGGTTTCTGCAGGTTCTGTTATTGGAAGGTGAGTGAAGAAGCTGAGGATGGGTTTCTGCAGGTTGTGTTATTGGAAGCTGAGTGGAGATGCTGAGGATGGGTTTCTGCAGGTTGTGTTATTGGGAGGTGAGTGAAGATGCTGAGGATGGGTTTCTGCAGATTGTGTTATTGGGAGGTGAGTGGAGATGCTGAGGATGGGTAGCTGCAGGTTGTGTTATTGGGAGGTGAGTGTAGATGCTGAGGATGGGTTTCTGCAGGTTGTGTTATTGGGAGGTGAGTGGAGATGCTGAGGATGGGTTTCTGCAGGTTGTGTTATTGGGAGGTGAGTGGAGATTCTGAGAATGTGTTTCTGCAGGTTGTGTTATTGGAAGGTGAGTGAAGATGCTGAGGATGGGTTTCTGCAGGTTGTGTAATAGGGAGGCGAGTGGAGATGCTGAGGATGGGTTTCTGCAGGTTGTGTTATTGGGAGGTGAGTGGAGATGCTGAGGATGGGTTTCTGCAGGTTGTGTTATTGGAAGGTGAGTGGAGATGCTGAGGATGGGTTTCTGCAGGTTGTGTTATTGGGAGGTGAGTGGAGATGCTGAGAATGGGTTTCTGCAGGTTGTGTTATTGGAAGGTGAGTGGAGATGCTGAGGATGGGTTTCTGCAGGTTGTGTTATTGGGAGGTGAGTGAAGATGCTGAGGATGGGTTTCTGCAGGTTGTGTTATTGGAAGGTGAGTGAAGATGCTGAGGATGGGTTTCTGCAGGTTGTGTTATTGGAAGGTGAGTGGAGATGCTGAGGATGGGTTTCTGCAGGTTGTGTTATTGGATGATTTGTGAAGATGCTGAGAATGGGGTTCTGCAGGTTGTGTAATTGGGAGATGAGTGGAGATGCTGAGGATGGGTTTCTGCAGGTTTTGTTTTTGGGAGATGAGTGACGATTCTGAGGATGGGTTTCTGCAGGTTGTGTTCTTGGGAGGTGAGGGAAGATGCTGAGGATGGATTTTTGTAGGTTGTGTGATTGGAATGTGCGTGAAGATGCTGTGGATGGTTTCCTGCACGTTTTGTTATTGGGAGGTGAGGGAAGATGCTGAGGATTGCTTTCTGCAGGTTGTGTTATTGGGACGTAAGTGGAAACGCTGAGGATGGGTTCTGCAGGTTGTGGTATTGGGAGGTGAGTGACGATGCTGAGGATGGGTTTCTGCATGTTGTGTTATTGGGAGGTGAGCGGAGATGCTGAGGATGGTTTTCTGCAGGTTGTTTTATTGGGAGGTGAGTGGAGATGTTGAGGATCGGTTTCTGCAGATTGAGTTATTGGAAGGATAGTGGAGATGCGGAGGATGGGTTTCTGCAGGTTGTGTTATTGGGAGGTGAGTGGAGATGCTGAGGATGGGTTTCTGCAGGTTGTGTTATTGGAAGGATAGTGGAGATGCGGAGAATGGGTTTCTGCAGGTTGTGTTATTGGGAGATGAGTGGACGTGCTGAGGATGGGTTTCTGCAGGTTCATTTATTGGAATGAGAGTGGAGATGCTGAGGATGGGTTCCTGCAGGTTGTGTTATTGGGAGGCGAGTGGAGATGCTGAGGATGGGTATCTGCAGGTTGTGCTATTGTTAGATTAGAGGAGATGCTGAGGATGGGTTTCTGCAGGTTGTGTTATTGGGAGGTGAGTGAAGATGCTGAGGATGGGTTTCTGCAGGTTGTGTTATTGGGAGGTGAGTGGAGATGATGAGGATGGGTTTCTGCAGGTTGTGTTATTGGGAGGTGAGTGGAGCTGCTGAGGATGGGGTTCTGCAGGTTGTGTTATTGGGAGTTGAGTGGAGATGCTGAGGATGGGCTTCTGCAGGTTTTGTTATTGGAAGGTGAGTGAAGATGCTGAGGATCGGTTTCTGCAGGTTGTGTTATTGGGAGGTGAGTGAAGATGCTGAGGATGGGTTTCTGCAGGTTGTGTTATTGGGAGGTGAGTGGAGATGATGAGGATGGGTTTCTGCAGGTTGTGTTATTGGGAGGTGAGTGGAGGTGCTGAGGATGGGTTTCTGCAGGTCGTGTTATTTGATGGTTAGTGAATATGTTGTGGATGGGTTTCTGCAGGTTGTGTTATTGGAAGGTTAGTGAAGATGCTGAGGATGGGTTTCTGCAGGTTGTGTTCTTGGGAGGTGAGTGGAGATGCTGAGGATGGGTTCTGCAGGTTGTGTTATTGGGAGGTGAGTGAAGATTCTGACGATGAGTTTCTGCAGGTTGTGTTATTGGGAGGTGAGTGAAGATGCTGAGGATGGGTTTCTGCAGGTTGTGTTATTGGAAGGTTAGTGGAGATGCTGAGGATGGGTTTCTGCATGTTCTGTTATTGGAAGGTTAGTGAAGAAGCTGAGGATGGGTTTCTGCAGGTTGTGTTATTGGAAGCTGAGTGGAGATGCTGAGGATGGGTTGCTGCAGGTTGTGTTATTGGGAGGTGAGTGGAGATTCTCAGGATGGGTTTCTGCAGGTTGTGTTATTGGGAGGTGAGTGGAGATGCTGAGGATGGGTTTCTGCAGGTTGTGTTATTGGGAGGCGAGTGGAGATGCTGAGGATGGGTTTCTGCAGGTTGTGTTATTGGGAGGTGAGTGGAGATGCTGAGAATGTGTTTCTGCAGGTTGTGTTATTGGAAGGTGAGTGAAGATGCTGAGGATGGGTTTCTGCAGGTTGTGTTATTGGGAGGTGAGTGGAGATGCTGAGGATGGGTTTCTGCAGGTTGTGTTATTGGAAGGATAGTGGAGATGCGGAGAATGGGTTTCTGCAGGTTGTGTTATTGGGAGGCGAGTGGAGATGCTGAGGATGGGATTCTGCAGGGTGTGTTATTGGAAGGTTAGTGAAGATGCTGAGGATGGGTTTCTGCAGGTTGGGTTATTGGGAGGTGAGGGAAGATGCTGAGGATGGATTTCTGTAGGTTGTGTTATTGGAATGTGAGTGAAGATGCTGAGAATGGGATCCTGCACGTTGTGTTATTGGGAGGTTAGTGAAGATGCTGAGGATTATTTTCTGAAGGTTGTGTTATTGGGAGTTACATGGAAATGCTGAGGATGGGTTCTGCAGGTTGTGTTATTGGAAGATTATTGAAGATGCTGAGGATGGTTTTCTGCAGGTTATTTTATTGGGAGGTGAGTGGAGATGCTGAGGATGGGTTTCTGCAGGTTGTGTTATTGGGAGGTGAGTGAAGATGCTGAGGATGGGTTTCTGCAGGTTGTGTTATTGGGAGGTGAGTGGAGATGCTGAGGATGGGTTTCTGCAGGTTGTGTTATTGGGAGGTGAGTGGAGACGCTGAGGATGGGTTTCTGCAGGTTGTGTTATTGGAAGGATAGTGGAGATGCGGAGAATGGGTTTCTGCAGGTTGTGTTATTGGGAGGCGAGTGGAGATGCTGAGGATGGGTTTCTGCAGGGTGTGTTATTGGAAGGTTAGTGAAGATGCTGAGGATGGGTTTCTGCAGGTTGTGTTATTGGAAGATGAGTGGAGATGCCGAGGATGGCTTTCTGCAGGTTGTGTTATTGGGAGGTGAGGGAAGATGCTGAGGATGGATTTCTGTAGGTTGTGTTATTGGAATGTGAGTGAAGATGCTGAGAATGGGTTCCTGCACGTTGTGTATAGAGAAATGAGTGACGATTCTGAGGATGGGTTTCTGCAGGTTGTGTTATTGGGAGGCGAGTGGAGATGCTGAGGATGGGTTTCTGCAGGTTGTGTTATTGGAAGGTTAGTGAAGATGCTGAGGATGGATTTCTGCAGGTTGTGTTCTTGGGAGGTGAGGGAAGATGCTGAGGATGGATTTCTGTAGGTTGGAATGTGAGTGAAGTTGCTGAGAATGGGTTCCTGCACGTTGTGTTATTGGGAGTTAGTGAAGATGCTGAGGATTGTTTTCTGAAGGTTGTGTTCTTGGGAGTTATGTGGAAATGCTGAGGATGGGTTCAGCAGGTTGTGTTATTGGAAGATTATTGAAGATGCTGAGGATGGTTTTCAGCAGGTTCTTTTATTGGGAGGTGAGTGGAGATGCTGAGGATGGGTTTCTGCAGGTTGTGTTATTGGAAGGATAGTGGAGATGCGGAGAATGGGTTTCTGCAGGTTGTGTTATTGGGAGGTGAGTGGACGTGCTGAGGATGGGTTTCTGCAGGTTCATTTATTGGAATGAGAGTGGAGATGCTGAGGATGGGTTCCTGCAGGTTGTGTTATTGGGAGGTGAGTGTAGATGCTGAGGATGGGTTTCTGCAGGTTGTGTTATTGGGAGGTGAGTGAAGATGCTGATGATGTGTTTCTGCAGGTTGTCTTATTGGGAGGTGAGTGAAGATGCTGAGGATGGGGTTCTGCAGGTTGTGTTAATGGAAGGTTAGTGGAGATGCTGAGGATGGGTTTCTGCAGGTTGTGTTATTGGAAGGTGAGTGGAGGCGCTGAGGATGGGTTTCTGCAGGTTGTGTTATTGGGAGGTGAGTGGAGATGCTGAGGATGGGTTTCTGCAGGTTGTGTTATTGGAAGGTGAGTGGAGTTGCTGAGGATGGGTTTCTGCAGGTTGTGTTATTGGAAGGTGAGTGGAGACGCTGAGGATGGGTTTCTGCAGGTTGTGTTATTGGAAGGTTAGTGAAGATGCTGAGGATGGGTTTCTGCAGGTTGTGTTATTGGAAGGTTAGTGAAGATGCTGAGGATGGGTTTCTGCAGATTGTGTTAATGGAAGGTGAGTGGAGACGCTGAGGATGGGTTTCTGCAGGTTGTGTTATTGGGAGGTGAGTGGAGATGCTGAGGATGGGTTTCTGCAGGTTGTGTTATTGGAAGGTGAGTGGAGATGCTGAGGATGGGTTTCTGCAGGTTGTGTTATTGGGAGGTGAGTGGAGATGCTGAGAATGGGTTTCTGCAGGTTGTGTTATTGGAAGGTGAGTGGAGATGCTGAGGATGGGTTTCTGCAGGTTGTGTTATTGGGAGGTGAGTGAAGATGCTGAGGATGGGTTTCTGCAGGTTGTGTTATTGGAAGGTGAGTGGAGATGCTGAGGATGGGTTTCTGCAGGTTGTGTTATTGGGAGGTGAGTGGAGATGCTGAGAATGGGTTTCTGCAGGTTGTGTTATTGGAAGGTGAGTGGAGATGCTGAGGATGGGTTTCTGCAGGTTGTGTTATTGGGAGGTGAGTGAAGATGCTGAGGATGGGTTTCTGCAGGTTGTGTTATTGGGAGGTGAGTGAAGATGCAGAGGATGGGTTTCTGCAGGTTGTGTTATTGAAAGGTGAGTGAAGATGCTGAGGATGGGTTTCTGCAGGTTGTGTTATTGGAAGGTGAGTGGAGATGCTGAGGATGGGTTTCTGCAGGTTGTGTTATTGGATGATTTGTGAAGATGCTGAGAATGGGGTTCTGCAGGTTGTGTAATTGGGAGATGAGTGGAGATGCTGAGGATGGGTTTCTGCAGGTTTTGTTTTTGGGAGATGAGTGACGATTCTGAGGATGGGTTTCTGCAGGTTGTGTTCTTGGGAGGTGAGTGAAGATGCTGAGGATGGATTTCTGTAGGTTGTGTGATTGGAATGTGCGTGAAGATGCTGTGGATGGTTTCCTGCACGTTTTGTTATTGGGAGGTTAGGGAAGATGCTGAGGATTGCTTTCTGCAGGTTGTGTTATTGGGACGTAAGTGGAAACGCTGAGGATGGGTTCTGCAGGTTGTGGTATTGGGAGGTGAGTGACGATGCTGAGGATGGGTTTCTGCATGTTGTGTTATTGGGAGGTGAGCGGAGATGCTGAGGATGGTTTTCTGCAGGTTGTTTTATTGGGAGGTGAGTGGAGATGTTGAGGATCGGTTTCTGCAGATTGAGTTATTGGAAGGATAGTGGAGATGCGGAGGATGGGTTTCTGCAGGTTGTGTTATTGGGAGGTGAGTGGAGATGCTGAGGATGGGTTTCTGCAGGTTGTGTTATTGGGAGGTGAGTGGAGATGCTGAGGATGGGTTCCTGCAGGTTGCGTTATTGGGGGGTGAGTGAAGATGCTGAGGATGGGTTTCTGCAGGTTGTGTTATTGGGAGGTGAGTGGAGATGCTGCGGATGAGTTTCTGCAGTTTGTGTTATTGGGAGGTGAGTGGAGTTGCTGAGGATGGGTTTCTGCAGGTTGTGTTATTGGGTGAGTGGAGATGCTGGGGATGGGTTTCTGCAGGTTGTGTTATTGGGAGGTGAGTGGAAATGATGAGGATGGGTTTCTGCAGGTTGTGTTATTGGGAGGTGAGTGGAGATGCTGAGGATGGGTTTCTGCTGGTTGCGTTATTGGGTGGTGAGTGGAGATGCTGAGGATGGGTTTCTGCAGTTTGTGTTATTCGAAGGTGAGTGAAGATGCTGCGGATGAGTTTCTGCAGTTTGTGTTATTGGAAGGTGAGTGGAGATGCTGAGGATGGGTTTCTGCAGGTTGTGTTATTCGAAGGTGAGTGGAAATGCTGCGGTTGGGTTTCTGCAGTTTGTGTTATTGGAAGGTGAGTGAAGATGCTGAGGATGGGTTTCTGCAGGTTGTGTTATTGGGAGGTGAGTGAAGACCCTGAGGATGGGTTTCTGCAGTTTGTGTTATTGGGAGGTGAGTGGAGATGCTGAGGATGGGTTTGTGCAGGTTGTGTTATTGGGAGGGGAGTGTAGATGCTGAGGATGGGTTTCTGCAGGTTATGTTATTGGGAGGTGAGTGAAGATGCTGAGGATGGTTTCCTGCACGTTTTGTTATTGGGACGTTAGTGGAAATGCTGAGGATGGGTTCTGCAGGTTGTGTTATTGGGAGGTGAGTGACGATGCTGAGGATGGGTTTCTGCAGGTTGTGTTATTGGGAGGTGAGTGGAGATGCGGAAGATGGGTTTCTGCAGGTTGTGTTATTGGGAGGTGAGTGGAGATGCTGAGGATGGGTTTCTGCAGGTTGTGTTATTGGGAGGTGAGTGGAGATGCGGAGGATGGGTTTCTGCAGGTTGTGTTATTGGGAGGTGAGTGAAGATGCTGAGGATGGGTTCCTGCAGGTTGCGTTATTGGAAGGTGAGTGAAGATGCTGAGGATGGGTTTCTGCAGGTTGTGTTATTGGGAGGTGAGTGGAGATGCTGCGGATGAGTTTCTGCAGTTTGTGTTATTGGGAGGTGAGTGGAGTTGCTGAGGATGTGTTTCTGCAGGTTGTGTTATTGGGTGAGAGGAGATGCTGGGGATGGGTTTCTGCATGTTGTGTTATTGGGAGGTGAGTGGAAATGATGAGGATGGGTTTCTGCAGGTTGTGTTATTGGGAGGTGAGTGGAGATGCTGAGGATGGGTTTCTGCAGGTTGCGTTATTGGGTGGTGAGTGGAGATGCTGAGGATGGGTTTCTGCAGTTTGTGTTATTGGAAGGTGAGTGAAGATGCTGAGGATGAGTTTCTGCAGTTTGTGTTATTGGAAGGTGAGTGGAGATGCTGAGGATGGGTTTCTGCAGGTAGTGTTATTGGAAGGTGAGTGAAGATGCTGAGGATGGGTTTCTGCAGGTTGTGTTATTGGAAGGTGAGTGAAGATGCTGAGGATGGGTTTCTGCAGGTTGTGTTATTGGAAGGTGAGTGGAGATGCTGAGGATGGGTTTCTGCAGGTTGTGTTATTGGATGATTTGTGAAGATGCTGAGAATGGGGTTCTGCAGGTTGTGTAATTGGGAGATGAGTGGAGATGCTGAGGATGGGTTTCTGCAGGTTTTGTTTTTGGGAGATGAGTGACGATTCTGAGGATGGGTTTCTGCAGGTTGTGTTCTTGGGAGGTGAGGGAAGATGCTGAGGATGGATTTCTGTAGGTTGTGTGATTGGAATGTGCGTGAAGATGCTGTGGATGGTTTCCTGCACGTTTTGTTATTGGGAGGTGAGTGAAGATGCTGAGGATGGGTTTCTGCAGGTTGTGTTATTGGAAGGTGAGTGGAGATGCTGAGGATTGCTTTCTGCAGGTTGTGTTATTGGGACGTAAGTGGAAACGCTGAGGATGGGTTCTGCAGGTTGTGGTATTGGGAGGTGAGTGACGATGCTGAGGATGGGTTTCTGCATGTTGTGTTATTGGGAGGTGAGCGGAGATGCTGAGGATGGTTTTCTGCAGGTTGTTTTATTGGGAGGTGAGTGGAGATGTTGAGGATCGGTTTCTGCAGATTGAGTTATTGGAAGGATAGTGGAGATGCGGAGGATGGGTTTCTGCAGGTTGTGTTATTGGGAGGTGAGTGGAGATGCTGAGGATGGGTTTCTGCAGGTTGTGTTATTGGGAGGTGAGTGGAGATGCTGCGGATGAGTTTCTGCAGTTTGTGTTATTGGGAGGTGAGTGGAGTTGCTGAGGATGGGTTTCTGCAGGTTGTGTTATTGGGTGAGTGGAGATGCTTGGGATGGGTTTCTGCAGGTTGTGTTATTGGGAGGTGAGTGGAAATGATGAGGATGGGTTTCTGCAGGTTGTGTTATTGGGAGGTGAGTGGAGATGCTGAGGATGGGTTTCTGCTGGTTGCGTTATTGGGTGGTGAGTGGAGATGCTGAGGATGGGTTTCTGCAGTTTGTGTTATTGGAAGGTGAGTGAAGATGCTGCGGATGAGTTTCTGCAGTTTGTGTTATTGGAAGGTGAGTGGAGATGCTGAGGATGGGTTTCTGCAGGTTGTGTTATTGGGAGGTGAGTGGAGATGCTGCGGATGAGTTTCTGCAGTTTGTGTTATTGGGAGGTGAGTGGAGTTGCTGAGGATGGGTTTCTGCAGGTTGTGTTATTGGGTGAGTGGAGATGCTGGGGATGGGTTTCTGCAGGTTGTGTTATTGGGAGGTGAGTGGAAATGATGAGGATGGGTTTCTGCAGGTTGTGTTATTGGGAGGTGAGTGGAGATGCTGAGGATGGGTTTCTGCTGGTTGCGTTATTGGGTGGTGAGTGGAGATGCTGAGGATGGGTTTCTGCAGTTTGTGTTATTCGAAGGTGAGTGAAGATGCTGCGGATGAGTTTCTGCAGTTTGTGTTATTGGAAGGTGAGTGGAGATGCTGAGGATGGGTTTCTGCAGGTTGTGTTATTCGAAGGTGAGTGGAGATGCTGCGGTTGGGTTTCTGCAGTTTGTGTTATTGGAAGGTGAGTGAAGATGCTGAGGATGGGTTTCTGCAGGTTGTGTTATTGGGAGGTGAGTGAAGACCCTGAGGATGGGTTTCTGCAGTTTGTGTTATTGGGAGGTGAGTGGAGATGCTGAGGATGGGTTTGTGCAGGTTGTGTTATTGGGAGGGGAGTGTAGATGCTGAGGATGGGTTTCTGCAGGTTATGTTATTGGGAGGTGAGTGAAGATGCTGAGGATGGTTTCCTGCACGTTTTGTTATTGGGACGTTAGTGGAAATGCTGAGGATGGGTTCTGCAGGTTGTGTTATTGGGAGGTGAGTGCCGATGCTGAGGATGGGTTTCTGCAGGTTGTGTTATTGGGAGGTGAGTGGAGATGCGGAAGATGGGTTTCTGCAGGTTGTGTTATTGGGAGGTGAGTGGAGATGCTGAGGATGGGTTTCTGCAGGTTGTGTTATTGGGAGGTGAGTGGAGATGCGGAGGATGGGTTTCTGCAGGTTGTGTTATTGGGAGGAGAGTGAAGATGCTGAGGATGGGTTCCTGCAGGTTGCGTTATTGGAAGGTGAGTGAAGATGCTGAGGATGGGTTTCTGCAGGTTGTGTTATTGGGAGGTGAGTGGAGATGCTGCGGATGAGTTTCTGCAGTTTGTGTTATTGGGAGGTGAGTGGAGTTGCTGAGGATGTGTTTCTGCAGGTTGTGTTATTGGGTGAGAGGAGATGCTGGGGATGGGTTTCTGCAGGTTGTGTTATTGGGAGGTGAGTGGAAATGATGAGGATGGGTTTCTGCAGGTTGTGTTATTGGGAGGTGAGTGGAGATGCTGAGGATGGGTTTCTGCAGGTTGCGTTATTGGGTGGTGAGTGGAGATGCTGAGGATGGGTTTCTGCAGTTTGTGTTATTGGAAGGTGAGTGAAGATGCTGAGGATGAGTTTCTGCAGTTTGTGTTATTGGAAGGTGAGTGGAGATGCTGAGGATGGGTTTCTGCAGGTAGTGTTATTGGAAGGTGAGTGAAGATGCTGAGGATGGGTTTCTGCAGGTTGTGTTATTGGAAGGTGAGTGAAGATGCTGAGGATGGGTTTCTGCAGGTTGTGTTATTGGAAGGTGAGTGGAGATACTGAGGTTGGGTTTCTGCAGGTTCTGTTCTTGGGAGGTGAGGGAAGATGCTGAGGATGGATTTCTGTAGGTTGTGTGATTGGAATGTGCGTGAAGATGCTGTGGATGGTTTCCTGCACGTTTTGTTATTGGGAGGTGAGTGAAGATGCTAAGGATGGGTTTCTGCAGGTTGTGTTATTGGGGGGTGAGTGGAGATGCTAAGGATGGGTTTCTGCAGGTTGTGTTATTGGGAGGTGAGTGAAGATGCTGAGGATGGGTTTCTGCAGGTTGTGTTATTGGGGGGTGAGTTGAGATGCTAAGGATGGGTTTCTGCAGGTTGTGTTATTGGGAGGTGAGTGGAGATGCTGAGGATGGGTTTCTGCAGGTTGTGTTATTGGGAGGTTAGTGAAGATGCTGAGGATGGGTTTCTGCAGGTTGTGTTATTGGGAGGTGAGTGGAGATGCTGTGGATGGGTTTCTGCAGGTTGTGTTATTGGGAGGTGAGGGGAGATGCTGAGGATGGATTTCTGCAGGTTGTGTTATTGGAAGGTGAGTGGAGATGCTGAGGATGGGTTTCTGCAGGTTGTGTTATTGGGAGGTGAGTGGAGATGCGGAGGATGGGTTTCTGCAGGTTGTGTTATTGGGAGGTGAGTGAAGATGCTGAGGATGGGTTCCTGCAGGTTGCGTTATTGGAAGGTGAGTGAAGATGCTGAGGATGGGTTTCTGCAGGTTGTGTTATTGGGAGGTGAGTGGAGATGCTGCGGATGAGTTTCTGCAGTTTGTGTTATTGGGAGGTGAGTGGAGTTGCTGAGGATGTGTTTCTGCAGGTTGTGTTATTGGGTGAGAGGAGATGCTGGGGATGGGTTTCTGCAGGTTGTGTTATTGGGAGGTGAGTGGAAATGATGAGGATGGGTTTCTGCAGGTTGTGTTATTGGGAGGTGAGTGGAGATGCTGAGGATGGGTTTCTGCAGGTTGCGTTATTGGGTGGTGAGTGGAGATGCTGAGGATGGGTTTCTGCAGTTTGTGTTATTGGAAGGTGAGTGAAGATGCTGAGGATGAGTTTCTGCAGTTTGTGTTATTGGAAGGTGAGTGGAGATGCTGAGGATGGGTTTCTGCAGGTAGTGTTATTGGAAGGTGAGTGAAGATGCTGAGGATGGGTTTCTGCAGGTTGTGTTATTGGAAGGTGAGTGAAGATGCTGAGGATGGGTTTCTGCAGGTTGTGTTATTGGAAGGTGAGTGGAGATACTGAGGATGGGTTTCTGCAGGTTGTGTTATTGGATGATTTGTGAAGATGCTGAGAATGGGGTTCTGCAGGTTGTGTAATTGGGAGATGAGTGGAGATGCTGAGGATGGGTTTCTGCAGGTTTTGTTTTTGGGAGATGAGTGACGATTCTGAGGATGGGTTTCTGCAGGTTGTGTTCTTGGGAGGTGAGGGAAGATGCTGAGGATGGATTTCTGTAGGTTGTGTGATTGGAATGTGCGTGAAGATGCTGTGGATGGTTTCCTGCACGTTTTGTTATTGGGAGGTGAGTGAAGATGCTAAGGATGGGTTTCTGCAGGTTGTGTTATTGGGGGGTGAGTGGAGATGCTAAGGATGGGTTTCTGCAGGTTGTGTTATTGGGAGGTGAGTGAAGATGCTGAGGATGGGTTTCTGCAGGTTGTGTTATTGGGGGGTGAGTGGAGATGCTAAGGATGGGTTTCTGCAGGTTGTGTTATTGGGAGGTGAGTGGAGATGCTGAGGATGGGTTTCTGCAGGTTGTGTTATTGGGAGGTTAGTGAAGATGCTGAGGATGGGTTTCTGCAGGTTGTGTTATTGGGAGGTGAGTGGAGATGCTGTGGATGGGTTTCTGCAGGTTGTGTTATTGGGAGGTGAGGGGAGATGCTGAGGATGGATTTCTGCAGGTTGTGTTATTGGAAGGTGAGTGGAGATGCTGAGGATGGGTTTCTGCAGGTTGTGTTATTGGAAGGTGAGTGGAGATGCTGCGGTTGGGTTTCTGCAGTTTGTGTTATTGGAAGGTGAGTGAAGATGCTGAGGATGGGTTTCTGCAGGTTGTGTTATTGGGAGGTGAGTGAAGACCCTGAGGATGGGTTTCTGCAGTTTGTGTTATTGGGAGGTGAGTGGAGATGCTGAGGATGGGTTTGTGCAGGTTGTGTTATTGGGAGGGGAGTGTAGATGCTGAGGATGGGTTTCTGCAGGTTATGTTATTGGGAGGTGAGTGAAGACCCTGAGGATGGGTTTCTGCAGTTTGTGTTATTGGGAGGTGAGTGGAGATGCTGAGGATGGGTTTGTGCAGGTTGTGTTATTGGGAGGGGAGTGTAGATGCTGAGGATGGGTTTCTGCAGGTTATGTTATTGGGAGGTGAGTGAAGATGCTGAGGATGGTTTCCTGCACGTTTTGTTATTGGGACGTTAGTGGAAATGCTGAGGATGGGTTCTGCAGGTTGTGTTATTGGGAGGTGAGTGACGATGCTGAGGATGGGTTTCTGCAGGTTGTGTTATTGGGAGGTGAGTGGAGATGCGGAGGATGGGTTTCTGCAGGTTGTGTTATTGGGAGGTGAGTGGAGATGCTGATGATGGGTTTCTGCAGGTTGTGTTATTGGGAGGTGAGTGGAGATGCGGAGGATGGGTTTCTGCAGGTTGTGTTATTGGGAGGTGAGTGAAGATGCTGAGGATGGGTTCCTGCAGGTTGCGTTATTGGAAGGTGAGTGAAGATGCTGAGGATGGGTTTCTGCAGGTTGTGTTATTGGGAGGTGAGTGGAGATGCTGCGGATGAGTTTCTGCAGTTTGTGTTATTGGGAGGTGAGTGGAGTTGCTGAGGATGTGTTTCTGCAGGTTGTGTTATTGGGTGAGAGGAGATGCTGGGGATGGGTTTCTGCAGGTTGTGTTATTGGGAGATGAGTGGAAATGATGAGGATGGGTTTCTGCAGGTTGTGTTATTGGGAGGTGAGTGGAGATGCTGAGGATGGGTTTCTGCAGGTTGCGTTATTGGGTGGTGAGTGGAGATGCTGAGGATGGGTTTCTGCAGTTTGTGTTATTGGAAGGTGAGTGAAGATTCTGAGGATGCGTTTCTGCAGGTAGTGTTATTGGGAGGTGAGTGGAGATGCTGAGGTTGAGTTTCTGCAGTTTGTGTTATTGGAAGGTGAGTGGAGATGCTGAGGATGCGTTTCTGCAGGTAGTGTTATTGGAAGGTGAGTGAAGATGCTGAGGATGGGTTTCTGCAGGTTGTGTTATTGGAAGGTGAGTGAAGATGCTGAGGATGGGTTTCTGCAGGTTGTGTTATTGGAAGGTGAGTGAAGATGCTGAGGATGGGTTTCTGCAGGTTGTGTTATTGGAAGGTGAGTGGAGATGCTGAGGATGGGTTTCTGCAGGTTGTGTTGTTGGATGATTTGTGAAGATGCTGAGAATGGGGTTCTGCAGGTTGTGTAATTGGGAGATGAGTGGAGATGCTGAGGATGGGTTTCTGCAGGTTTTGTTTTTGGGAGATGAGTGACGATTCTGAGGATGGGTTTCTGCAGGTTGTGTTATTGGGAGGTGAGGGAAGATGCTGAGGATGGATTTCTGTAGGTTGTGTGATTGGAATGTGCGTGAAGATGCTGTGGATGGTTTCCTGCACGTTTTGTTATTGGGAGGTGAGGGAAGATGCTGAGGATTGCTTTCTGCAGTTTGTGTTATTGGGACGTAAGTGGAGACCCTGAGGATGGGTTTCTGCAGTTTGTGTTATTGGGAGGTGAGTAGAGATGCTGAGGATGGGTTTGTGCAGGTTGTGTTATTGGGAGGGGAGTGTAGATGCTGAGGATGGGTTTCTGCAGGTTATGTTATTGGGAGGTGAGTGAAGATGCTGAGGATGGTTTCCTGCACGTTTTGTTATTGGGACGTTAGTGGAAATGCTGAGGATGGGTTCTGCAGGTTGTGTTATTGGGAGGTGAGTGACGATGCTGAGGATGGGTTTCTGCAGGTTGTGTTAGTGGGAGGTGAGTGGAGATGCGGAGGATGGGTTTCTGCAGGTTGTGTTATTGGGAGGTGAGTGGAGATGCTGAGGATGGGTTTCTGCAGGTTGTGTTATTGGGAGGTGAGTGGAGATGCTGAGGATGGGTTCCTGCAGGTTGCGTTATTGGAAGGTGAGTGAAGATGCTGAGGATGGGTTTCTGCAGGTTGTGTTATTGGGAGGTGAGTGGAGATGCTGCGGATGAGTTTCTGCAGTTTGTGTTATTGGGAGGTGAGTGGAGTTGCTGAGGATGTGTTTCTGCAGGTTGTGTTATTGGGTGAGAGGAGATGCTGGGGATGGGTTTCTGCAGGTTGTGTTATTGGGAGGTGAGTGGAAATGATGAGGATGGGTTTCTGCAGGTTGTGTTATTGGGAGGTGAGTGGAGATGCTGAGGATGGGTTTCTGCAGGTTGCGTTATTGGGTGGTGAGTGGAGATGCTGAGGATGGGTTTCTGCAGTTTGTGTTATTGGAAGGTGAGTGAAGATGCTGAGGATGAGTTTCTGCAGTTTGTGTTATTGGAAGGTGAGTGGAGATGCTGAGGATGGGTTTCTGCAGGTAGTGTTATTGGAAGGTGAGTGGAGATGCTGCGGTTGGGTTTCTGCAGTTTGTGTTATTGGAAGGTGAGTGAAGATGCTGAGGATGGGTTTCTGCAGGTTGTGTTATTGGGAGGTGAGTGAAATCCTGAGGATGGGTTTCTGCAGTTTGTGTTATTGGGAGGTGAGTGGAGATGCTGAGGATGGGTTCTGCAGGTTGTGTTATTGAACGGTGAGTGGAGATGCTGAGGATGGATTTCTGCAAGTTGTGTTATTGGTAGGTGAGTGAAGATGCTGAGGATAGGTTTCTGCAGGTTGTGTTATTGGGAGGTGAGTGGAGATGCTGAGGATGGGTTTCTGCAGGTTGTGTTATTGTGAGGTGAGTGGAGATGCTGAGGATGGGTTTCTGCAGGTTGTGTTATTGGGAGCTGAGTGGAGATGCTGAGGATGGGTTTCTGCAGGTTGTGTTATTGGGAGGTGAGTAAAGACGTTGAGGATGGGTTTCTGCAGGTTGTGTTATTGGGGGGTGAGTGGAGATGCTGAGGATGGGTTTCTGCAGGTTGTGTTATTGGGAGGGGAGTGTAGATGCTATAGGATGGGTTTCTGCAGGTTGTGTAATTGGTAGGTGAGTGGAGATGCTGAGGATGGGTTTCTGCAGGTAGTGTTATTGTGAGGTGAGTGGAGATGCTGAGGATGGGTTTCTGCAGGTTGTGTTATTGGGAGGTGAGTGAAGAAGCTGAGGATGGGTTTCTGCAGGTTGTGTTATTGGGAGGTGAGTGGACATGCTGAGGATGGGTTTCTGCAGGTTGTGTTATTGGGAGGTGAGTGGAGATGCTGAGGATGGGTTTCTGCAGGTTGTGTTATTGGGAGGTGAGTGGAGATGTAGAGGATGTGTTTCTGCAGATTGTGTTATTGGAAGGTGAGTGAAGACGCTGATGATGGGTTTCTGCAGGTTGTGTTATTGGGGGGTGAGTGGAGATGCTGAGGTTGGGTTTCTGCAAATTGTGTTATTGCAAGGTTAGTGAAGATGCTGAGGATGGGTTTCTGCAGGTTGTGTTATTGGAAGGTGAGTGGAGATGCTGAGGATGGGTTTCTGCAGGTTGTGTTATTGGAAGGTGAGTGAAGATGCTGAGGATGGGTTTCTGCAGGTTGTGTTATTGGGAGGTGAGTGGAGATGCTGCGGATGAGTTTCTGCAGTTTGTGTTATTGGGAGGTTAGTGGAGTTGCTGATGATGGGTTTCTGCAGGTTGTGTTATTGGGAGTTTAGTGGAGTTGCTGAGGATGGGTTTCTGCAGGTTGTGTTATTGGGAGGTTAGTGGAGTTGCTGATGATGGGTTTCTGCAGGTTGTGTTATTGGGAGTTTAGTGGAGTTGCTGAGGATGGGTTTCTGCAGGTTGTGTTATTGAGAGGTGAGTGGAGATGCTGAGGATGGGTTTCTGCAGGTTGTGTTATTGGGAGGTGAGTGGAGATGCTGAGGATGGGTTTCTGCAGGTTGTGATATTCGGAGGTTAGTGAAGATTCTGAGGATGGGTTTCTGCAGGTTGTGTTTTTGGGAGGTGAGTGAAGATTCTGAGGATGGGTTTCTGCAGGTTGCGTTATTGAGAGGTGAGTGGAGATGCTGAGGATGGGTTTCTGCTGGTTGTGTTATTGGAAGGTGAGTGAAGATGCTGAGGATGAGTTTCTGCAGTTTGTGTTATTGGAAGGTGAGTGAAGATGCTGAGAATGGGTTTCTGCATGTTGTGTTATTGGGAGGTGAGTGGAGATGCTGAGGATGGGTTTCTGCAGGTTGTGTTATTGGAAGGTGAGTGGAGGTGCTGAGAATGGGTTTCTGCAGGTTGTGGTATTGGGAGGTTAGTGAAGATGCTATGGATGGGTTTCTGCAGGTTGTGTTATTGGGAGGTGAGTGAAGATGCTGAGGATGGGTTTCTGCAGGTTGTGTTATTGGAAGGTGAGTCAAGATGCTGAGGATGGGTTTCTGCAGGTTGTGTTATTGGGAGGTGAGTGGAGATGCTGAGGATGGGTTTCTGCAGGTTGTGTTATTGGAAGGTGAGTGAAGATGCTGAGGATGGGTTTCTGCAGGTTGTGGTATTGGGAGGTTAGTGAAGATGCTAAGGATGTGTTTCTGCAGGTTGTGTTATTGGGAGGTGAGTGAAGATGCTGAGGATGGGTTTCTGCAGGTTGTGTTATTGGAAGGTGAGTCAAGATGCTGAGGATGGGTTTCTGCAGGTTGTGTTATTGGGAGGTGAGTGGAGATGCTGACGATGGGTTTCTGCAGGTTGTGTTATTGGGGGGTGAGTGGAGATGCTGAGGATGGGTTTCTGCAGGTTGTGTTATTGGGAAGTGAGTGGAGATGCTGAGGATGGGTTTCTGCAGGTTGTGTTATTGGAAGGTGAGTCAAGATGCTGAGGATGGGTTTCTGAAGGTTGTGTTATTGGGAGGTGAGTGGAGATGCTGAGGATGGGTTTCTGCAGGTTGTGTTATTGGGAGGTTAGTGAAGATGCTGAGGATGGTTTTCTGCAGTTTGTGTTATTGGGTGGTGAGTGGAGATGCTAAGGATGGGTTTCTGCAGGTTGTGTTATTGGGAGGTGAGTGAAGATGCTGAGGATGGGTTTCTGCAGGTTGTGTTATTGGGGGGTGAGTGGAGATGCTAAGGATGGGTTTCTGCAGGTTGTGTTATTGGGAGGTGAGTGGAGATGCTGAGGATGGGTTTCTGCAGGTTGTGTTATTGGGAGGTGAGTGAAGATGCTGAGGATGGGTTTCTGCAGGTTGTGTTATTGGGAGGTGAGTGGAGATGCTGTGGATGGGTTTCTGCAGGTTGTGTTATTGGGAGGTGAGGGGAGATGCTGAGGATGGATTTCTGCAGGTTGTGTTATTGGAAGGTGAGTGGAGATGCTGAGGATGGGTTTCTGCAGGTTGTGTTATTGGAAGGTGAGTGGAGATGCTGAGGATGGGTTTCTGCACGTTGTGGTATTGGGAGGTTAGTGAAGATGCTAAGGATGGGTTTCTGCAGGTTGTGTTATTGGGAGGTGAGTGAAGATGCTGAGGATGGGTTTCTGTAGGTTGTGTTATTGGGAGGTGAGTGGAGATGCTGCATGCTGCAGATGAGTTTCTGCAGTTTGTGTTATTGGGAGGTTCGTGGAGTTGCTGAGGATGTGTTTCTGCAGGTTGTGGTAGTGGGAGGTTAGTGAAGATGCTAAGGATTGGTTTCTGCAGGTTGTGTTATTGGGAGGTGAGTGAAGATGCTGAGGATGGGTTTCTGCAGGTTGTGTTATTGGGAGGTGAGTGAAGATGCTGAGGATGGGTTTCTGCAGGTTGTGTTATTGGGAGGTGAGTGAAGATACTGAGGATGGGTTTCTGCAGGTTGTGTTATTGGGAGGTTAGTGAAGATGCTGACGATGGGTTTCTGCAGGTTGTGTTATTGGGGGGTGAGTGGAGATGCTGAGGATGGGTTACTGCAGGTTGTGTTATTGGGAGGTGAGTGGAGATGCTGAGGATGGGTTTCTGCAGGTTGTGTTATTGGAAGGTGAGTCAAGATGCTGAGGATGGGTTTCTGCAGGTTGTGTTATTGGGAGGTGACTGGAGATGCTGAGGATGGGTTTCTGCAGTTTGTATTATTAGGAGGTGAGTGGAGATGCTGAGGATAGGTTTCTGCAGGTTGTGTTATTGGAAGGTGAGTAGGCGATGCTGAGGATGGGTTTCTGCAGGTTGTGTTCTTGGGAGGTGAGTGCAGATGCTGAGGATGAGTTTCTGCAGTTTGTGTTATTGGAAGGTGAGTGAAGATGCTGAGGATGGGTTTCTGCAGGTTGTGTTATTGGGAGGTGAGTGGAGTTGCTGAGGATGGGTTTCTGCAGGTCGTGTTACTGGAAGGTTAGTGGAGATGCTGAGGATGAGTTTCTGCAGGTTGCGTTATTGGGAGGTGAGTGGAGATGCTGAGGATGGGTATCTGCAGGTTGTGTTATTGGGAGGTGAGTGGAGATGCTGAGGATGGGTTTCTGCAGGTTGTGTTATTGGGAGTTGAGTGAAGATGTTGAGTATGGGTTTCTGCAGGTTGTGTTATTGGAAGGTTAGTGGAGATGCTGAGGATGGGTTTCTGCAGGTTGTGTTATTGGAAGGTTAGTGGAGATGCTGAGGATGGGTTTCTGCAGGTTGTGTTATTGGGAGGTGAGTGGAGATGCTGAGGATGGGTTTCTGCAGGTTGTGTTATTGGGAGGTGAGTGAAGATGCTGAGGATGTGTTTCTGCAGGTTGTGTTATTGGGAGGTGAGTGAAGATGCTGAGGATGTGTTTCTGCAGGTTGTGTTATTGGGAGGTGAGTGGAGATGCTGAGGATGGGTCTCTGCAGGTTGTGTGATTGGGAGGTGAGTGAAGATGCTGAGGATGTGTTTCTGCAGGTTGTGTTATTGGGAGGTGAGTGAAGATGCTGAGGATGGGTTTCTGCAGGTTGTGTTATTGGGAGGTTAGTGAAGATGCTGAGGATGGGTTTCTGCAGGTTGTGTTATTTGGAGGTGAGTGGAGATGCTGAGGATGGGTTTCTGCAGGTTGCGTTATTGGGAGGTTAGTGGAGATGCTGTGGATGGGTTTCTGCAGGTTGTGTTATTGGAAGGTGAGTGGAGATGCTGAGGATGGGTTTCTGCAGGTTGTGTTGTGAGCTGTTGCTGACATTAAGGGAGAATAGATAATTTGGTGACACAGCTCTGAACGAGATCTGGGGCTGTAGTTACCGTGAATGTGGGTCCGGAACATGACCAACAAATGGAGCAAAGGCTGCAGAGAGGGAAGAGATGAACAGATAGAGGAGAATGGTCTCTGTACCAACATCTTGGGGAATTTCAAGGAGGCTGCGGATGGTCCTGTCAAATCTGATATAACATGGAGCTGGTTACAGAACGGTGTCGCCTCCTTCAGCACGGCCTGGAGCCTGACACCAGGCTGTGGATGGTCCTGTCAAATCTGATATAACAAGGAGCTGGTTACAGAACGGTGTCGCCTCCTTCAGCATGGTCTGGAGCCTGACACCAGGCTGTGGATGGTCCTGTCAAATCTGATATAACAAGGAGCTGGTTACAGAACGGTGTCGCCTCCTTCAGCACGGCCTGGAGCCTGACACCAGGCTGTGGATGGTCCTGTCAAATCTGATATAACAAGGAGCTGGTTACAGAACTGTGTCGCCTCCTTCAGCACGGCCTGGAGCCTGACACCAGGCTGTGGATGGTCCTGTCAAATCTGATATAACAAGGTGCTGGTTACAGAACGGTTTCACCTCCTTCAGCACGGCCTGGAGCCTGACACCAGGCTGTGGATGGTCCTGTCAAATCTGATATAACAAGGAGCTGTTTACAGAACGGTGTCGCCTCCTTCAGCACGGCCTGGAGCCTGACACCAGGCTGTGGATGGTCCTGTCAAATCTGATATAACAAGGAGCTGGTTACAGAACGGTGTCACCTCCTTCAGCACGGCCTGGAGCCTGACACCAGGCTGTGGATGGTTCTATCAAATCTGATATAACAAGGAGCTGGTTACAGAACGGTGTCGCCTCCTTCATCACGGCCTGGAGCCTGACACCAGGCTGTGGATGGTCCTGTCAAATCTGATATAACAAGGAGCTGGTTACAGAACGGTGTCGCCTCCTTCAGCGCGGCCTGGAGCCTGACACCAGGCTGTGGATGGTCCTGTCAAATCTGATATAACAAGGTTCTGGTTACAGAACAGTGTCGCCTCCTTCAGCGCGACCTGGAGCCTGACACCAGGCTGTGGATGGTCCTGTCAAATCTGATATAACAAGGGGCTGGTTACAGAACGGTGTCGCCTCCTTCAGCACGGCCTGGAGCCTGACACCAGGCTGTGGATGGTCCTGTCAAATCTGATATAACAAGGAGCTGGTTACAGAACGGTGTCGCCTCCTTCAGCGCGGCCTGGAGCCTGACACCAGGCTGTGGAATGTCCTGTCAAATCTGATATAACAAGGTGCTGGTTACAGAACGTTGTCGCCTCCTTCAGCACGGCCTGGAGCCTGACACCAGGCTGTGGATGTCCCTGTCAAATCTGATATAACAAGGAGCTGGTTACAGAACGGTGTCACCTCCTTCAGCACGGCCTGGAGCCTGACACCAGGCTGTGGATGGGCCTGTCAAATCTGATATAACAAGGTGCTGGTTACAGAACGGTGTCGCCTCCTTCAACACGGCCTGGAGCCTGACACCAGGCTGTGGATGGTCCTGTCAAATCTGATATAACAAGGAGCTGGTTACAGAACGGTGTCACCTCCTTCAGCACGGCCTGGAGCCTGACACCAGGCTGTGGATGGTCCTGTCAAATCTGATATAACAAGGAGCTGGTTACAGAACGGTGTCGCCTCCTTCAGCGCGGCCTGGAGCCTGACACCAGGCTGTGGATGGTCCTGTCAAATCTGATATAACAAGGTTCTGGTTACAGAACGGTGTCACCTCCTTCAGCACGGCCTGGAGCCTGACACCAGGCTGTGGATGGGCCTGTCAAATCTGATATAACAAGGTGCTGGTTACAGAACGGTGTCGCCTCCTTCAACACGGCCTGGAGCCTGACACCAGGCTGTGGATGGTACCGTCAAATCTGATACAACAAGGAGCTGGTTACAGAACGGTGTCGCCTCCTTCAGCACGGCCTGGAGCCTTACACCAGGCTGTGGATGGTCCTGTCAAATCTGATATAACAACGAGCTGGTTACAGAACGGTGTCGCCTCCCTCAGCACGGCCTGGAGCCTGACACCAGGCTGTGGATGGTCCTGTCAAATCTGATATAACAAGGAGCTGGTTACAGAACGGTGTCGCCTCCTTCAGCACGGCCTGGAGCCTGACACCAGGCTGTGGATGGTCCTGTCAAATCTGATATAACAAGGTGCTGGTTACAGAACGGTGTCGCTTCCTTCAGCACGGCCTGGATCCTGACACCAGGCTGTGGATGGTCCTGTCAAATCTGATATAACAAGGAGCTGGTTACAGAACGGTGTCGCCTCCTTCAGCACGGCCTGGAGCCTGACACCATGCTGTGGATGGGCCTGTCAAATCTGATATAACAAGGAGCTGGTTACAGGACGGTGTCGCCTCCTTCAGCACGGCCTGGAGCATGACACCAGGCTGTGGATGGTCCTGTCAAATCTGATATAACAAGGTTCTGGTTACAGAACAGTGTCGCCTCCTTCAGCGCGACCTGGAGCCTGACACCAGGCTGATGATGGTCCTGTCAAATCTGATATAACAAGGAGCTGGTTACAGAACGGTGTCGCCTCCTTCAGCACGGCCTGGAGCCTGACACCAGGCTGTGGATGGGCCTGTCAAATCTGATATAACAAGGAGCTGGTTACAGAACGGTGTCACCTCCTTCAGCACGGCCTGGAGCCTGACACCAGGCTGTGGATGGTCCTGTCAAATCTGATATCACAAGGAGCTGGTTACAGAACGGTGTCGCCTCCTTCAGCACGGCCTGGAGCCTGACACCAGGCTGTGGATGGGCCTGTCAAATCTGATATAACAAGGAGCTGGTTACAGAACGGTGTCGCCTCCTACAGCACGGCCTGGAGCCTGACACCAGGCTGTGGATGGTCCTGTCAAATCTGATACAACAAGGAGCTGGTTACAGAACGGTGTCACCTCCTTCAGCACGGCCTGGAGCCTGACACCAGGCTGTGGATGGTCCTGTCAAATCTAATATAACAAGGAGCTGGTTACAGAACGGTGTCGCCTCCTTCAGCACGGCCTGGAGCCTGACACCAGGCTGTGGATGGTCCTGTCAAATCTGATATGTCAAGGAGCTGGTTACAGAACGGTGTCGCCTCCTTCAGCACGGCCTGGAGCCTGACACCAGGATGCGGATGGTCCTGTAAAATCTGATATAACAAGGTTCTGGCTACAGAACAGTGTCGCCTCCTTCAGCACGGTCTGGAGCCTGACACCAGGCTGTGGGTGGTCCTGTCAAATCTGATATAACAAGGTTCTGGTTACAGAACAGTGTCGCCTCCTTCAGCGCGGCCTGGAGCCTGACACCAGGCTGTGGATGGTCCTGTCAAACCTGATATAACAAGGTGCTGGTTACAGAACGGTGTCGCCTCCTTCAGCACGGCCTGGAGCCTGACACCAGGCTGTGGATGGTTCTGTCAAATCTGATATAACAAGGAGCTGGTTACAGAACGGTGTCGCCTCCTTCAGCACGGCCTGGAGCCTGACACCAGGCTCTGGATGGTTCTGTCAAATCTGATATAAAAAGGAGCTGGTTACAGAACGGTGACACCTCCTTCAGCACGGCCTGGAGCCTGACACCAGGCTGTGGATGGTCATGTCAAATCTGATATAACAAGGAGCTGGTTACAGAACGGTGTCGCCTCCTTCAGCACGGCCTGGAGCCTGACACCAGGCTGTGGATGGTCCTGTCAAATCTGATATAACAAGGAGCTGGTTACAGAACGGTGTCACCTCCTTCAGCACGGCCTGGAGCCTGACACCAGGCTGTGGATGGTCCTGTCAAATCTGATATAACAAGGAGCTGGTTACAGAACAGTGTCGCCTCATTCAGCATGGCCTGGAGCCTGACACCAGGCTGTGGATGGTCCTGTCAATTCTGATATAACAAGGAGCTGGTTACAGAACGGTGTCGCCTCCTTCAGCACGGCCTGGAGCCTGACACCAGGCTGTGGATGGTCCTGTCAAATCTGATATAACAAGGAGCTGGTTACAGAACGGTATCGCCTCCTTCAGCACGGCCTGGAGCCTGACACCAGGCTGTGGATGGTCCTGTCAAATCTGATATAACAAGGAGCTGGTTACAGAACGGTGTCGCCTCCTTCAGCACGGCCTGGAGCCTGACACCATGCTGTGGGTGGGCCTGTCAAATCTGATATAACAAGGAGCTGGTTACAGGACGGTGTCGCCTCCTTCAGCACGGCCTGGAGCATGACACCAGGCTGTGGATGGTCCTGTCAAACCTGATATAACAAGGTACTGGTTACAGAACGGTGTCGCCTCCTTCAGCACGGCCTGGAGCCTGGCACCAGTCTGTGGATGGTCCTGTCAAATCTGATATAACAAGGAGCTGGTTACAGAACGGTGTCGCCTCCTTCAGCACGGCCTGGAGCCTGACACCAGGCTGTGGATGGTTCTGTCAAATCTGATATAACAAGGAGCTGGTTACAGAACGGTGTCGCCTCCTTCAGCACGGCCTGGAGCCTGACACCAGGCTCTGGATGGTTCTGTCAAATCTGATATAAAAAGGAGCTGGTTACAGAACGGTGACACCTCCTTCAGCACGGCCTGGAGCCTGACACCAGGCTGTGGATGGTCCTGTCAAATCTGATATAACAAGGAGTTGGTTACAGAACGGTGTCGCCTCCTTCAGCACGGCCTGGAGCCTGACACCAGGCTGTGGATGGTCCTGTCAAATCTGATATAACAAGGAGCTGGTTACAGAACGGTGTCACCTCCTTCAGCACGGCCTGGAGCCTGACACCAGGCTGTGGATGGTCCTGTCAAATCAGATATAACAAGGAGCTGGTTACAGAACAGTGTCGCCTCATTCAGCATGGCCTGGAGCCTGACACCAGGCTGTGGATGGTCCTGTCAATTCTGATATAACAAGGAGCTGGTTACAGAACGGTGTCGCCTCCTTCAGCACGGCCTGGAGCCTGACACCAGGCTGTGGATGGTCCTGTCAAATCTGATATAACAAGGAGCTGGTTACAGAACGGTGTCGCCTCCTTCAGCACGGCCTGGAGCCTGACACCAGGCTGTGGATGGTCCTGTCAAACCTGATATAACAAGGAGCTGGTTACAGAACGGTGTCGCCTCCTTCAGCACGGCCTGGAGCCTGACACCAGGCTGTGGATGGTCCTGTCAAATCTGATATAACAAGGAGCTGGTTACAGAACGGTGTCGCCTCCTTCTGCACGGCCTGGTGCCTGACACCAGGCTGTGGATGGTCCTGTCAAATCTGATATAACACGGAGCTGGTTACAGAACGGTGTTACCTCCTTCAGCACGGCCAGGAGCCTGACACCAGGCTGTGGATGGTCCTGTCAAACCTGATACAACAAGGAGCTGGTTACAGAACGGTGTCGCCTCCTTCAGCAAGGCCTGGAGCCTGACACCAGGCTGAGGATGGTCCTGTCAAACCTGATACAACAAGGTGCTGGTTACAGAATGGTGTCGCCTCCTTCAGCACGGCCTGGAGGCTGACACCAGGCTGTGGATAGGCCTGTCAAACCTGATATAACAAGGTGCTGGTTACAGAACGGTGTCGCCTCCTTCAGCACGGCCTGGAGCCTGACACCAGGCTGTGGATGGTCCTGTCAAATCTGATATAACAAGGAGCTGGTTACAGAACGGTGTCGCCTCCTTCAGCACGGCCTGGAGCCTGACACCAGGCTGTGGATGGTCCTGTCAACTCTGATATAACAAGGAGCTGGTTACAGAACGGTGTCGCCTCCTTCAGCACGGCCTGGAGCCTGACACCAGGCTGTGGATGGTCCTGTCAAATCTGATTTAACAAGGAGCTGGTTACAGAACGGTGTCGCCTCCTTCAGCACGGCCTGGAGCCTGACACCAGGCTGTGGATGGTCCTGTCAAATCTGATATAACAAGGTTCTGGTTACAGAACGGTGTCGCCTCCTTCAGCACGGCCTGGAGCCTGACACCAGGCTGCGGATGGTCCTGTCAAACCTGATATAACAAGGAGCTGGTTACAGAACGGTGTCACCTCCTTCAGTACGGCCTGGAGCCGGACACCAGGCTGTGGATGGTCCTGTCAAATCTGGTACAGCAAGGAGCTGGTTACAGAACGGTGTCGCCTCCTTCAGCACGGCCTGGAGCCTGACACCAGGCTGTGGATGGTCCTGTCAAATCTGATATAACAAGGAGCTGGTTACAGAACGGTGTCGCCTCCTTCAGCACGGCCTGGAGCCTGACACCAGGCTGTGGATGATCCTGTCAAATCTGATATAACAAGGAGCTGGTTACAGAACGGTGTCGCCTCCTTAAGCACGGCCTGGAGCCTGACACCAGGCTGTGGATGGTCCTGTCAAATCTGATATAACAAGGAGCTGGTTACAGAACGGTGTCGCCTCCTTCAGCACGGCCTGGAGCCTGACACCAGACTGTGGATGGTCCTGTCAAATCTGATATAACAAGGTGCTGGTTACAGAACGGTGTCGCCTCCTTCAGCACGGCCTGGAGCCTGACACCAGGCTGTGGATGGTCCTGTTAAATCTGATACAACAAGGAGCTGGTTACAGAACGGTGTCGCCTCCTTCGGCACGGCCTGGAGCCTGATACCAGGCTGTGGATGGTCCTGTCAAATCTGATATAACAAGGTGCTGGTTACAGAACGGTGTCGCCTCCTTTAGCACGGCCTGGAGCCTGACACCAGGCTGTGGATGGTCCTGTCAAATCTGATATAACAAGGAGTTGGTTACAGAACGGTGTCACCTCCTTCAGTACGGCCTGGAGCCTGACACCAGGCTGTGGATGGTACCGTCAAATCTGATATAAGAAGGGGCTGGTTACAGAACGGTGTCGCCTCCTTCAGCACGGCCTGGAGCCTGACACCAGGCTGTGGATGGTCCTGTCAAATCTGATATAAAAAGAGCTGGTTACAGAACGGTGTCGCCTCCTTCAGCACGGCCTGGAGCCTGACACCAGGCTGTGGATGGTCCTGTCAAATCTGATACAACAAGGAGCTGATTATAAAACGGTGTCACCTCCTTCAGCACGGCCTGGACCCTGACACCAGGCTGTGGATGGTCCTGTCAAATCTGATATAACAAGGAGCTGGTTACAGAAAGGTGTCGCCTCCTTCAGCACGGCCTGGAGCCTGACACCAGGCTGTGGATGGGCCAGTCAAATCTGATATATCAAGGAGCTGGTTACAGAACGGTATCGCCTCCTTCAGCACGGCCTGGAGCCTGACACCAGGCTGTGGATGGTCCTGTCCAATCTGATATAACAAGGTGCTGGTTACAGAACGGTATCGTCTCCTTCAGCACGGCCTGGAGCCTGACACCAGGCTGTGGATGGTCCTGTCAAACCTGATATAACATGGAGCTGGTTACAGAACGGTGTCACCTCCTTCAGTACGGCCTGGAGCCTGACACCAGGCTGTGGATGGTCCCGTCAAATCTGATATAACAAGGAGCTGGTTACAGAACGGTGTCACCTCCTTCAGCACGGCCTGGAGCCTGACACCAGGCTGTGGATGGTCCTGTCAAATCTGGTACAACAAGGAGCTGGTTACAGAACGGTGTCACCTCCTTCAGCACGGCCTGGAGCCTGACACCAGGCTGTGGATGGTCCTGTCAAATCTGATATAACAAGGAGCTGGTTACAGAACGGTGTCGCCTCCTTCAGCACGGCCTGGAGCCTGACACCAGGCTGTGGATGGTTCTGTCAAATCTGATATAACAAGGAGCTGGTTACAGAACGGTGTAGCCTCCTTCAGCACGGCCTGGAGCCTGACACCATGCTGTGGATGGTCCTGTCAAATCTGATATAACAAGGTGCTGGTTACAGAACGGTGTTGCTTCCTTCAGCACGGCCTGGAGCCTGACACCAGGATGTGGATGGTCCTGTAAAATCTGATATAACGAGGAGCTGGTTACACAACGGTGTCACCTCCTTCATTACGGCCTGGAGCCTGACACCAGGCTGTGGATGGTCCCGTCAAATCTGATATAACAAGGAGCTGGTTACAGAACGGTGTCGCTCCTTCAGCACGGCCTGGAGCCTGACACCAGGCTGTGGATGGGCCAGTCAAATCTGATATATCAAGGAGCTGGTTACAGAACGGTGTCGCCTCCATCAGCACGGCCTGGAGCCTGACACCAGGCTGTGGATGGTCCTGACAAATCTGATATAACAAGGTGCTGGTTACAGAACGGTGTAGCCTCCTTCAGCACGGCCTGGAGCCTGACACCAGGCTGTGGATGGTCCTGTCAAATCTGGTACAACAAGGAGCTGGTTACAGAACGGTGTCACCTCCTTCAGCACGGCCTGGAGCCTGGCACCAGGCTGTGGATGGTCCTGTCAAATCTGATATAACAAGGTGCTGGTTACAGAACGGTGTCGCCTCCTTCAGCACGGCCTGGAGCCTGACACCAGGCTGTGGATGGTCCTGTCAAATCTGATACAACAAGGTGCTGGTTACAGAACGGTGTCGCCTCCTTCAGCACGGCCTGGAGCCTGACACCAGGCTGTGGATGGTCCTGTCAAATCTGATAAAACAAGGAGTTGGTTACAGAACGGTGTCACCTCCTTCAGTACGGCCTGGAGCCTGACACCAGGCTGTGGATGGTACCGTCAAATCTGATATAAGAAGGGGCTGGTTACAGAACGGTGTCGCCTCCTTCAGCACGGCCTGGAGCCTGACACCAGGCTGTGGATGGTCCTGTCAAATCTGATATAACAAGGAGCTGGTTACAGAACGGTGTCGCCTCCTTCAGCACGGCCTGGAGCCTGACACCAGGCTGTGGATGGTCCTTTCAAATCTGGTACAACAAGGAGCTGGTTACAGAACGGTGTCACCTCCTTCAGCACGGCCTGGAGCCTGACACCAGGCTGTGGATGGTCCTGTCAAATCTGATATAACAAGGAGCTGGTTACAGAACGGTGTCGCCTCCTTCAGCACGGCCTGGAGCCTGACACCAGGGTGTGGATGGTCCTGTCAAATCTGATACAACAAGGAGCTGATTATAGAACGGTGTCAGCTCCTTCAGCACGGCCTGGACCCTGACACCAGGCTGTGGATGGTCCTGTCAAATCTGATATAACAAGGAGCTGGTTACAGAAAGGTGTCGCCTCCTTCAGCACGGCCTGGAGCCTGACACCAGGCTGTGGATGGGCCAGTCAAATCTGATATATCAAGGAGCTGGTTACAGAACGGTATCGCTTCCTTCAGCACGGCCTGGAGCCTGACACCAGGCTGTGGATGGTCCTGTCAAATCTGATATAACAAGGAGCTGGTTACAGAACGGTGTCACCTCCTTCAGTACGGCCTGGAGCCTGACACCAGGCTGTGGATGGTCCCGTCAAATCTGATATAACAAGGAGCTGGTTACAGAACGGTTTCGCCTCCTTCAGCACGGCCTGGAGCCTGACACCAGGCTGTGGATGGTCCTGTCAAATCTGGTACAACAAGGAGCTGGTTACAGAACGGTGTCACCTCCTTCAGCACGGCCTGGAGCCTGACACCAGGCTGTGGATGGTCCTGTCAAATCTGATATAACATGGAGCTGGTTACAGAACGGTGTCGCCTCCTTCAGCACGGCCTGGAGCCTGACACCAGGCTGTGGATGGTCCTGTCAAATCTGTTACAACAAGGAGCTGGTTACAGAACGGTGTCACCACCTTCAGCACGGCCTGGAGCCTGACACCAGGCTGTGGATGGTCCTGTCAAATCTGATACAACAAGGAGCTGGTTACAGAACGGTGTCACCTCCTTCAGCACGGCCTGGAGCCTGACACCAGGCTGTGGATGGTCCTGTCATATCTGATATAACAAGGAGCTGGTTACAGAACGGTGTCGCCTCCTTCAGCACGGCCTGGAGCCTGACACCAGGCTGTGGATGGTCCTGTCAAATCTGATATAACAAGGTGCTGGTTACAGAACGGTGTCACCTCCTTCAGCACGGCCTGGAGCCTGACACCAGGCTGTGGATGGTCCTGTCAAATCTGATATAACAAGGTGCTGGTTACAGAACGGTGTCACCTCCTTCAGCACGGCCTGGAGCCTGACACCAGGCTGTGGATGGTCCTGTCAAATCTGATATAACAAGGTGCTGGTTACAGAACGGTGTCGCCTCCTTCAGCACGGCCTGGAGCCTGACACCAGGCTGTGGATGGGCCAGTCAAATCTGATATATCCAGGAGCTGGTTACAGAACGGTGTCGCATCCTTCAGCACGGCCTGGAGCCTGACACCAGGCTGTGGATGGGCCAGTCAAATCTGATATATCCAGGAGCTGGTTACAGAACGGTGTCGCCTCCATCAGCACGGCCTGGAGCCTGACACCAGGCTGTGGATGGTCCTGTCAAATCTGATATAACAAGGAGCTGGTTACAGAACGGTGTCGCCCCCTTCAGCACGGCCTGGAGCCTGACACCAGGCTGTGGATGGTCCTGTCAAATCTGATATAACAAGGAGCTGATTACAGAACGGTGTCGCCTCCATCAGCACGGCCTGGAGCCTGACACCAGGCTGTGGATGGACCTGACAAATCTGATATAACAAGGTGCTGGTTACAGAACGGTGTCACCTCCTTCAGCACGGCCTGGAGCCTGACACCACGCTTTGAATGGTCCTGTCAAACCTGATATAACAAGGAGCTGGTTACAGAACGGTGTCGCCTCCTTCAGCACGGCCTGGAGCCTGACACCAGGCTGTGGATGGTCCTGTCAAATCTGATATAACAAGGAGCTGGTTACAGAACGGTGTCACCTCCTTCAGCACGGCCTGGAGCCTGACACCAGGCTGTGGATGGTCCTGTCAAATCTGATATAACATGGAGCTGGTTACAGAACGGTGTCGCCTCCTTCAGCACGGCCTGGAGCCTGACACCAGGCTGTGGATGGTCCTGTCAAATCTGATACAACAAGGTGCTGGTTACAGAACGGTGTCTCCTCCTTCAGCACGGCCTGGAGCCTGACACCAGGCTGTGGATGGTCCTGTCAAATCTGATATAACAAGGAGCTGGTTACAGAACGGTGTCACCTCCTTCAGCACGGCCTGGAGCCTGACACCAGGCTGTGGATGGTCCTGTCAAATCTGATATAACAAGGTGCTGGTTACAGAACGGTGTCGCCTCCTTCAGCACGGCCTGGAGCCTGACACCAGGCTGTGGATGGGCCAGTCAAATCTGATATATCCAGGAGCTGGTTACAGAACGGTGTCGCATCCTTCAGCACGGCCTGGAGCCTGACACCAGGCTGTGGATGGGCCAGTCAAATCTGATATATCCAGGAGCTGGTTACAGAACGGTGTCGCCTCCATCAGCACGGCCTGGAGCCTGACACCAGGCTGTGGATGGTCCTGTCAAATCTGATATAACAAGGAGCTGGTTACAGAACGGTGTCGCCCCCTTCAGCACGGCCTGGAGCCTGACACCAGGCTGTGGATGGTCCTGTCAAATCTGATATAACAAGGAGCTGATTACAGAACGGTGTCGCCTCCATCAGCACGGCCTGGAGCCTGACACCAGGCTGTGGATGGACCTGACAAATCTGATATAACAAGGTGCTGGTTACAGAACGGTGTCACCTCCTTCAGCACGGCCTGGAGCCTGACACCACGCTTTGAATGGTCCTGTCAAACCTGATATAACAAGGAGCTGGTTACAGAACGGTGTCGCCTCCTTCAGCACGGCCTGGAGCCTGACACCAGGCTGTGGATGGTCCTGTCAAATCTGATATAACAAGGAGCTGGTTACAGAACGGTGTCACCTCCTTCAGCACGGCCTGGAGCCTGACACCAGGCTGTGGATGGTCCTGTCAAATCTGATATAACAAGGAGCTGGTTACAGAACGGTGTCACCTCCTTCAGTACGGCCTGGAGCCTGACACCAGGCTGTGGATGGTCCCGTCAAATCTGATATAACAAGGAGCTGGTTACAGAACGGTGTCGCCTCCTTCAGCACGGCCTGGAGCCTGACACCAGGCTGTGGATGGTCCTGTCAAATCTGATATAACAAGGAGCTGGTTACAGAACGGTGTCACCTCCTTCAGTACGGCCTGGAGCCTGACACCAGGCTGTGGATGGTCCCGTCAAATCTGATATAACAAGGAGCTGGTTACAGAACGGTGTCGCCTCCTTCAGCACGGCCTGGAGCCTGACACCAGGCTGTGGATGGTCCTGTCAAATCTGATATAACATGGAGCTGGTTGCAGAACGGTGTCGCCTCCTTCAGCACGGCCTGGAGCCTGACACCAGGCTGTGGATTTTGCTGTCAAATCTGATATAACATGGTGCTGGTTACAGAACGGTGTCGCCTCCTTCAGCACGGCCTGGAGCCTGACACCAGGCTGTGGATGGTCCTGTCAAATCTGATAGAACAAGGAGCTGGTTACAGAACGGTGTCGCCTCCTTCAGCACGGCCTGGAGCCTGACACCAGGCTGTGGATGGTCCTGTCAAATCTGATATAACAAGGAGCTGGTTACAGAACGGTGTCACCTCCTTCAGTACGGCCTGGAGCCTGACACCAGGCTGTGGATGGTCCTGTCAAATCTGATATAAGAAGGATCTGGTTACAGAACGGTGACACCTCCTTCAGCACGGCCTGGACCCTGACACAAGGCTGTGGATGGTCCTGTCAAATCTGATATAACAAGGAGATGGTTACAGAATGGTGTTGCCTCCTTCAGCGCGGCCTGGAGCCTGACACCAGGCTGTGGATGGGCCAGTCAAATCTGATATATCAAGGAGCTGGTTACTGAACAGTGTCACCTCCTTCAGCACGGCCTGGAGCCTGACACCAGGCTGTGGATGGTCCTGACAAATCTGATATAACAAGGTGCTGGTTACAGAACGGTGTCGCCTCCTTCAGCACGGCCTGGAGCCTGATACCAGGCTGTGAATGGTCCTGTCATACCTGATATAACAAGGAGCTGGTTACAGAACGGTGTCGCCTCCTTCAGCACGGCCTGGAGCCTGACACCAGGCTGTGGATGGTCCTGTCAAATCTGATATAACAAGGAGCTGGTTACAGAACGGTGTCATCTCCTTCAGCACGGCCTGGAGCCTGACACCAGGCTGTGGATGATCATGTCAAATCTGATAGAACAAGGAGCTGGTTACAAAACGGTGTCACCTCCTTCAGCACGGCCTGGAGCCTGACACCAGGCTGTGGATGGTCCTGTCAAATCTGATACAACAAGGAGCTGGTTACAGAACGGTGTCGCCTCCTTCAGCATGGCCTGGAGCCTGACACCAGGCTGTGGATGGTCCTGTGAAATCTGATATAACAAGGAGCTGGTTACAGAACGGTGACACCTCCTTCAGCACGGCCTGGACCCTGACACAAGGCTGTGGATGGTCCTGTCAAACCTGATATAACAAGGTGCTGGTTACAGAACGGTGTCGCCTCCTTCAGCACGGCCAGGAGCCTGACACCAGTCTGTGGATGGTCCTGTCAAATCTGATAGAACAAGGAGCTGGTTACAGAACGGTGTCGCCTCCTTCAGCACGGCCTGGAGCCTGACACCAGGGTGTGGATGGTCCTGTCAAATCTGATATAACAAGGAGCTGGTTACAGAACGGTGTCACCTCCTTCAGTACGGCCTGGAGCCTGACACCAGGCTGTGGATGGTCCTGTCAAATCTGATATAACAAGGAGCTGGTTACAGAACGGTGTCACCTCCTTCAGCACGGCCTGGAGCCTGACACCAGGCTGTGGATGGTCCTGTCAAATCTGATACAACAAGGAGCTGGTTACAGAACGGTGTCGCCTCCTTCAGCATGGCCTGGAGCCTGACACCAGGCTGTGGATGGTCCTGTCAAATCTGATATAACAAGGAGCTGGTTACAGAACGGTGACACCTCCTTCAGCACGGCCTGGAGCCTGACACCAGGCTGTGGATGGTATTGTCAAATCTGATATAACAAGGAGCTGGTTACAGAAAGGTGTCGCCTCCTTCAGCATGGCCTGGAGCCTGACACCAGGCTGTGCATGGACCAGTCAAATCTGATATAACATGGAGCTGGTTACAGAACGGTGTCGCCTCCTTCAGCACGGCCTGGATCCTGACACAAGGCTGTGGATGGTCCTGTCAAATCTGATATA
This sequence comes from Scyliorhinus torazame, assembly GCF_047496885.1. Classification (NCBI taxonomy): domain Eukaryota; kingdom Metazoa; phylum Chordata; class Chondrichthyes; order Carcharhiniformes; family Scyliorhinidae; genus Scyliorhinus; species Scyliorhinus torazame. Next base: position 63,063 of record NW_027307913.1, on the reverse strand, counting down.
ACAAGGAGCTGGTTACAGAACGGTGTCGCCTCCTTCAGCACGGCCTGGAGCCTGACACCAGGCTGTGGATGGTCCTGTCAAAACTGATATAACAATGTGCTGGTTACAGAACGGTGTCGCCTCCTTCAGCACGGCCTGGAGCCTGACACCAGGCTGTGGATGGTCCTGTCAAACCTGATATAACAAGGTGCTGGTTACAGAACGGTGTCGCCTCCTTCAGCACGGCCTGGAGCCTGACACCAGGCTGTGGATGGTCCTGTCAAATCTGATATAACAAGGAGCTGGTTACAGAACGGTGTCGCCTCCTTCAGCACGGCCTGGATCCTGACACCAGGCTGTGGATGGTCCTGTCAAATCTGATATAACAAGGAGCTGGTTACAGAACGGTGTCACCTCCTTCAGTACGGCCTGGAGCCTGACACCAGGCTGTGGATGGTCCTGTCAAATCTGATATAACAAGGAGCTGGTTACAGAACGGTGTCACCTCCTTCAGTACGGCCTGGAGCCTGACACCAGGCTGTGGATGGTCCCGTCAAATCTGATATAACAAGGAGCTGGTTACAGAATGGTGACACCTCCTTCAGCACGGCCTGGAGCCTGACACCAGGCTGTGGATGGTCCTGTCAAATCTGGTACAACAAGGAGCTGGTTACAGAACGGTGTCGCCTCCTTCAACACGGTCTGGAGCCTGACACCAGGCTGTGGATGGTCCTGTCAAATCTGATATAACATGGAGCTGGTTACAAAACGGTGTCGCCTCCTTCAGCACGGCCTGGAGCCTGACACCAGGCTGTGGATGGTCCTGTCAAATCTGATATAACAAGGAGCTGGTTACAGAACGGTGTCACCTCCTTCAGCACGGCCTGGAGCCTGACACCAGGCTGTGGATGGTCCTGTCAAATCTGATATAACAAGGAGCTGGTTACAGAACGGTGTCGCCTCCTTCAGCACGGCCTGGAGCCTGACACCAGGCTGTGGATGATCCTGTCAAATCTGATAGAACAAGGAGCTGGTTACAAAACGGTGTCACCTCCTTCAGCACGGCCTGGAGCCTGACACCAGGCTGTGGATGGTCCTGTCAAATCTGATACAACAAGGAGCTGGTTACAGAACGGTGTCGCCTCCTTCAGCATGGCCTGGAGCCTGACACCAGGCTGTGGATGGTCCTGTGAAATCTGATATAACAAGGAGCTGGTTACAGAACGGTGACACCTCCTTCAGCACGGCCTGGACCCTGACACAAGGCTGTGGATGGTCCTGTCAAACCTGATATAACAAGGTGCTGGTTACAGAACGGTGTCGCCTCCTTCAGCACGGCCTGGAGCCTGACACCAGTCTGTGGATGTGCCTGTCAAATCTGATAGAACAAGGAGCTGGTTACAGAACGGTGTCGCCTCCTTCAGCACGGCCTGGAGCCTGACACCAGGGTGTGGATGGTCCTGTCAAATCTGATATAACAAGGAGCTGGTTACAGAACGGTGTCACCTCCTTCAGTACGGCCTGGAGCCTGACACCAGGCATTGGATGGTCCTGTCAAATCTGATATAACAAGGAGCTGGTTACAGAACGGTGTCACCTCCTTCAGCACGGCCTGGAGCCTGACACCAGGCTGTGGATGGTCCTGTCAAATCTGATACAACAAGGAGCTGGTTACAGAACGGTGTCGCCTCCTTCAGCATGGCCTGGAGCCTGACACCAGGCTGTGGATGGTCCTGTCAAATCTGATATAACAAGGAGCTGGTTACAGAACGGTGACACCTCCTTCAGCACGGCCTGGAGCCTGACACCAGGCTGTGGATGGTCCTGTCAAATCTGATATAACAAGGAGCTGGTTACAGAAAGGTGTCGCCTCCTTCAGCATGGCCTGGAGCCTGACACCAGGCTGTGCATGGGCCAGTCAAATCTGATATAACATGGAGCTGGTTACAGAACGGTGTCGCCTCCTTCAGCACGGCCTGGATCCTGACACAAGCCTGTGGATGGTCCTGTCAAATCTGATATAACAAGGAGCTGGTTACAGAACGGTGTCGCCTCCTTCAGCACGGCCTGGAGCCTGACACCAGGCTGTGGATGGTCCTGTCAAAACTGATATAACAATGTGCTGGTTACAGAACGGTGTCGCCTCCTTCAGCACGGCCTGGAGCCTGACACCAGGCTGTGGATGGTCCTGTCAAACCTGATATAACAAGGTGCTGGTTACAGAACGGTGTCGCCTCCTTCAGCACGGCCTGGAGCCTGACACCAGGCTGTGGATGGTCCTGTCAAATCTGATATAACAAGGAGCTGGTTACAGAACGGTGTCGCCTCCTTCAGCACGGCCTGGAGCCTGACACCAGGCTGTGGATGGTCCTGTCAACTCTGATATAACAAGGAGCTGGTTACAGAACGGTGTCACCTCCTTCAGTACGGCCTGGAGCCTGACACCAGGCTGTGGATGGTCCTGTCAAATCTGATATAACAAGGAGCTGGTTACAGAACGGTGTCACCTCCTTCAGTACGGCCTGGAGCCTGACACCAGGCTGTTTATGGTCCCGTCAAATCTGATATAACAAGGAGCTGGTTACAGAATGGTGACACCTCCTTCAGCACGGCCTGGAGCCTGACACCAGGCTGTGGATGGTCCTGTCAAATCTGGTACAACAAGGAGCTGGTTACAGAACGGTGTCGCCTCCTTCAACACGGTCTGGAGCCTGACACCAGGCTGTGGATGGTCCTGTCAAATCTGATATAACATGGAGCTGGTTACAAAACGGTGTCGCCTCCTTCAGCACGGCCTGGAGCCTGACACCAGGCTGTGGATGGTCCTGTCAAATCTGATATAACAAGGAGCTGGTTACAGAACGGTGTCACCTCCTTCAGCACGGCCTGGAGCCTGACACCAGGCTGTGGATGGTCCTGTCAAATCTGATATAACAAGGAGCTGGTTACAGAACGGTGTCGCCTCCTTCAGCACGGCCTGGAGTCCGACACCAGGCTGTGGATGGTCCTGTCAAATCTGATACAACAAGGAGCTGGTTACAGAACGGTGTCACCTCCTTCAGCACGGCCTGGAGCCTGACACCAGGCTGTGGATGGTCCTGTCAAATCTGATATAACAAGGGGCTGGTTACAGAACGGTGTCGCCTCCTTCAGCACGGCCTGGACCCTGACACAAGGCTGTGGATGGTCCTGTCAAATCTGATATAACAAGGAGCTTGTTACAGAACGGTGTCGCCTCCTTCAGCACGGCCTGGAGCCTGACACCAGGCTGTGGATGGTCCTGTCAAATCTGATACAACAAGGAGCTGGTTACAGAACGGTGTCACCTCCTTCAGCACGGCCTGGAGCCTGACACCAGGCTGTGGATGGTCCTGTCAAATCTGATATAACAAGGAGCTTGTTACAGAACGGTGTCGCCTCCTTCAGCACGGCCTGGAGCCTGACACCAGGCTGTGGATGGTCCTGTCAAATCTGATAGAACAAGGAGCTGGTTACAGAACAGTGTCGCCTCCTTCAGCACGGCCTGGAGCCTGACACCAGGCTGTGGATGGTCCTGTCAAATCTGATATAACAAGGAGCTGGTTACAGAACGGTGTCGCCTCCTTCAGCACGGCCTGGAGCCTGACACCAGGCTGTGGATGGTCCTGTCAAATCTGATAGAACAAGGAGCTGGTTACAGAACAGTGTCGCCTCCTTCAGCACGGCCTGGAGCCTGACACCAGGCTGTGGATGGTCCTGTCAAATCTGATATAACAAGGAGCTGGTTACAGAACGGTGTCGCCTCCTACAGCACAGCCTGGAGCCTGACACCAGGCTGTGGATGGTCCTGTCAAATCTGGTACAACAAGGAGCTGGTTACAGAACGGTGTCGCCTCCTTCAGCACGGCCTGGAGCCTGACACCAGACTGTGGATGGTCCTGTCAAATCTGATATAACAAGGTGCTGGTTACAGAACGGTGTCGCCTCCTTCAGCACGGCCTGGAGCCTGACACCAGGCTGTGGATGGTCCTGTCAAATCTGATAGAACAAGGAGCTGGTTACAGAACGGTGTCGCCTCCTTCAGCACAGCCTGGAGCCTGACACCAGGCTGTGGATGGTCCGGCCAAATCTGATATAACAAGGAGCTGGTTACAGAACGGTGTCACCTCCTTCAGCACGGCCTGGAGCCTGACACCAGGCTGTGGGTGGTCCTGTCAAATCTGATATAACAAGGAGCTGGTTACAGAACGGTGTCACCTCCTTCAGCACGGCCTGGAGCCTGACACCAGGCTGTGGGTGGTCCTGTCAAATCTGATATAACAAGGTGCTGGTTACAGAACGGTGTCGCCTCCTTCAGCACGGCCTGGATCCTGACACCAGGCTGTGGATGGTATTGTCAAATCTGATATAACAAGGAGCTGGTTACAGAAAGGTGTCGCCTCCTTCAGCATGGCCTGGAGCCTGACACCAGGCTGTGCATGGACCAGTCAAATCTGATATAACATGGAGCTGGTTACAGAACGGTGTCGCCTCCTTCAGCACGGCCTGGATCCTGACACAAGGCTGTGGATGGTCCTGTCAAATCTGATATAACAAGGAGCTGGTTACAGAACGGTGTCGCCTCCTTCAGCACGGCCTGGAGCCTGACACCAGGCTGTGGATGGTCCTGTCAAAACTGATATAACAATGTGCTGGTTACAGAACGGTGTCGCCTCCTTCAGCACGGCCTGGAGCCTGACACCAGGCTGTGGATGGTCCTGTCAAACCTGATATAACAAGGTGCTGGTTACAGAACGGTGTCGCCTCCTTCAGCACGGCCTGGAGCCTGACACCAGGCTGTGGATGGTCCTGTCAAATCTGATATAACAAGGAGCTGGTTACAGAACGGTGTCGCCTCCTTCAGCACGGCCTGGATCCTGACACCAGGCTGTGGATGGTCCTGTCAAATCTGATATAACAAGGAGCTGGTTACAGAACGGTGTCACCTCCTTCAGTACGGCCTGGAGCCTGACACCAGGCTGTGGATGGTCCTGTCAAATCTGATATAACAAGGAGCTGGTTACAGAACGGTGTCACCTCCTTCAGTACGGCCTGGAGCCTGACACCAGGCTGTGGATGGTCCCGTCAAATCTGATATAACAAGGAGCTGGTTACAGAATGGTGACACCTCCTTCAGCACGGCCTGGAGCCTGACACCAGGCTGTGGATGGTCCTGTCAAATCTGGTACAACAAGGAGCTGGTTACAGAACGGTGTCGCCTCCTTCAACACGGTCTGGAGCCTGACACCAGGCTGTGGATGGTCCTGTCAAATCTGATATAACATGGAGCTGGTTACAAAACGGTGTCGCCTCCTTCAGCACGGCCTGGAGCCTGACACCAGGCTGTGGATGGTCCTGTCAAATCTGATATAACAAGGAGCTGGTTACAGAACGGTGTCACCTCCTTCAGCACGGCCTGGAGCCTGACACCAGGCTGTGGATGGTCCTGTCAAATCTGATATAACAAGGAGCTGGTTACAGAACGGTGTCGCCTCCTTCAGCACGGCCTGGAGCCTGACACCAGGCTGTGGATGATCCTGTCAAATCTGATAGAACAAGGAGCTGGTTACAAAACGGTGTCACCTCCTTCAGCACGGCCTGGAGCCTGACACCAGGCTGTGGATGGTCCTGTCAAATCTGATACAACAAGGAGCTGGTTACAGAACGGTGTCGCCTCCTTCAGCATGGCCTGGAGCCTGACACCAGGCTGTGGATGGTCCTGTGAAATCTGATATAACAAGGAGCTGGTTACAGAACGGTGACACCTCCTTCAGCACGGCCTGGACCCTGACACAAGGCTGTGGATGGTCCTGTCAAACCTGATATAACAAGGTGCTGGTTACAGAACGGTGTCGCCTCCTTCAGCACGGCCTGGAGCCTGACACCAGTCTGTGGATGTGCCTGTCAAATCTGATAGAACAAGGAGCTGGTTACAGAACGGTGTCGCCTCCTTCAGCACGGCCTGGAGCCTGACACCAGGGTGTGGATGGTCCTGTCAAATCTGATATAACAAGGAGCTGGTTACAGAACGGTGTCACCTCCTTCAGTACGGCCTGGAGCCTGACACCAGGCATTGGATGGTCCTGTCAAATCTGATATAACAAGGAGCTGGTTACAGAACGGTGTCACCTCCTTCAGCACGGCCTGGAGCCTGACACCAGGCTGTGGATGGTCCTGTCAAATCTGATACAACAAGGAGCTGGTTACAGAACGGTGTCGCCTCCTTCAGCATGGCCTGGAGCCTGACACCAGGCTGTGGATGGTCCTGTCAAATCTGATATAACAAGGAGCTGGTTACAGAACGGTGACACCTCCTTCAGCACGGCCTGGAGCCTGACACCAGGCTGTGGATGGTCCTGTCAAATCTGATATAACAAGGAGCTGGTTACAGAAAGGTGTCGCCTCCTTCAGCATGGCCTGGAGCCTGACACCAGGCTGTGCATGGGCCAGTCAAATCTGATATAACATGGAGCTGGTTACAGAACGGTGTCGCCTCCTTCAGCACGGCCTGGATCCTGACACAAGCCTGTGGATGGTCCTGTCAAATCTGATATAACAAGGAGCTGGTTACAGAACGGTGTCGCCTCCTTCAGCACGGCCTGGAGCCTGACACCAGGCTGTGGATGGTCCTGTCAAAACTGATATAACAATGTGCTGGTTACAGAACGGTGTCGCCTCCTTCAGCACGGCCTGGAGCCTGACACCAGGCTGTGGATGGTCCTGTCAAACCTGATATAACAAGGTGCTGGTTACAGAACGGTGTCGCCTCCTTCAGCACGGCCTGGAGCCTGACACCAGGCTGTGGATGGTCCTGTCAAATCTGATATAACAAGGAGCTGGTTACAGAACGGTGTCGCCTCCTTCAGCACGGCCTGGAGCCTGACACCAGGCTGTGGATGGTCCTGTCAACTCTGATATAACAAGGAGCTGGTTACAGAACGGTGTCACCTCCTTCAGTACGGCCTGGAGCCTGACACCAGGCTGTGGATGGTCCTGTCAAATCTGATATAACAAGGAGCTGGTTACAGAACGGTGTCACCTCCTTCAGTACGGCCTGGAGCCTGACACCAGGCTGTTTATGGTCCCGTCAAATCTGATATAACAAGGAGCTGGTTACAGAATGGTGACACCTCCTTCAGCACGGCCTGGAGCCTGACACCAGGCTGTGGATGGTCCTGTCAAATCTGGTACAACAAGGAGCTGGTTACAGAACGGTGTCGCCTCCTTCAACACGGTCTGGAGCCTGACACCAGGCTGTGGATGGTCCTGTCAAATCTGATATAACATGGAGCTGGTTACAAAACGGTGTCGCCTCCTTCAGCACGGCCTGGAGCCTGACACCAGGCTGTGGATGGTCCTGTCAAATCTGATATAACAAGGAGCTGGTTACAGAACGGTGTCACCTCCTTCAGCACGGCCTGGAGCCTGACACCAGGCTGTGGATGGTCCTGTCAAATCTGATATAACAAGGAGCTGGTTACAGAACGGTGTCGCCTCCTTCAGCACGGCCTGGAGTCCGACACCAGGCTGTGGATGGTCCTGTCAAATCTGATACAACAAGGAGCTGGTTACAGAACGGTGTCACCTCCTTCAGCACGGCCTGGAGCCTGACACCAGGCTGTGGATGGTCCTGTCAAATCTGATATAACAAGGGGCTGGTTACAGAACGGTGTCGCCTCCTTCAGCACGGCCTGGACCCTGACACAAGGCTGTGGATGGTCCTGTCAAATCTGATATAACAAGGAGCTTGTTACAGAACGGTGTCGCCTCCTTCAGCACGGCCTGGAGCCTGACACCAGGCTGTGGATGGTCCTGTCAAATCTGATACAACAAGGAGCTGGTTACAGAACGGTGTCACCTCCTTCAGCACGGCCTGGAGCCTGACACCAGGCTGTGGATGGTCCTGTCAAATCTGATATAACAAGGAGCTTGTTACAGAACGGTGTCGCCTCCTTCAGCACGGCCTGGAGCCTGACACCAGGCTGTGGATGGTCCTGTCAAATCTGATAGAACAAGGAGCTGGTTACAGAACAGTGTCGCCTCCTTCAGCACGGCCTGGAGCCTGACACCAGGCTGTGGATGGTCCTGTCAAATCTGATATAACAAGGAGCTGGTTACAGAACGGTGTCGCCTCCTTCAGCACGGCCTGGAGCCTGACACCAGGCTGTGGATGGTCCTGTCAAATCTGATAGAACAAGGAGCTGGTTACAGAACAGTGTCGCCTCCTTCAGCACGGCCTGGAGCCTGACACCAGGCTGTGGATGGTCCTGTCAAATCTGATATAACAAGGAGCTGGTTACAGAACGGTGTCGCCTCCTACAGCACAGCCTGGAGCCTGACACCAGGCTGTGGATGGTCCTGTCAAATCTGGTACAACAAGGAGCTGGTTACAGAACGGTGTCGCCTCCTTCAGCACGGCCTGGAGCCTGACACCAGACTGTGGATGGTCCTGTCAAATCTGATATAACAAGGTGCTGGTTACAGAACGGTGTCGCCTCCTTCAGCACGGCCTGGAGCCTGACACCAGGCTGTGGATGGTCCTGTCAAATCTGATAGAACAAGGAGCTGGTTACAGAACGGTGTCGCCTCCTTCAGCACAGCCTGGAGCCTGACACCAGGCTGTGGATGGTCCGGCCAAATCTGATATAACAAGGAGCTGGTTACAGAGCGGTGTCACCTCCTTCAGCACGGCCTGGAGCCTGACACCAGGCTGTGGGTGGTCCTGTCAAATCTGATATAACAAGGAGCTGGTTACAGAACGGTGTCACCTCCTTCAGCACGGCCTGGAGCCTGACACCAGGCTGTGGGTGGTCCTGTCAAATCTGATATAACAAGGTGCTGGTTACAGAACGGTGTCGCCTCCTTCAGCACGGCCTGGATCCTGACACCAGGCTCTGGATGGTCCTGTCAAATCTGATATAACAAGGTGCTGGTTACAGAACGGTTTCGCCTCCTTCAGCACGGCCTGGAGCCTGACACCAGGATGTGGATGGTCCTGTCAAATCTGATATAACAAGGTTCTGGTTACAGAACGGTGTCGCCTCCTTCAGCACGGCCTCGAGCCTGACACCAGGCTGTGGATGGTCCTGTCAAATCTGATATAACAAGGTTCTGGTTACAGAACAGTGTCGCCTCCTTCAGCGCGACCTGGAGCCTGACACCAGGCTGTGGATGGTCCTGTCAAACCTGATATAACAAGGAGCTGGTTACAGAACGGTGTCGCCTCCTTCAGCGCGGCCTGGAGCCTGACACCAGGCTGTGGATGGTCCTGTCAAATCTGATATAACAAGGAGCTGGTTACAGAACGGTGTCACCTCCTTCATTACGGCCTGGAGCCTGACACCAGGCTGTGGATGGTCCCGTCAAATCTGATATAACAAGGAGCTGGTTACAGAACGGTGTCGCTCCTTCAGCACGGCCTGCAGCCTGACACCAGGCTGTGGATGGTCCTGTCAAATCTGATATAACAAGGAGCTGGTTACAGAACGGTGTCACCTCCTTCATTACGGCCTGGAGCCTGACACCAGGGTGTGGATGGTCCCGTCAAATCTGATATAACAAGGAGCTGGTTACAGAACGGTGTCGCTCCTTCAGCACGGCCTGCAGCCTGACACCAGGCTGTGGATGGTCCTGTCAAATCTGATATAACAAGGAGCTGGTTACAGAACGGTGTCACCTCCTTCATTACGGCCTGGAGCCTGACACCAGGCTGTGGATGGTCCCGTCAAATCTGATATAACAAGGAGCTGGTTACAGAACGGTGTCGCCTCCTTCAGCACGGCCTGGAGCCTGACACCAGGCTGTGGATGGTCCTGTCAAATCTGATATAACAAGGAGCTGGTTACAGAACGGTGTCGCCTCCGTCAGCACGGCCTGGAGCCTGACACCAGGCTGTGGATGGTCCTGTCAAATCTGATATAACAAGGAGCTGGTTACAGAACGGTGTCGCCTCCTGCAGCACGGCCTGGAGCCTGACACCAGGCTGTGGATGGTCCTGTCAAATCTGATATAACAAGGAACTGGTTACAGAACGATGTCGCCTCCTTCAGCACGGCCTGGAGCCTGACACCAGGCTGTGGATGGTCCTGTCAAATCTGATATAACAAGGAGCTGGTTACAGAACGGTGTCGCCTCCTACAGCACAGCCTGGAGCCTGACACCAGGCTGTGGATGGTCCTGTCAAATCTGATATAACAAGGAGCTGGTTACAGAACGGTGTCACCTCCTTCAGTACGGCCTGGAGCCTGACACCAGGCTGTGGATGGTCCCGTCAAATCTGATATAACAAGGAACTGGTTACAGAACGGTGTCGCCTCCTTCAGCACGGCCTGGAGCCTGACACCAGGATGTGGATGGTCCTGTCAAATCTGATATAACAAGGTTCTGGTTACAGAACAGTGTCGCCTCCTTCAGCGCGACCTGGAGCCTGACACCAGGCTGCGGATGGTCCTGTCAAATCTGATATAACAAGCAGTTGGTTACAGAACGGTGTCACCTCCTTCAGTACGGCCTGGAGCCTGACACCAGGCTGTGGATGGTCCTGTCAAATCTGATATAACGAGGAGCTGGTTACAGAACGGTGTCACCTCCTTCATTACGGCCTGGAGCCTGACACCAGGCTGTGGATGGTCCCGTCAAATCTGATATAACAAGGAGCTGGTTACAGAACGGTGTCGCTCCTTCAGCACGGCCTGGAGCCTGACACCAGGCTGTGGATGGTCCTGTCAAATCTGATATAACAAGGAGCTGGTTACAGAACGGTGTCGCCTCCTTCAGCACGGCCTGGAGCCTGACACCAGGATGTGGATGGTCCTGTCAAATCTGATATAACAAGGTTCTGGTTACAGAACAGTGTCGCCTCCTTCAGCGCGACCTGGAGCCTGACACCAGGCTGTGGATGGTCCTGTCAAACCTGATATAACAAGGTGCTGGTTACAGAACGGTGTCGCCTCCTTCAGCACGGCCTGGAGCCTGACACCAGGCTGTGGATGGTCCTGTCAAATCTGATATAACAAGGAGCTGGTTACAGAACGGTGTCACCTCCTTCATTACGGCCTGGAGCCTGACACCAGGCTGTGGATGGTCCTGTCAAATCTGATATAACAAGGTGCTGGTTACAGAACGGTGTCACCTCCTTCAGTACGGCCTGGAGCCTGACACCAGGCTGTGGATGGTCCTGTCAAATCTGATATAACAAGGAGCTGGTTACAGAACGGTGTCGCCTCCTTCAGCACTGCCTGGAGCCTGACACCAGGCTGTGGAAGGTCCTGTCAAATCTGATACAACAAGGTGCTGGTTACAGAACGGTGTCACCTCCTTCAGCACGGCCTGGAGCCTGACACCAGGCTGTGGATGGTCCCGTCAAATCTGATATAACAAGGAGCTGGTTACAGAACGGTGTCGCCTCCTTCAGCACGGCCTGGAGCCTGACACCAGGCTGTGGATGGTCCTGTCAAATCTGATATAACAAGGAGCTGGTTACAGAACGGTGTCGCCTCCTACAGCACAGCCTGGAGCCTGACACCAGGCTGTGGATGGTCCTGTCAAATCTGGTACAACAAGGAGCTGGTTACAGAACGGTGTCGCCTCCTTCAGCACGGCCTGGAGCCTGACACCAGACTGTGGATGGTCCTGTCAAATCTGATATAACAAGGTGCTGGTTAAGAACGGTGTCGCCTCCTTCAGCACGGCCTGGAGCCTGACACCAGGCTGTGGATGGTCCTGTCAAATCTGATAGAACAGGGAGCTGGTTACAGAACGGTGTCGCCTCCTTCAGCACGGCCTGGAGCCTGACACCAGGCTGTGGATGGTCCGGCCAAATCTGATATAACAAGGAGCTGGTTACAGAACGGTGTCACCTCCTTCAGCACGGCCTGGAGCCTGACACCAGGCTGTGGGTGGTCCTGTCAAATCTGATATAACAAGGAGCTGGTTACAGAACGGTGTCACCTCCTTCAGCACGGCCTGGAGCCTGACACCAGGCTGTGGGTGGTCCTGTCAAATCTGATATAACAAGGTGCTGGTTACAGAACGGTGTCGCCTCCTTCAGCACGGCCTGGATCCTGACACCAGGCTCTGGATGGTCCTGTCAAATCTGATATAACAAGGTGCTGGTTACAGAACGGTGTCGCCTCCTTCAGCACGGCCTGGAGCCTGACACCAGGATGTGGATGGTCCTGTCAAATCTGATATAACAAGGTTCTGGTTACAGAACGGTGTTGCCTCCTTCAGCACGGCCTGGAGCCTGACACCAGGCTGTGGATGGTCCTGTCAAATCTGAGATAACAAGGAGTTGGTTACAGAACGGTGTCACCTCCTTCAGTACGGCCTGGAGCCTGACACCAGGCTGTGGATGGTCCTGTCAAACCTGATATAACAAGGAGCTGGTTACAGAACGGTGCCGCCTCCTTCAGCGCGGCCTGGAGCCTGACACCAGGATGTGGATGGTCCTGTCAAATCTGATATAACAAGGTTCTGGTTACAGAACGGTGTCGCCTCCTTCAGCACGGCCTCGAGCCTGACACCAGGCTGTGGATGGTCCTGTCAAATCTGATATAACAAGGTTCTGGTTACAGAACAGTGTCGCCTCCTTCAGCGCGACCTGGAGCCTGACACCAGGCTGTGGATGGTCCTGTCAAACCTGATATAACAAGGAGCTGGTTACAGAACGGTGTCGCCTCCTTCAGCGCGGCCTGGAGCCTGACACCAGGCTGTGGATGGTCCTGTCAAATCTGATATAACAAGGAGCTGGTTACAGAACGGTGTCACCTCCTTCATTACGGCCTGGAGCCTGACACCAGGCTGTGGATGGTCCCGTCAAATCTGATATAACAAGGAGCTGGTTACAGAACGGTGTCACCTCCTTCATTACGGCCTGGAGCCTGACACCAGGGTGTGGATGGTCCCGTCAAATCTGATATAACAAGGAGCTGGTTACAGAACGGTGTCGCTCCTTCAGCACGGCCTGCAGCCTGACACCAGGCTGTGGATGGTCCTGTCAAATCTGATATAACAAGGAGCTGGTTACAGAACGGTGTCACCTCCTTCATTACGGCCTGGAGCCTGACACCAGGCTGTGGATGGTCCCGTCAAATCTGATATAACAAGGAGCTGGTTACAGAACGGTGTCGCCTCCTTCAGCACGGCCTGGAGCCTGACACCAGGCTGTGGATGGTCCTGTCAAATCTGATATAACAAGGAGCTGGTTACAGAACGGTGTCGCCTCCGTCAGCACGGCCTGGAGCCTGACACCAGGCTGTGGATGGTCCTGTCAAATCTGATATAACAAGGAGCTGGTTACAGAACGGTGTCGCCTCCTGCAGCACGGCCTGGAGCCTGACACCAGGCTGTGGATGGTCCTGTCAAATCTGATATAACAAGGAACTGGTTACAGAACGATGTCGCCTCCTTCAGCACGGCCTGGAGCCTGACACCAGGCTGTGGATGTTCCTGTCAAATCTGATATAACAAGGAGCTGGTTACAGAACGGTGTCGCCTCCTACAGCACAGCCTGGAGCCTGACACCAGGCTGTGGATGGTCCTGTCAAATCTGATATAACAAGGAGCTGGTTACAGAACGGTGTCACCTCCTTCAGTACGGCCTGGAGCCTGACACCAGGCTGTGGATGGTCCCGTCAAATCTGATATAACAAGGAACTGGTTACAGAACGGTGTCGCCTCCTTCAGCACGGCCTGGAGCCTGACACCAGGATGTGGATGGTCCTGTCAAATCTGATATAACAAGGTTCTGGTTACAGAACAGTGTCGCCTCCTTCAGCGCGACCTGGAGCCTGACACCAGGCTGCGGATGGTCCTGTCAAATCTGATATAACAAGGAGTTGGTTACAGAACGGTGTCACCTCCTTCAGTACGGCCTGGAGCCTGACACCAGGCTGTGGATGGTCCTGTCAAATCTGATATAACGAGGAGCTGGTTACAGAACGGTGTCACCTCCTTCATTACGGCCTGGAGCCTGACACCAGGCTGTGGATGGTCCTGTCAAATCTGATAGAACAGGGAGCTGGTTACAGAACGGTGTCGCCTCCTTCAGCACGGCCTGGAGCCTGACACCAGGCTGTGGATGGTCCGGCCAAATCTGATATAACAAGGAGCTGGTTACAGAACGGTGTCACCTCCTTCAGCACGGCCTGGAGCCTGACACCAGGCTGTGGGTGGTCCTGTCAATTCTGATATAACAAGGAGCTGGTTACAGAACGGTGTCACCTCCTTCAGCACGGCCTGGAGCCTGACACCAGGCTGTGGGTGGTCCTGTCAAATCTGATATAACAAGGTGCTGGTTACAGAACGGTGTCGCCTCCTTCAGCACGGCCTGGATCCTGACACCAGGCTCTGGATGGTCCTGTCAAATCTGATATAACAAGGTGCTGGTTACAGAACGGTGTCGCCTCCTTCAGCACGGCCTGGAGCCTGACACCAGGATGTGGATGGTCCTGTCAAATCTGATATAACAAGGTGCTGGTTAAGAACGGTGTCGCCTCCTTCAGCACGGCCTGGAGCCTGACACCAGGCTGTGGATGGTCCTGTCAAATCTGATAGAACAGGGAGCTGGTTACAGAACGGTGTCGCCTCCTTCAGCACGGCCTGGAGCCTGACACCAGGCTGTGGATGGTCCGGCCAAATCTGATATAACAAGGAGCTGGTTACAGAACGGTGTCACCTCCTTCAGCACGGCCTGGAGCCTGACACCAGGCTGTGGGTGGTCCTGTCAAATCTGATATAACAAGGAGCTGGTTACAGAACGGTGTCACCTCCTTCAGCACGGCCTGGAGCCTGACACCAGGCTGTGGGTGGTCCTGTCAAATCTGATATAACAAGGTGCTGGTTACAGAACGGTGTCGCCTCCTTCAGCACGGCCTGGATCCTGACACCAGGCTCTGGATGGTCCTGTCAAATCTGATATAACAAGGTGCTGGTTACAGAACGGTGTCGCCTCCTTCAGCACGGCCTGGAGCCTGACACCAGGATGTGGATGGTCCTGTCAAATCTGATATAACAAGGTTCTGGTTACAGAACGGTGTTGCCTCCTTCAGCACGGCCTGGAGCCTGACACCAGGCTGTGGATGGTCCTGTCAAATCTGAGATAACAAGGAGTTGGTTACAGAACGGTGTCACCTCCTTCAGTACGGCCTGGAGCCTGACACCAGGCTGTGGATGGTCCTGTCAAACCTGATATAACAAGGAGCTGGTTACAGAACGGTGTCGCCTCCTTCAGCGCGGCCTGGAGCCTGACACCAGGATGTGGATGGTCCTGTCAAATCTGATATAACAAGGTTCTGGTTACAGAACGGTGTCGCCTCCTTCAGCACGGCCTCGAGCCTGACACCAGGCTGTGGATGGTCCTGTCAAATCTGATATAACAAGGTTCTGGTTACAGAACAGTGTCGCCTCCTTCAGCGCGACCTGGAGCCTGACACCAGGCTGTGGATGGTCCTGTCAAACCTGATATAACAAGGAGCTGGTTACAGAACGGTGTCGCCTCCTTCAGCGCGGCCTGGAGCCTGACACCAGGCTGTGGATGGTCCTGTCAAATCTGATATAACAAGGAGCTGGTTACAGAACGGTGTCACCTCCTTCATTACGGCCTGGAGCCTGACACCAGGCTGTGGATGGTCCCGTCAAATCTGATATAACAAGGAGCTGGTTACAGAACGGTGTCACCTCCTTCATTACGGCCTGGAGCCTGACACCAGGGTGTGGATGGTCCCGTCAAATCTGATATAACAAGGAGCTGGTTACAGAACGGTGTCGCTCCTTCAGCACGGCCTGCAGCCTGACACCAGGCTGTGGATGGTCCTGTCAAATCTGATATAACAAGGAGCTGGTTACAGAACGGTGTCACCTCCTTCATTACGGCCTGGAGCCTGACACCAGGCTGTGGATGGTCCCGTCAAATCTGATATAACAAGGAGCTGGTTACAGAACGGTGTCGCCTCCTTCAGCACGGCCTGGAGCCTGACACCAGGCTGTGGATGGTCCTGTCAAATCTGATATAACAAGGAGCTGGTTACAGAACGGTGTCGCCTCCGTCAGCACGGCCTGGAGCCTGACACCAGGCTGTGGATGGTCCTGTCAAATCTGATATAACAAGGAGCTGGTTACAGAACGGTGTCGCCTCCTGCAGCACGGCCTGGAGCCTGACACCAGGCTGTGGATGGTCCTGTCAAATCTGATATAACAAGGAACTGGTTACAGAACGATGTCGCCTCCTTCAGCACGGCCTGGAGCCTGACACCAGGCTGTGGATGGTCCTGTCAAATCTGATATAACAAGGAGCTGGTTACAGAACGGTGTCGCCTCCTACAGCACAGCCTGGAGCCTGACACCAGGCTGTGGATGGTCCTGTCAAATCTGATATAACAAGGAGCTGGTTACAGAACGGTGTCACCTCCTTCAGTACGGCCTGGAGCCTGACACCAGGCTGTGGATGGTCCCGTCAAATCTGATATAACAAGGAACTGGTTACAGAACGGTGTCGCCTCCTTCAGCACGGCCTGGAGCCTGACACCAGGATGTGGATGGTCCTGTCAAATCTGATATAACAAGGTTCTGGTTACAGAACAGTGTCGCCTCCTTCAGCGCGACCTGGAGCCTGACACCAGGCTGCGGATGGTCCTGTCAAATCTGATATAACAAGGAGTTGGTTACAGAACGGTGTCACCTCCTTCAGTACGGCCTGGAGCCTGACACCAGGCTGTGGATGGTCCTGTCAAATCTGATATAACGAGGAGCTGGTTACAGAACGGTGTCACCTCCTTCATTACGGCCTGGAGCCTGACACCAGGCTGTGGATGGTCCTGTCAAATCTGATAGAACAGGGAGCTGGTTACAGAACGGTGTCGCCTCCTTCAGCACGGCCTGGAGCCTGACACCAGGCTGTGGATGGTCCGGCCAAATCTGATATAACAAGGAGCTGGTTACAGAACGGTGTCACCTCCTTCAGCACGGCCTGGAGCCTGACACCAGGCTGTGGGTGGTCCTGTCAATTCTGATATAACAAGGAGCTGGTTACAGAACGGTGTCACCTCCTTCAGCACGGCCTGGAGCCTGACACCAGGCTGTGGGTGGTCCTGTCAAATCTGATATAACAAGGTGCTGGTTACAGAACGGTGTCGCCTCCTTCAGCACGGCCTGGATCCTGACACCAGGCTCTGGATGGTCCTGTCAAATCTGATATAACAAGGTGCTGGTTACAGAACGGTGTCGCCTCCTTCAGCACGGCCTGGAGCCTGACACCAGGATGTGGATGGTCCTGTCAAATCTGATATAACAAGGTTCTGGTTACAGAACGGTGTTGCCTCCTTCAGCACGGCCTGGAGCCTGACACCAGGCTGTGGATGGTCCTGTCAAATCTGAGATAACAAGGAGTTGGTTACAGAACGGTGTCACCTCCTTCAGTACGGCCTGGAGCCTGACACCAGGCTGTGGATGGTCCTGTCAAACCTGATATAACAAGGAGCTGGTTACAGAACGGTGTCGCCTCCTTCAGCGCGGCCTGGAGCCTGACACCAGGATGTGGATGGTCCTGTCAAATCTGATATAACAAGGTTCTGGTTACAGAACGGTGTCGCCTCCTTCAGCACGGCCTCGAGCCTGACACCAGGCTGTGGATGGTCCTGTCAAATCTGATATAACAAGGTTCTGGTTACAGAACAGTGTCGCCTCCTTCAGCGCGACCTGGAGCCTGACACCAGGCTGTGGATGGTCCTGTCAAACCTGATATAACAAGGAGCTGGTTACAGAACGGTGTCGCCTCCTTCAGCGCGGCCTGGAGCCTGACACCAGGCTGTGGATGGTCCTGTCAAATCTGATATAACAAGGAGCTGGTTACAGAACGGTGTCACCTCCTTCATTACGGCCTGGAGCCTGACACCAGGCTGTGGATGGTCCCGTCAAATCTGATATAACAAGGAGCTGGTTACAGAACGGTGTCACCTCCTTCATTACGGCCTGGAGCCTGACACCAGGGTGTGGATGGTCCCGTCAAATCTGATATAACAAGGAGCTGGTTACAGAACGGTGTCGCTCCTTCAGCACGGCCTGCAGCCTGACACCAGGCTGTGGATGGTCCTGTCAAATCTGATATAACAAGGAGCTGGTTACAGAACGGTGTCACCTCCTTCATTACGGCCTGGAGCCTGACACCAGGCTGTGGATGTTCCCGTCAAATCTGATATAACAAGGAGCTGGTTACAGAACGGTGTCGCCTCCTTCAGCACGGCCTGGAGCCTGACACCAGGCTGTGGATGGTCCTGTCAAATCTGATATAACAAGGAGCTGGTTACAGAACGGTGTCGCCTCCGTCAGCACGGCCTGGAGCCTGACACCAGGCTGTGGATGGTCCTGTCAAATCTGATATAACAAGGAGCTGGTTACAGAACGCTGTCGCCTCCTGCAGCACGGCCTGGAGCCTGACACCAGGCTGTGGATGGTCCTGTCAAATCTGATATAACAAGGAACTGGTTACAGAACGATGTCGCCTCCTTCAGCACGGCCTGGAGCCTGACACCAGGCTGTGGATGGTCCTGTCAAATCTGATATAACAAGGAGCTGGTTACAGAACGGTGTCGCCTCCTACAGCACAGCCTGGAGCCTGACACCAGGCTGTGGATGGTCCTGTCAAATCTGATATAACAAGGAGCTGGTTACAGAACGGTGTCACCTCCTTCAGTACGGCCTGGAGCCTGACACCAGGCTGTGGATGGTCCCGTCAAATCTGATATAACAAGGAACTGGTTACAGAACGGTGTCGCCTCCTTCAGCACGGCCTGGAGCCTGACACCAGGATGTGGATGGTCCTGTCAAATCTGATATAACAAGGTTCTGGTTACAGAACAGTGTCGCCTCCTTCAGCGCGACCTGGAGCCTGACACCAGGCTGCGGATGGTCCTGTCAAATCTGATATAACAAGGAGTTGGTTACAGAACGGTGTCACCTCCTTCAGTACGGCCTGGAGCCTGACACCAGGCTGTGGATGGTCCTGTCAAATCTGATATAACGAGGAGCTGGTTACAGAACGGTGTCACCTCCTTCATTACGGCCTGGAGCCTGACACCAGGCTGTGGATGGTCCCGTCAAATCTGATATAACAAGGAGCTGGTTACAGAACGGTGTCGCTCCTTCAGCACGGCCTGGAGCCTGACACCAGGCTGTGGATGGTCCTGTCAAATCTGATATAACAAGGAGCTGGTTACAGAACGGTGTCGCCTCCTTCAGCACGGCCTGGAGCCTGACACCAGGATGTGGATGGTCCTGTCAAATCTGATATAACAAGGTTCTGGTTACAGAACAGTGTCGCCTCCTTCAGCGCGACCTGGAGCCTGACACCAGGCTGTGGATGGTCCTGTCAAACCTGATATAACAAGGTGCTGGTTACAGAACGGTGTCGCCTCCTTCAGCACGGCCTGGAGCCTGACACCAGGCTGTGGATGGTCCTGTCAAATCTGATATAACAAGGAGCTGGTTACAGAACGGTGTCACCTCCTTCATTACGGCCTGGAGCCTGACACCAGGCTGTGGATGGTCCTGTCAAATCTGATATAACAAGGTGCTGGTTACAGAACGGTGTCACCTCCTTCAGTACGGCCTGGAGCCTGACACCAGGCTGTGGATGGTCCTGTCAAATCTGATATAACAAGGAGCTGGTTACAGAACGGTGTCGCCTCCTTCAGCACTGCCTGGAGCCTGACACCAGGCTGTGGAAGGTCCTGTCAAATCTGATACAACAAGGTGCTGGTTACAGAACGTTGTCACCTCCTTCAGCACGGCCTGGAGCCTGACACCAGGCTGTGGATGGTCCCGTCAAATCTGATATAACAAGGAGCTGGTTACAGAACGGTGTCGCCTCCTTCAGCACGGCCTGGAGCCTGACACCAGGCTGTGGATGGTCCTGTCAAATCTGATATAACAAGGAGCTGGTTACAGAACGGTGTCGCCTCCTACAGCACAGCCTGGAGCCTGACACCAGGCTGTGGATGGTCCTGTCAAATCTGGTACAACAAGGAGCTGGTTACAGAACGGTGTCGCCTCCTTCAGCACGGCCTGGAGCCTGACACCAGACTGTGGATGGTCCTGTCAAATCTGATATAACAAGGTGCTGGTTAAGAACGGTGTCGCCTCCTTCAGCACGGCCTGGAGCCTGACACCAGGCTGTGGATGGTCCTGTCAAATCTGATAGAACAAGGAGCTGGTTACAGAACGGTGTCGCCTCCTTCAGCACGGCCTGGAGCCTGACACCAGGCTGTGGATGGTCCGGCCAAATCTGATATAACAAGGAGCTGGTTACAGAACGGTGTCACCTCCTTCAGCACGGCCTGGAGCCTGACACCAGGCTGTGGGTGGTCCTGTCAAATCTGATATAACAAGGTGCTGGTTACAGAACGGTGTCACCTCCTTCAGCACGGCCTGGAGCCTGACACCAGGCTGTGGGTGGTCCTGTCAAATCTGATATAACAAGGTGCTGGTTACAGAACGGTGTCGCCTCCTTCAGCACGGCCTGGATCCTGACACCAGGCTCTGGATGGTCCTGTCAAATCTGATATAACAAGGTGCTGGTTACAGAACGGTGTCGCCTCCTTCAGCACGGCCTGGAGCCTGACACCAGGATGTGGATGGTCCTGTCAAATCTGATATAACAAGGTTCTGGTTACAGAACGGTGTTGCCTCCTTCAGCACGGCCTGGAGCCTGACACCAGGCTGTGGATGGTCCTGTCAAACCTGATATAACAAGGAGCTGGTTACAGAACGGTGTCGCCTCCTTCAGCGCGGCCTGGAGCCTGACACCAGGATGTGGATGGTCCTGTCAAATCTGATATAACAAGGTTCTGGTTACAGAACGGTGTCGCCTCCTTCAGCACGGCCTCGAGCCTGACACCAGGCTGTGGATGGTCCTGTCAAATCTGATATAACAAGGTTCTGGTTACAGAACAGTGTCGCCTCCTTCAGCGCGACCTGGAGCCTGACACCAGGCTGTGGATGGTCCTGTCAAACCTGATATAACAAGGAGCTGGTTACAGAACGGTGTCGCCTCCTTCAGCGCGGCCTGGAGCCTGACACCAGGCTGTGGATGGTCCTGTCAAATCTGATATAACAAGGAGCTGGTTACAGAACGGTGTCACCTCCTTCATTACGGCCTGGCGCCTGACACCAGGCTGTGGATGGTCCCGTCAAATCTGATATAACAAGGAGCTGGTTACAGAACGGTGTCGCTCCTTCAGCACGGCCTGGAGCCTGACACCAGGCTGTGGATGGTCCTGTCAAATCTGATATAACAAGGAGCTGGTTACAGAACGGTGTCGCCTCCGTCAGCACGGCCTGGAGCCTGACACCAGGCTGTGGATGGTCCTGTCAAATCTGATATAACAAGGAGCTGGTTACAGAACGGTGTCGCCTCCTGCAGCACGGCCTGGAGCCTGACACCAGGCTGTGGATGGTCCTGTCAAATCTGATATAACAAGGAGCTGGTTACAGAACGGTGTCGCCTCCGTCAGCACGGCCTGGAGCCTGACACCAGGCTGTGGATGGTCCTGTCAAATCTGATATAACAAGGAGCTGGTTACAGATCGGTGTCGCCTCCTGCAGCACGGCCTGGAGCCTGACACCAGGCTGTGGATGGTCCTGTCAAATCTGATATAACAAGGAACTGGTTACAGAACGATGTCGCCTCCTTCAGCACGGCCTGGAGCCTGACACCAGGCTGTGGATGGTCCTGTCAAATCTGATATAACAAGGAGCTGGTTACAGAACGGTGTCGCCTCCTACAGCACAGCCTGGAGCCTGACACCAGGCTGTGGATGGTCCTGTCAAATCTGATATAACAAGGAGCTGGTTACAGAACGGTGTCACCTCCTTCAGTACGGCCTGGAGCCTGACACCAGGCTGTGGATGGTCCCGTCAAATCTGATATAACAAGGAACTGGTTACAGAACGGTGTCGCCTCCTTCAGCACGGCCTGGAGCCTGACACCAGGATGTGGATGGTCCTGTCAAATCTGATATAACAAGGTTCTGGTTACAGAACAGTGTCGCCTCCTTCAGCGCGACCTGGAGCCTGACACCAGGCTGCGGATGGTTCTGTCAAATCTGATATAACAAGGAGTTGGTTACAGAACGGTGTCACCTCCTTCAGTACGGCCTGGAGCCTGACACCAGGCTGTGGATGGTCCTGTCAAATCTGATATAACGAGGAGCTGGTTACAGAACGGTGTCACCTCCTTCATTACGGCCTGGAGCCTGACACCAGGCTGTGGATGGTCCCGTCAAATCTGATATAACAAGGAGCTGGTTACAGAACGGTGTCGCTCCTTCAGCACGGCCTGGAGCCTGACACCAGGCTGTGGATGGTCCTGTCAAATCTGATATAACAAGGAGCTGGTTACAGAACGGTGTCGCCTCCTTCAGCACGGCCTGGAGCCTGACACCAGGATGTGGATGGTCCTGTCAAATCTGATATAACAAGGTTCTGGTTACAGAACAGTGTCGCCTCCTTCAGCGCGACCTGGAGCCTGACACCAGGCTGTGGATGGTCCTGTCAAACCTGATATAACAAGGTGCTGGTTACAGAACGGTGTCGCCTCCTTCAGCACGGCCTGGAGCCTGACACCAGGCTGTGGATGGTCCTGTCAAATCTGATATAACAAGGAGCTGGTTACAGAACGGTGTCACCTCCTTCATTACGGCCTGGAGCCTGACACCAGGCTGTGGATGGTCCTGTCAAATCTGATATAACAAGGTGCTGGTTACAGAACGGTGTCACCTCCTTCAGTACGGCCTGGAGCCTGACACCAGGCTGTGGATGGTCCTGTCAAATCTGATATAACAAGGTGCTGGTTACAGAACGGTGTCGCCTCCTTCAGCACGGCCTGGAGCCTGACACCAGGCTGTGGATGGTCCCGTCAAATCTGATATAACAAGGAGCTGGTTACAGAACGGTGTCGCCTCCTTCAGCACGGCCTGGAGCCTGACACCAGGCTGTGGATGGTCCTGTCAAATCTGATATAACAAGGAGCTGGTTACAGAACGGTGTCGCCTCCTACAGCACAGCCTGGAGCCTGACACCAGGCTGTGGATGGTCCTGTCAAATCTGGTACAACAAGGAGCTGGTTACAGAACGGTGTCGCCTCCTTCAGCACGGCCTGGAGCCTGACACCAGACTGTGGATGGTCCTGTCAAATCTGATATAACAAGGTGCTGGTTAAGAACGGTGTCGCCTCCTTCAGCACGGCCTGGAGCCTGACACCAGGCTGTGGATGGTCCTGTCAAATCTGATAGAACAAGGAGCTGGTTACAGAACGGTGTCGCCTCCTTCAGCACGGCCTGGAGCCTGACACCAGGCTGTGGATGGTCCGGCCAAATCTGATATAACAAGGAGCTGGTTACAGAACGGTGTCACCTCCTTCAGCACGTCCTTGAGCCTGACACCAGGCTGTGGGTGGTCCTGTCAAATCTGATATAACAAGGAGCTGGTTACAGAACGGTGTCACCTCCTTCAGCACGGCCTGGAGCCTGACACCAGGCTGTGGGTGGTCCTGTCAAATCTGATATAACAAGGTGCTGGTTACAGAACGGTGTCGCCTCCTTCAGCACGGCCTGGATCCTGACACCAGGCTCTGAATGGTCCTGTCAAATCTGATATAACAAGGTGCTGGTTACAGAACGGTGTCGCCTCCTTCAGCACGGCCTGGAGCCTGACACCAGGATGTGGATGGTCCTGTCAAATCTGATATAACAAGGTTCTGGTTACAGAACGGTGTTGCCTCCTTCAGCTCGGCCTGGAGCCTGACACCAGGCTGTGGATGGTCCTGTCAAATCTGATATAACAAGGAGTTGGTTACAGAACGGTGTCACCTCCTTCAGTACGGCCTGGAGCCTGACACCAGGCTGTGGATGGTCCTGTCAAACCTGATATAACAAGGAGCTGGTTACAGAACGGTGTCGCCTCCTTCAGCGCGGCCTGGAGCCTGACACCAGGCTGTGGATGGTCCTGCCAAATCTGATATAACAAGGAGCTGGTTACAGAACGGTGTCACCTCCTTCATTACGGCCTGGAGCCTGACACCAGGCTGTGGATGGTCCCGTCAAATCTGATATAACAAGGAGCTGGTTACAGAACGGTGTCGCTCCTTCAGCACGGCCTGCAGCCTGACACCAGGCTGTGGATGGTCCTGTCAAATCTGATATAACAAGGAGCTGGTTACAGAACGGTGTCACCTCCTTCATTACGGCCTGGAGCCTGACACCAGGCTGTGGATGGTCCCGTCAAATCTGATATAACAAGGAGCTGGTTACAGAACGGTGTCGCTCCTTCAGCACGGCCTGCAGCCTGACACCAGGCTGTGGATGGTCCTGTCAAATCTGATATAACAAGGAGCTGGTTACAGAACGGTGTCACCTCCTTCATTACGGCCTGGAGCCTGACACCAGGCTGTGGATGGTCCCGTCAAATCTGATATAACAAGGAGCTGGTTACAGAACGGTGTCGCCTCCTTCAGCACGGCCTGGAGCCTGACACCAGGCTGTGGATGGTCCTGTCAAATCTGATATAACAAGGAGCTGGTTACAGAACGGTGTCGCCTCCTTCAGCACGGCCTGGAGCCTGACACCAGGCTGTGGATGGTCCTGTCAAATCTGATATAACAAGGAGCTGGTTACAGAACGGTGTCGCCTCCTGCAGCACGGCCTGGAGCCTGACACCAGGCTGTGGATGGGCCAGTCAAATCTGATATAACAAGGAACTGGTTACAGAACGATGTCGCCTCCTTCAGCACGGCCTGGAGCCTGACACCAGGCTGTGGATGGTCCTGTCAAATCTGATATAACAAGGAGCTGGTTACAGAACGGTGACACCTCCTTCAGCACGGCCTGGAGCCTGACACCAGGCTGTGGATGGTCCTGTCAAATCTGATACAACAAGGAGCTGGTTACAGAACGGTGTCGCCTCCTTCAGCACGGACTGGAGCCTGACACCAGGCTGTGGATGGGCCTGTCAAACCTGATATAACAATGTGCTGGTTACAGAACGGTGTCGCCTCCTTCAGCACGGCCTGGAGCCTGACACCAGTCTGTGGATGGTCCTGTCAAATCTGATAGAACAAGGAGCTGGTTACAGAACGGTGTCGCCTCCTTCAGCACGGCCTGGAGCCTGACACCAGGGTGTGGATGGTCCTGTCAAATCTGATATAACAAGGAGCTGGTTACAGAACGGTGTCACCTCCTTCAGTACGGCCTGGAGCCTGACACCAGGCTGTGGATGGTCCTGTCAAATCTGATATAACAAGGAGCTGGTTACAGAACGGTGTCACCTCCTTCAGCACGGCCTGGAGCCTGACACCAGGCTGTGGATGGTCCTGTCAAATCTGATACAACAAGGAGCTGGTTACAGAACGGTGTCACCTCCTTCATTACGGCCTGGAGCCTGACACCAGGCTGTGGATGGTCCCGTCAAATCTGATATAACAAGGAGCTGGTTACAGAACGATGTCGCTCCTTCAGCACGGCCTGGAGCCTGACACCAGGCTGTGGATGGTCCTGTCAAATCTGATATAACAAGGAGCTGGTTACAGAACGGTGTCGCCTCCTTCAGCACGGCCTGGAGCCTGACACCAGGATGTGGATGGTCCTGTCAAATCTGATATAACAAGGTTCTGGTTACAGAACAGTGTCGCCTCCTTCAGCGCGACCTGGAGCCTGACACCAGGCTGTGGATGGTCCTGTCAAACCTGATATAACAAGGTGCTGGTTACAGAACGGTGTCGCCTCCTTCAGCACGGCCTGGAGCCTGACACCAGGCTGTGGATGGTCCTGTCAAATCTGATATAACAAGGAGCTGGTTACAGAACGGTGTCACCTCCTTCATTACGGCCTGGAGCCTGACACCAGGCTGTGGATGGTCCTGTCAAATCTGATATAACAAGGTGCTGGTTACAGAACGGTGTCACCTCCTTCAGTACGGCCTGGAGCCTGACACCAGGCTGTGGATGGTCCTGTCAAATCTGATATAACAAGGAGCTGGTTACAGAACGGTGTCGCCACCTTCAGCACTGCCTGGAGCCTGACACCAGGCTGTGGAAGGTCCTGTCAAATCTGATACAACAAGGTGCTGGTTACAGAACGGTGTCACCTCCTTCAGCACGGCCTGGAGCCTGACACCAGGCTGTGGATGGTCCCGTCAAATCTGATATAACAAGGAGCTGGTTACAGAACGGTGTCGCCTCCTTCAGCACGGCCTGGAGCCTGACACCAGGCTGTGGATGGTCCTGTCAAATCTGATATAACAAGGAGCTGGTTACAGAACGGTGTCGCCTCCTACAGCACAGCCTGGAGCCTGACACCAGGCTGTGGATGGTCCTGTCAAATCTGGTACAACAAGGAGCTGGTTACAGAACGGTGTCGCCTCCTTCAGCACGGCCTGGAGCCTGACACCAGACTGTGGATGGTCCTGTCAAATCTGATATAACAAGGTGCTGGTTAAGAACGGTGTCGCCTCCTTCAGCACGGCCTGGAGCCTGACACCAGGCTGTGGATGGTCCTGTCAAATCTGATAGAACAAGGAGCTGGTTACAGAACGGTGTCGCCTCCTTCAGCACGGCCTAGAGCCTGACACCAGGCTGTGGATGGTCCGGCCAAATCTGATATAACAAGGAGCTGGTTACAGAACGGTGTCACCTCCTTCAGCACGGCCTGGAGCCTGACACCAGGCTGTGGGTGGTCCTGTCAAATCTGATATAACAAGGAGCTGGTTACAGAACGGTGTCACCTCCTTCAGCACGGCCTGGAGCCTGACACCAGGCTGTGGGTGGTCCTGTCAAATCTGATATAACAAGGAGCTGGTTACAGAACGGTGACACCTCCTTCAGCACGGCCTGGAGCCTGACACCAGGCTGTGGATGGTCCTGTCAAATCTGATACAACAAGGAGCTGGTTACAGAACGGTGTCGCCTCCTTCAGCACGGACTGGAGCCTGACACCAGGCTGTGGATGGGCCTGTCAAACCTGATATAACAAGGTGCTGGTTACAGAACGGTGTCGCCTCCTTCAGCACGGCCTGGAGCCTGACACCAGTCTGTGGATGGTCCTGTCAAATCTGATAGAACAAGGAGCTGGTTACAGAACGGTGTCGCCTCCTTCAGCACGGCCTGGAGCCTGACACCAGGGTGTGGATGGTCCTGTCAAATCTGATATAACAAGGAGCTGGTTACAGAACGGTGTCACCTCCTTCAGTACGGCCTGGAGCCTGACACCAGGCTGTGGATGGTCCTGTCAAATCTGATATAACAAGGAGCTGGTTACAGAACGGTGTCACCTCCTTCAGCACGGCCTGGAGCCTGACACCAGGCTGTGGATGGTCCTGTCAAATCTGATACAACAAGGAGCTGGTTACAGAACGGTGTCACCTCCTTCATTACGGCCTGGAGCCTGACACCAGGCTGTGGATGGTCCCGTCAAATCTGATATAACAAGGAGCTGGTTACAGAACGGTGTCGCTCCTTCAGCACGGCCTGGAGCCTGACACCAGGCTCTGGATGGTCCTGTCAAATCTGATATAACAAGGTGCTGGTTACAGAACGGTGTCGCCTCCTTCAGCACGGCCTGGAGCCTGACACCAGGATGTGGATGGTCCTGTCAAATCTGATATAACAAGGTTCTGGTTACAGAACGGTGTTGCCTCCTTCAGCACGGCCTGGAGCCTGACACCAGGCTGTGGATGGTCCTGTCAAATCTGATATAACAAGGAGTTGGTTACAGAACGGTGTCACCTCCTTCAGTACGGCCTGGAGCCTGACACCAGGCTGTGGATGGTCCTGTCAAACCTGATATAACAAGGAGCTGGTTACAGAACGGTGTCGCCTCCTTCAGCGCGGCCTGGAGCCTGACACCAGGCTGTGGATGGTCCTGTCAAATCTGATATAACAAGGAGCTGGTTACAGAACGGTGTCACCTCCTTCATTACGGCCTGGAGCCTGACACCAGGCTGTGGATGGTCCCGTCAAATCTGATATAACAAGGAGCTGGTTACAGAACGGTGTCGCTCCTTCAGCACGGCCTGCAGCCTGACACCAGGCTGTGGATGGTCCTGTCAAATCTGATATAACAAGGAGCTGGTTACAGAACGGTGTCACCTCCTTCATTACGGCCTGGAGCCTGACACCAGGCTGTGGATGGTCCCGTCAAATCTGATATAACAAGGAGCTGGTTACAGAACGGTGTCGCTCCTTCAGCACGGCCTGCAGCCTGACACCAGGCTGTGGATGGTCCTGTCAAATCTGATATAACAAGGAGCTGGTTACAGAACGGTGTCACCTCCTTCATTACGGCCTGGAGCCTGACACCAGGCTGTGGATGGTCCCGTCAAATCTGATATAACAAGGAGCTGGTTACAGAACGGTGTCGCCTCCTTCAGCACGGCCTGGAGCCTGACACCAGGCTGTGGATGGTCCTGTCAAATCTGATATAACAAGGAGCTGGTTACAGAACGGTGTCGCCTCCTTCAGCACGGCCTGGAGCCTGACACCAGGCTGTGGATGGTCCTGTCAAATCTGATCTAACAAGGAGCTGGTTACAGAACGGTGTCGCCTCCTGCAGCACGGCCTGGAGCCTGACACCAGGCTGTGGATGGGCCAGTCAAATCTGATATAACAAGGAACTGGTTACAGAACGATGTCGCCTCCTTCAGCACGGCCTGGAGCCTGACACCAGGCTGTGGATGGTCCTGTCAAATCTGATATAACAAGGAGCTGGTTACAGAACGGTGACACCTCCTTCAGCACGGCCTGGAGCCTGACACCAGGCTGTGGATGGTCCTGTCAAATCTGATACAACAAGGAGCTGGTTACAGAACGGTGTCGCCTCCTTCAGCACGGACTGGAGCCTGACACCAGGCTGTGGATGGGCCTGTCAAACCTGATATAACAAGGTGC
Source organism: Scyliorhinus torazame (assembly GCF_047496885.1). NCBI lineage: Eukaryota > Metazoa > Chordata > Chondrichthyes > Carcharhiniformes > Scyliorhinidae > Scyliorhinus > Scyliorhinus torazame. The sequence continues at coordinate 34,136 of NW_027307913.1, read as the reverse complement.
TGGTTACAGAACGGTGTCGCCTCCTTCAGCACGGCCTGGAGCCTGACACCAGTCTGTGGATGGTCCTGTCAAATCTGATTGAACAAGGAGCTGGTTACAGAACGGTGTCGCCTCCTTCAGCACGGCCTGGAGCCTGACACCAGGGTGTGGATGGTCCTGTCAAATCTGATATAACAAGGAGCTGGTTACAGAACGGTGTCACCTCCTTCAGTACGGCCTGGAGCCTGACACCAGGCTGTGGATGGTCCTGTCAAATCTGATATAACAAGGAGCTGGTTACAGAACGGTGTCACCTCCTTCAGCACGGCCTGGAGCCTGACACCAGGCTGTGGATGGTCCTGTCAAATCTGATACAACAAGGAGCTGGTTACAGAACGGTGTCGCCTCCTTCAGCATGGCCTGGAGCCTGACACCAGGCTGTGGATGGTCCTGTCAAATCTGATATAACAAGGAGCTGGTTACAGAACGGTGACACCTCCTTCAGCACGGCCTGGAGCCTGACACCAGGCTGTGGATGGTCCTGTCAAATCTGATATAACAAGGAGCTGGTTACAGAAAGGTGTCGCCTCCTTCAGCATGGCCTGGAGCCTGACACCAGGCTGTGCATGGGCCAGTCAAATCTGATATAACATGGAGCTGGTTACAGAACGGTGTCGCCTCCTTCAGCACGGCCTGGAGCCTGACACCAGGCTGTGGATGGTCCTGTCAAAACTGATATAACAATGTGCTGGTTACAGAACGGTGTCGCCTCCTTCAGCACGGCCTGGAGCCTGACACCTTGCTGTGGATGGTCCTGTCAAACCTGATATAACAAGGTGCTGGTTACAGAACGGTGTCGCCTCCTTCAGCACGGCCTGGAGCCTGACACCAGGCTGTGGATGGTCCTGTCAAATCTGATATAACAAGGAGCTGGTTACAGAACGGTGTCGCCTCCTTCAGCACGGCCTGGAGCCTGACACCAGGCTGTGGATGGTCCTGTCAAATCTGACATAACAAGGAGCTGGTTACAGAACGGTGTCACCTCCTTCAGTACGGCCTGGAGCCTGACACCAGGCTGTGGATGGTCCTGTCAAATCTGATATAACAAGGAGCTGGTTACAGAACGGTGTCACCTCCTTCAGTACGGCCTGGAGCCTGACACCAGGCTGTGGATGGTCCCGTCAAATCTGATATAACAAGGAGCTGGTTACAGAATGGTGACACCTCCTTCAGCACGGCCTGGAGCCTGACACCAGGCTGTGGATGGTCCTGTCAAATCTGGTACAACAAGGAGCTGGTTACAGAACGGTGTCGCCTCCTTCAACACGGTCTGGAGCCTGACACCAGGCTGTGGATGGTCCTGTCAAATCTGATATAACATGGAGCTGGTTACAAAACGGTGTCGCCTCCTTCAGCACGGCCTGGAGCCTGACACCAGGCTGTGGATGGTCCTGTCAAATCTGATATAACAAGGAGCTGGTTACAGAACGGTGTCACCTCCTTCAGCACGGCCTGGAGCCTGACACCAGGCTGTGGATGGTCCTGTCAAATCTGATATAACAAGGAGCTGGTTACAGAACGGTGTCGCCTCCTTCAGCACGGCCTGGAGTCTGACACCAGGCTGTGGATGGTCCTGTCAAATCTGATACAACAAGGAGCTGGTTACAGAACGGTGTCACCTCCTTCAGCACGGCCTGGAGCCTGACACCAGGCTGTGGATGGTCCTGTCAAATCTGATATAACAAGGGGCTGGTTACAGAACGGTGTCGCCTCCTTCAGCACGGCCTGGAGCCTGACACCAGGCTGTGGATGGTCCTGTCAAATCTGATATAACAAGGAGCTTGTTACAGAACGGTGTCGCCTCCTTCAGCACGGCGTGGAGCCTGACACCAGGCTGTGGATGGTCCTGTCAAATCTGATACAACAAGGAGCTGGTTACAGAACGGTGTCACCTCCTTCAGCACGGCCTGGACCCTGACACAAGGCTGTGGATGGTCCTGTCAAATCTGATATAACAAGGAGCTTGTTACAGAACGGTGTCGCCTCCTTCAGCACGGCCTGGAGCCTGACACCAGGCTGTGGATGGTCCTGTCAAATCTGATAGAACAAGGAGCTGGTTACAGAACAGTGTCGCCTCCTTCAGCACGCCTGGAGCCTGACACCAGGCTGTGGATGGTCCTGTCAAATCTGATATAACAAGGAGCTGGTTACAGAACGGTGTCGCCTCCTACAGCACAGCCTGGAGCCTGACACCAGGCTGTGGATGGTCCTGTCAAATCTGGTACAACAAGGAGCTGGTTACAGAACGGTGTCGCCTCCTTCAGCACGGCCTGGAGCCTGACACCAGACTGTGGATGGTCCTGTCAAATCTGATATAACAAGGTGCTGGTTACAGAACGGTGTCGCCTCCTTCAGCACGGCCTGGAGCCTGACACCAGGCTGTGGATGGTCCTGTCAAATCTGATAGAACAAGGAGCTGGTTACAGAACGGTGTCGCCTCCTTCAGCACGGCCTGGAGCCTGACACCAGGCTGTGGATGGTCCGGCCAAATCTGATATAACAAGGAGCTGTTTACAGAACGGTGTCACCTCCTTCAGCACGGCCTGGAGCCTGACACCAGGCTGTGGGTGGTCCTGTCAAATCTGATATAACAAGGAGCTGGTTACAGAACGGTGTCACCTCCTTCAGCACGGCCTGGAGCCTGACACCAGGCTGTGGGTGGTCCTGTCAAATCTGATATAACAAGGTGCTGGTTACAGAACGGTGTCGCCTCCTTCAGCACGGCCTGGATCCTGACACCAGGCTCTGGATGGTCCTGTCAAATCTGATATAACAAGGTGCTGGTTACAGAACGGTGTCGCCTCCTTCAGCACGGCCTGGAGCCTGACACCAGGATGTGGATAGTCCTGTCAAATCTGATATAACAAGGTTCTGGTTACAGAACGGTGTCGCCTCCTTCAGCACGGCCTGGAGCCTGACACCAGGCTGTGGATGGTCCTGTCAAATCTGATATAACAAGGAGTTGGTTACAGAACGGTGTCACCTCCTTCAGTACGGCCTGGAGCCTGACACCAGGCTGTGGATGGTCCTGTCAAATCTGATATAACAAGGAGCTGGTTACAGAACGGTGTCGCCTCCTACAGCACGGCCTGGAGCCTGACACCAGGCTGTGGATGGTCCTGTCAAATCTGATATAACAAGGTTCTGGTTACAGAACAGTGTCGCCTCCTTCAGCGCGACCTGGAGCCTGACACCAGGCTGTGGATGGTCCTGTCAAACCTGATATAACAAGGAGCTGGTTACAGAACGGTGTCGCCTCCTTCAGCGCGGCCTGGAGCCTGACACCAGGCTGTGGATGGTCCTGTCAAATCTGATATAACAAGGAGCTGGTTACAGAACGGTGTCACCTCCTTCATTACGGCCTGGAGCCTGACACCAGGCTGTGGATGGTCCCGTCAAATCTGATATAACAAGGAGCTGGTTACAGAACGGTGTCGCTCCTTCAGCACGGCCTGCAGCCTGACACCAGGCTGTGGATGGTCCTGTCAAATCTGTTATAACAAGGAGCTGGTTACAGAACGGTGTCACCTCCTTCATTACGGCCTGGAGCCTGACACCAGGCTGTGGATGGTCCCGTCAAATCTGATATAACAAGGACCTGGTTACAGAACGGTGTCGCCTCCTACAGCACAGCCTGGAGCCTGACACCAGGCTGTGGATGGTCCTGTCAAATCTGGTACAACAAGGAGCTGGTTACAGAACGGTGTCGCCTCCTTCAGCACGGCCTGGAGCCTGACACCAGACTGTGGATGGTCCTGTCAAATCTGATATAACAAGGTGCTGGTTACAGAACGGTGTCGCCTCCTTCAGCACGGCCTGGAGCCTGACACCAGGCTGTGGATGGTCCTGTCAAATCTGATAGAACAAGGAGCTGGTTACAGAACGGTGTCGCCTCCTTCAGCACGGCCTGGAGCCTGACACCAGGCTGTGGATGGTCCGGCCAAATCTGATATAACAAGGAGCTGTTTACAGAACGGTGTCACCTCCTTCAGCACGGCCTGGAGCCTGACACCAGGCTGTGGGTGGTCCTGTCAAATCTGATATAACAAGGAGCTGGTTACAGAACGGTGTCACCTCCTTCAGCACGGCCTGGAGCCTGACACCAGGCTGTGGGTGGTCCTGTCAAATCTGATATAACAAGGTGCTGGTTACAGAACGGTGTCGCCTCCTTCAGCACGGCCTGGATCCTGACACCAGGCTCTGGATGGTCCTGTCAAATCTGATATAACAAGGTGCTGGTTACAGAACGGTGTCGCCTCCTTCAGCACGGCCTGGAGCCTGACACCAGGATGTGGATAGTCCTGTCAAATCTGATATAACAAGGTTCTGGTTACAGAACGGTGTCGCCTCCTTCAGCACGGCCTGGAGCCTGACACCAGGCTGTGGATGGTCCTGTCAAATCTGATATAACAAGGAGTTGGTTACAGAACGGTGTCACCTCCTTCAGTACGGCCTGGAGCCTGACACCAGGCTGTGGATGGTCCTGTCAAATCTGATATAACAAGGAGCTGGTTACAGAACGGTGTCGCCTCCTTCAGCACGGCCTGGAGCCTGACACCAGGCTGTGGATGGTCCTGTCAAATCTGATATAACAAGGTTCTGGTTACAGAACAGTGTCGCCTCCTTCAGCGCGACCTGGAGCCTGACACCAGGCTGTGGATGGTCCTGTCAAACCTGATATAACAAGGAGCTGGTTACAGAACGGTGTCGCCTCCTTCAGCGCGGCCTGGAGCCTGACACCAGGCTGTGGATGGTCCTGTCAAATCTGATATAACAAGGAGCTGGTTACAGAACGGTGTCACCTCCTTCATTACGGCCTGGAGCCTGACACCAGGCTGTGGATGGTCCCGTCAAATCTGATATAACAAGGAGCTGGTTACAGAACGGTGTCGCTCCTTCAGCACGGCCTGCAGCCTGACACCAGGCTGTGGATGGTCCTGTCAAATCTGATATAACAAGGAGCTGGTTACAGAACGGTGTCACCTCCTTCATTACGGCCTGGAGCCTGACACCAGGCTGTGGATGGTCCCGTCAAATCTGATATAACAAGGAGCTGGTTACAGAACGGTGTCGCTCCTTCAGCACAGCCTGCAGCCTGACACCAGGCTGTGGATGGTCCTGTCAAATCTGATATAACAAGGAGCTGGTTACAGAACGGTGTCACCTCCTTCATTACGGCCTGGAGCCTGACACCAGGCTGTGGATGGTCCCGTCAAATCTGATATAACAAGGAGCTGGTTACAGAACGGTGTCGCCTCCTTCAGCACGGCCTGGAACCTGACACCAGGCTGTGGATGGTTCTGTCAAATCTGATATAACAAGGAGCTGGTTACAGAACGGTGTCGCCTCCTTCAGCACGGCCTGGAGCCTGACACCAGGCTGTGGATGGTCCTGTCAAATCTGATATAACAAGGAGCTGGTTACAGAACGGTGTCGCCTCCTGCAGCACGGCCTGGAGCCTGACACCAGGCTGTGGATGGTCCCGTCAAATCTGATATAACAAGGAACTGGTTACAGAACGGTGTCGCCTCCTTCAGCACGGCCTGGAGCCTGACACCAGGATGTGGATGGTCCTGTCAAATCTGATATAACAAGGTTCTGGTTACAGAACAGTGTCGCCTCCTTCAGCGCGACCTGGAGCCTGACACCAGGCTGCGGATGGTCCTGTCAAATCTGATATAACAAGGTTCTGGTTACAGAACGGTGTCGCCTCCTTCAGCACGGCCTGGAGCCTGACACCAGGCTGTGGATGGTCCTGTCAAATCTGATATAACAAGGAGTTGGTTACAGAACGGTGTCACCTCCTTCAGTACGGCCTGGAGCCTGACACCAGGCTGTGGATGGTCCTGTCAAATCTGATATAACAAGGAGCTGGTTACAGAACGGTGTCGCCTCCTTCAGCACGGCCTGGAGCCTGACACCAGGCTGTGGATGGTCCTGTCAAATCTGATATAACAAGGTTCTGGTTACAGAACAGTGTCGCCTCCTTCAGCGCGACCTGGAGCCTGACACCAGGCTGTGGATGGTCCTGTCAAACCTGATATAACAAGGAGCTGGTTACAGAACGGTGTCGCCTCCTTCAGCGCGGCCTGGAGCCTGACACCAGGCTGTGGATGGTCCTGTCAAATCTGATATAACAAGGAGCTGGTTACAGAACGGTGTCACCTCCTTCATTACGGCCTGGAGCCTGACACCAGGCTGTGGATGGTCCCGTCAAATCTGATATAACAAGGAGCTGGTTACAGAACGGTGTCGCTCCTTCAGCACGGCCTGCAGCCTGACACCAGGCTGTGGATGGTCCTGTCAAATCTGTTATAACAAGGAGCTGGTTACAGAACGGTGTCACCTCCTTCATTACGGCCTGGAGCCTGACACCAGGCTGTGGATGGTCCCGTCAAATCTGATATAACAAGGAGCTGGTTACAGAACGGTGTCGCCTCCTACAGCACAGCCTGGAGCCTGACACCAGGCTGTGGATGGTCCTGTCAAATCTGGTACAACAAGGAGCTGGTTACAGAACGGTGTCGCCTCCTTCAGCACGGCCTGGAGCCTGACACCAGACTGTGGATGGTCCTGTCAAATCTGATATAACAAGGTGCTGGTTACAGAACGGTGTCGCCTCCTTCAGCACGGCCTGGAGCCTGACACCAGGCTGTGGATGGTCCTGTCAAATCTGATAGAACAAGGAGCTGGTTACAGAACGGTGTCGCCTCCTTCAGCACGGCCTGGAGCCTGACACCAGGCTGTGGATGGTCCGGCCAAATCTGATATAACAAGGAGCTGTTTACAGAACGGTGTCACCTCCTTCAGCACGGCCTGGAGCCTGACACCAGGCTGTGGGTGGTCCTGTCAAATCTGATATAACAAGGAGCTGGTTACAGAACGGTGTCACCTCCTTCAGCACGGCCTGGAGCCTGACACCAGGCTGTGGGTGGTCCTGTCAAATCTGATATAACAAGGTGCTGGTTACAGAACGGTGTCGCCTCCTTCAGCACGGCCTGGATCCTGACACCAGGCTCTGGATGGTCCTGTCAAATCTGATATAACAAGGTGCTGGTTACAGAACGGTGTCGCCTCCTTCAGCACGGCCTGGAGCCTGACACCAGGATGTGGATAGTCCTGTCAAATCTGATATAACAAGGTTCTGGTTACAGAACGGTGTCGCCTCCTTCAGCACGGCCTGGAGCCTGACACCAGGCTGTGGATGGTCCTGTCAAATCTGATATAACAAGGAGTTGGTTACAGAACGGTGTCACCTCCTTCAGTACGGCCTGGAGCCTGACACCAGGCTGTGGATGGTCCTGTCAAATCTGATATAACAAGGTTCTGGTTACAGAACAGTGTCGCCTCCTTCAGCGCGACCTGGAGCCTGACACCAGGCTGTGGATGGTCCTGTCAAACCTGATATAACAAGGAGCTGGTTACAGAACGGTGTCGCCTCCTTCAGCGCGGCCTGGAGCCTGACACCAGGCTGTGGATGGTCCTGTCAAATCTGATATAACAAGGAGCTGGTTACAGAACGGTGTCACCTCCTTCATTACGGCCTGGAGCCTGACACCAGGCTGTGGATGGTCCCGTCAAATCTGATATAACAAGGAGCTGGTTACAGAACGGTGTCGCTCCTTCAGCACGGCCTGCAGCCTGACACCAGGCTGTGGATGGTCCTGTCAAATCTGTTATAACAAGGAGCTGGTTACAGAACGGTGTCACCTCCTTCATTACGGCCTGGAGCCTGACACCAGGCTGTGGATGGTCCCGTCAAATCTGATATAACAAGGAGCTGGTTACAGAACGGTGTCGCCTCCTACAGCACAGCCTGGAGCCTGACACCAGGCTGTGGATGGTCCTGTCAAATCTGGTACAACAAGGAGCTGGTTACAGAACGGTGTCGCCTCCTTCAGCACGGCCTGGAGCCTGACACCAGACTGTGGATGGTCCTGTCAAATCTGATATAACAAGGTGCTGGTTACAGAACGGTGTCGCCTCCTTCAGCACGGCCTGGAGCCTGACACCAGGCTGTGGATGGTCCTGTCAAATCTGATAGAACAAGGAGCTGGTTACAGAACGGTGTCGCCTCCTTCAGCACGGCCTGGAGCCTGACACCAGGCTGTGGATGGTCCGGCCAAATCTGATATAACAAGGAGCTGTTTACAGAACGGTGTCACCTCCTTCAGCACGGCCTGGAGCCTGACACCAGGCTGTGGGTGGTCCTGTCAAATCTGATATAACAAGGAGCTGGTTACAGAACGGTGTCACCTCCTTCAGCACGGCCTGGAGCCTGACACCAGGCTGTGGGTGGTCCTGTCAAATCTGATATAACAAGGTGCTGGTTACAGAACGGTGTCGCCTCCTTCAGCACGGCCTGGATCCTGACACCAGGCTCTGGATGGTCCTGTCAAATCTGATATAACAAGGTGCTGGTTACAGAACGGTGTCGCCTCCTTCAGCACGGCCTGGAGCCTGACACCAGGATGTGGATAGTCCTGTCAAATCTGATATAACAAGGTTCTGGTTACAGAACGGTGTCGCCTCCTTCAGCACGGCCTGGAGCCTGACACCAGGCTGTGGATGGTCCTGTCAAATCTGATATAACAAGGAGCTGGTTACAGAACGGTGTCGCCTCCTTCAGCACGGCCTGGAGCCTGACACCAGGCTGTGGATGGTCCTGTCAAATCTGATATAACAAGGTTCTGGTTACAGAACAGTGTCGCCTCCTTCAGCGCGACCTGGAGCCTGACACCAGGCTGTGGATGGTCCTGTCAAACCTGATATAACAAGGAGCTGGTTACAGAACGGTGTCGCCTCCTTCAGCGCGGCCTGGAGCCTGACACCAGGCTGTGGATGGTCCTGTCAAATCTGATATAACAAGGAGCTGGTTACAGAACGGTGTCACCTCCTTCATTACGGCCTGGAGCCTGACACCAGGCTGTGGATGGTCCCGTCAAATCTGATATAACAAGGAGCTGGTTACAGAACGGTGTCGCTCCTTCAGCACGGCCTGCAGCCTGACACCAGGCTGTGGATGGTCCTGTCAAATCTGATATAACAAGGAGCTGGTTACAGAACGGTGTCACCTCCTTCATTACGGCCTGGAGCCTGACACCAGGCTGTGGATGGTCCCGTCAAATCTGATATAACAAGGAGCTGGTTACAGAACGGTGTCGCTCCTTCAGCACAGCCTGCAGCCTGACACCAGGCTGTGGATGGTCCTGTCAAATCTGATATAACAAGGAGCTGGTTACAGAACGGTGTCACCTCCTTCATTACGGCCTGGAGCCTGACACCAGGCTGTGGATGGTCCCGTCAAATCTGATATAACAAGGAGCTGGTTACAGAACGGTGTCGCCTCCTTCAGCACGGCCTGGAACCTGACACCAGGCTGTGGATGGTTCTGTCAAATCTGATATAACAAGGAGCTGGTTACAGAACGGTGTCGCCTCCTTCAGCACGGCCTGGAGCCTGACACCAGGCTGTGGATGGTCCTGTCAAATCTGATATAACAAGGAGCTGGTTACAGAACGGTGTCGCCTCCTGCAGCACGGCCTGGAGCCTGACACCAGGCTGTGGATGGTCCCGTCAAATCTGATATAACAAGGAACTGGTTACAGAACGGTGTCGCCTCCTTCAGCACGGCCTGGAGCCTGACACCAGGATGTGGATGGTCCTGTCAAATCTGATATAACAAGGTTCTGGTTACAGAACAGTGTCGCCTCCTTCAGCGCGACCTGGAGCCTGACACCAGGCTGCGGATGGTCCTGTCAAATCTGATATAACAAGGTTCTGGTTACAGAACGGTGTCGCCTCCTTCAGCACGGCCTGGAGCCTGACACCAGGCTGTGGATGGTCCTGTCAAATCTGATATAACAAGGAGTTGGTTACAGAACGGTGTCACCTCCTTCAGTACGGCCTGGAGCCTGACACCAGGCTGTGGATGGTCCTGTCAAATCTGATATAACAAGGAGCTGGTTACAGAACGGTGTCGCCTCCTTCAGCACGGCCTGGAGCCTGACACCAGGCTGTGGATGGTCCTGTCAAATCTGATATAACAAGGTTCTGGTTACAGAACAGTGTCGCCTCCTTCAGCGCGACCTGGAGCCTGACACCAGGCTGTGGATGTTCCTGTCAAACCTGATATAACAAGGAGCTGGTTACAGAACGGTGTCGCCTCCTTCAGCGCGGCCTGGAGCCTGACACCAGGCTGTGGATGGTCCTGTCAAATCTGATATAACAAGGAGCTGGTTACAGAACGGTGTCACCTCCTTCATTACGGCCTGGAGCCTGACACCAGGCTGTGGATGGTCCCGTCAAATCTGATATAACAAGGAGCTGGTTACAGAACGGTGTCGCTCCTTCAGCACGGCCTGCAGCCTGACACCAGGCTGTGGATGGTCCTGTCAAATCTGTTATAACAAGGAGCTGGTTACAGAACGGTGTCACCTCCTTCATTACGGCCTGGAGCCTGACACCAGGCTGTGGATGGTCCCGTCAAATCTGATATAACAAGGAGCTGGTTACAGAACGGTGTCGCCTCCTACAGCACAGCCTGGAGCCTGACACCAGGCTGTGGATGGTCCTGTCAAATCTGGTACAACAAGGAGCTGGTTACAGAACGGTGTCGCCTCCTTCAGCACGGCCTGGAGCCTGACACCAGACTGTGGATGGTCCTGTCAAATCTGATATAACAAGGTGCTGGTTACAGAACGGTGTCGCCTCCTTCAGCACGGCCTGGAGCCTGACACCAGGCTGTGGATGGTCCTGTCAAATCTGATAGAACAAGGAGCTGGTTACAGAACGGTGTCGCCTCCTTCAGCACGGCCTGGAGCCTGACACCAGGCTGTGGATGGTCCGGCCAAATCTGATATAACAAGGAGCTGTTTACAGAACGGTGTCACCTCCTTCAGCACGGCCTGGAGCCTGACACCAGGCTGTGGGTGGTCCTGTCAAATCTGATATAACAAGGAGCTGGTTACAGAACGGTGTCACCTCCTTCAGCACGGCCTGGAGCCTGACACCAGGCTGTGGGTGGTCCTGTCAAATCTGATATAACAAGGTGCTGGTTACAGAACGGTGTCGCCTCCTTCAGCACGGCCTGGATCCTGACACCAGGCTCTGGATGGTCCTGTCAAATCTGATATAACAAGGTGCTGGTTACAGAACGGTGTCGCCTCCTTCAGCACGGCCTGGAGCCTGACACCAGGATGTGGATAGTCCTGTCAAATCTGATATAACAAGGTTCTGGTTACAGAACGGTGTCGCCTCCTTCAGCACGGCCTGGAGCCTGACACCAGGCTGTGGATGGTCCTGTCAAATCTGATATAACAAGGAGTTGGTTACAGAACGGTGTCACCTCCTTCAGTACGGCCTGGAGCCTGACACCAGGCTGTGGATGGTCCTGTCAAATCTGATATAACAAGGAGCTGGTTACAGAACGGTGTCGCCTCCTTCAGCACGGCCTGGAGCCTGACACCAGGCTGTGGATGGTCCTGTCAAATCTGATATAACAAGGTTCTGGTTACAGAACAGTGTCGCCTCCTTCAGCGCGACCTGGAGCCTGACACCAGGCTGTGGATGGTCCTGTCAAACCTGATATAACAAGGAGCTGGTTACAGAACGGTGTCGCCTCCTTCAGCGCGGCCTGGAGCCTGACACCAGGCTGTGGATGGTCCTGTCAAATCTGATATAACAAGGAGCTGGTTACAGAACGGTGTCACCTCCTTCATTACGGCCTGGAGCCTGACACCAGGCTGTGGATGGTCCCGTCAAATCTGATATAACAAGGAGCTGGTTACAGAACGGTGTCGCTCCTTCAGCACGGCCTGCAGCCTGACACCAGGCTGTGGATGGTCCTGTCAAATCTGATATAACAAGGAGCTGGTTACAGAACGGTGTCACCTCCTTCATTACGGCCTGGAGCCTGACACCAGGCTGTGGATGGTCCCGTCAAATCTGATATAACAAGGAGCTGGTTACAGAACGGTGTCGCTCCTTCAGCACAGCCTGCAGCCTGACACCAGGCTGTGGATGGTCCTGTCAAATCTGATATAACAAGGAGCTGGTTACAGAACGGTCTCACCTCCTTCATTACGGCCTGGAGCCTGACACCAGGCTGTGGATGGTCCCGTCAAATCTGATATAACAAGGAGCTGGTTACAGAACGGTGTCGCCTCCTTCAGCACGGCCTGGAACCTGACACCAGGCTGCGGATGGTTCTGTCAAATCTGATATAACAAGGAGCTGGTTACAGAACGGTGTCGCCTCCTTCAGCACGGCCTGGAGCCTGACACCAGGCTGTGGATGGTCCTGTCAAATCTGATATAACAAGGAGCTGGTTACAGAACGGTGTCGCCTCCTGCAGCACGGCCTGGAGCCTGACACCAGGCTGTGGATGGTCCCGTCAAATCTGATATAACAAGGAACTGGTTACAGAACGGTGTCGCCTCCTTCAGCACGGCCTGGAGCCTGACACCAGGATGTGGATGGTCCTGTCAAATCTGATATAACAAGGTTCTGGTTACAGAACAGTGTCGCCTCCTTCAGCGCGACCTGGAGCCTGACACCAGGCTGCGGATGGTCCTGTCAAATCTGATATAACAAGGAGTTGGTTACAGAACGGTGTCACCTCCTTCAGTACGGCCTGGAGCCTGACACCAGGCTGTGGATGGTCCTGTCAAATCTGATATAACGAGGAGCTGGTTACAGAACGGTGTCACCTCCTTCATTACGGCCTGGAGCCTGACACCAGGCTGTGGATGGTCCCGTCAAATCTGATATAACAAGGAGCTGGTTACAGAACGGTGTCGCTCCTTCAGCACGGCCTGGAGCCTGACACCAGGCTGTGGATGGTCCTGTCAAATCTGATATAATAAGGAGCTGGTTACAGAACGGTGTCGCCTCCTTCAGCACGGCCTGGAGCCTGACACCAGGATGTGGATGGTCCTGTCAAATCTGATATAACAAGGTTCTGGTTACAGAACGGTGTCGCCTCCTTCAGCGCGACCTGGAGCCTGACACCAGGCTGTGGATGGTCCTGTCAAACCTGATATAACAAGGTGCTGGTTACAGAACGGTGTCGCCTCCTTCAGCACGGCCTGGAGCCTGACACCAGGCTGTGGATGGTCCTGTCAAATCTGATATAACAAGGAGCTGGTTACAGAACGGTGTCACCTCCTTCATTACGGCCTGGAGCCTGACACCAGGCTGTGGATGGTCCTGTCAAATCTGATATAACAAGGTGCTGGTTACAGAACGGTGTCACCTCCTTCAGTACGGCCTGGAGCCTGACACCAGGCTGTGGAAGGTCCTGTCAAATCTGATATAACAAGGAGCTGGTTACAGAACGGTGTCGCCTCCTTCAGCACTGCCTGGAGCCTGACACCAGGCTGTGGAAGGTCCTGTCAAATCTGATACAACAAGGTGCTGGTTACAGAACGGTGTCACCTCCTTCAGCACGGCATGGAGCCTGACACCAGGCTGTGGATGGTCCCGTCAAATCTGATATAACAAGGAGCTGGTTACAGAACGGTGTCGCCTCCTTCAGCACGGCCTGGAGCCTGACACCAGGCTGTGGATGGTCCTGTCAAATCTGATATAACAAGGAGCTGGTTACAGAACGGTGTCGCCTCCTACAGCACAGCCTGGAGCCTGACACCAGGCTGTGGATGGTCCTGTCAAATCTGGTACAACAAGGAGCTGGTTACAGAACGGTGTCGCCTCCTTCAGCACGGCCTGGAGCCTGACACCAGACTGTGGATGGTCCTGTCAAATCTGATATAACAAGGTGCTGGATACAGAACGGTGTCGCCTCCTTCAGCACGGCCTGGAGCCTGACACCAGGCTGTGGATGGTCCTGTCAAATCTGATAGAACAAGGAGCTGGTTACAGAACGGTGTTGCCTCCTTCAGCACGGCCTGGAGCCTGACACCAGGCTGTGGATGGTCCGGCCAAATCTGATATAACAAGGAGCTGGTTACAGAACGGTGTCACCTCCTTCAGCACGGCCTGGAGCCTGACACCAGGCTGTGGGTGGTCCTGTCAAATCTGATATAACAAGGAGCTGGTTACAGAACGGTGTCACCTCCTTCAGCACGGCCTGGAGCCTGACACCAGGCTGTGGGTGGTCCTGTCAAATCTGATATAACAAGGTGCTGGTTACAGAACGGTGTCGCCTCCTTCAGCACGGCCTGGATCCTGACACCAGGCTCTGGATGGTCCTGTCAAATCTGATATAACAAGGTGCTGGTTACAGAACGGTGTCGCCTCCTTCAGCACGGCCTGGAGCCTGACACCAGGATGTGGATGGTCCTGTCAAATCTGATATAACAAGGTTCTGGTTACAGAACGGTGTTGCCTCCTTCAGCACGGCCTGGAGCCTGACACCAGGCTGTGGATGGTCCTGTCAAATCTGATATAACAAGGAGTTGGTTACAGAACGGTGTCACCTCCTTCAGTACGGCCTGGAGCCTGACACCAGGCTGTGGATGGTCCTGTCAAACCTGATATAACAAGGAGCTGGTTACAGAACGGTGTCGCCTCCTTCAGCACGGCCTGGAGCCTGACACCAGGATGTGGATGGTCCTGTCAAATCTGATATAACAAGGAGCAGGTTACAGAACGGTGTCGCCTCCTTCAGCGCGACCTGGAGCCTGACACCAGGCTGTGGATGGTCCTGTCAAACCTGATATAACAAGGTGCTGGTTACAGAACGGTGTCGCCTCCTTCAGCACGGCCTGGAGCCTGACACCAGGCTGTGGATGGTCCTGTCAAATCTGATATAACAAGGAGCTGGTTACAGAACGGTGTCACCTCCTTCATTACGGCCTGGAGCCTGACACCAGGCTGTGGATGGTCCTGTCAAATCTGATATAACAAGGTGCTGGTTACAGAACGGTGTCACCTCCTTCAGTACGGCCTGGAGCCTGACACCAGGCTGTGGAAGGTCCTGTCAAATCTGATATAACAAGGAGCTGGTTACAGAACGGTGTCGCCTCCTTCAGCACTGCCTGGAGCCTGACACCAGGCTGTGGAAGGTCCTGTCAAATCTGATACAACAAGGTGCTGGTTACAGAACGGTGTCACCTCCTTCAGCACGGCATGGAGCCTGACACCAGGCTGTGGATGGTCCCGTCAAATCTGATATAACAAGGAGCTGGTTACAGAACGGTGTCGCCTCCTTCAGCACGGCCTGGAGCCTGACACCAGGCTGTGGATGGTCCTGTCAAATCTGATATAACAAGGAGCTGGTTACAGAACGGTGTCGCCTCCTACAGCACAGCCTGGAGCCTGACACCAGGCTGTGGATGGTCCTGTCAAATCTGGTACAACAAGGAGCTGGTTACAGAACGGTGTCGCCTCCTTCAGCACGGCCTGGAGCCTGACACCAGACTGTGGATGGTCCTGTCAAATCTGATATAACAAGGTGCTGGATACAGAACGGTGTCGCCTCCTTCAGCACGGCCTGGAGCCTGACACCAGGCTGTGGATGGTCCTGTCAAATCTGATAGAACAAGGAGCTGGTTACAGAACGGTGTTGCCTCCTTCAGCACGGCCTGGAGCCTGACACCAGGCTGTGGATGGTCCGGCCAAATCTGATATAACAAGGAGCTGGTTACAGAACGGTGTCACCTCCTTCAGCACGGCCTGGAGCCTGACACCAGGCTGTGGGTGGTCCTGTCAAATCTGATATAACAAGGAGCTGGTTACAGAACGGTGTCACCTCCTTCAGCACGGCCTGGAGCCTGACACCAGGCTGTGGGTGGTCCTGTCAAATCTGATATAACAAGGTGCTGGTTACAGAACGGTGTCGCCTCCTTCAGCACGGCCTGGATCCTGACACCAGGCTCTGGATGGTCCTGTCAAATCTGATATAACAAGGTGCTGGTTACAGAACGGTGTCGCCTCCTTCAGCACGGCCTGGAGCCTGACACCAGGATGTGGATGGTCCTGTCAAATCTGATATAACAAGGTTCTGGTTACAGAACGGTGTTGCCTCCTTCAGCACGGCCTGGAGCCTGACACCAGGCTGTGGATGGTCCTGTCAAATCTGATATAACAAGGAGTTGGTTACAGAACGGTGTCACCTCCTTCAGTACGGCCTGGAGCCTGACACCAGGCTGTGGATGGTCCTGTCAAACCTGATATAACAAGGAGCTGGTTACAGAACGGTGTCGCCTCCTTCAGCGCGGCCTGGAGCCTGACACCAGGCTGTGGATGGTCCTGTCAAATCTGATATAACAAGGAGCAGGTTACAGAACGGTGTCACCTCCTTCATTACGGCCTGGAGCCTGACACCAGGCTGTGGATGGTCCTGTCAAATCTGATATAACAAGGAGCTGGTTACAGAACGGTGTCACCTCCTTCATTACGGCCTGGAGCCTGACACCAGGCTGTGGATGGTCCCGTCAAATCTGATATAACAAGGAGCTGGTTACAGAACGGTGTCGCTCCTTCAGCGCGACCTGGAGCCTGACACCAGGCTGTGGATGGTCCTGTCAAATCTGATATAACAAGGAGCTGGTTACAGAACAGTGTCACCTCCTTCATTACGGCCTGGAGCCTGACACCAGGCTGTGGATGGTCCCGTCAAATCTGATATAACAAGGAGCTGGTTACAGAACGGTGTCGCCTCCTGCAGCACGGCCTGGAGCCTGACACCAGGCTGTGGATGGGCCAGTCAAATCTGATATAACAAGGAACTGGTTACAGAACGATGTCGCCTCCTTCAGCACGGCCTGGAGCCTGACACCAGGCTGTGGATGGTCCTGTCAAATCTGATATAACAAGGAGCTGGTTACAGAACGGTGTCGCCTCCTACAGCACAGCCTGGAGCCTGACACCAGGCTGTGGATGGTCCTGTCAAATCTGATATAACAAGGAGCTGGTTACAGAACGGTGTCACCTCCTTCAGTACGGCCTGGAGCCTGACACCAGGCTGTGGATGGTCCCGTCAAATCTGATATAACAAGGAACTGGTTACAGAACGGTGTCGCCTCCTTCAGCACGGCCTGGAGCCTGACACCAGGATGTGGATGGTCCTGTCAAATCTGATATAACAAGGTTCTGGTTACAGAACAGTGTCGCCTCCTTCAGCGCGACCTGGAGCCTGACACCAGGCTGCGGATGGTCCTGTCAAATCTGATATAACAAGGAGTTGGTTACAGAACGGTGTCACCTCCTTCAGTACGGCCTGGAGCCTGACACCAGGCTGTGGATGGTCCTGTCAAATCTGATATAACGAGGAGCTGGTTACAGAACGGTGTCACCTCCTTCATTACGGCCTGGAGCCAGACACCAGGCTGTGGATGGTCCCGTCAAATCTGATATAACAAGGAGCTGGTTACAGAACGGTGTCGCTCCTTCAGCACGGCCTGGAGCCTGACACCAGGATGTGGATGGTCCTGTCAAATCTGATATAACAAGGAGCTGGTTACAGAACGGTGTCGCCTCCTTCAGCACGGCCTGGAGCCTGACACCAGGATGTGGATGGTCCTGTCAAATCTGATATAACAAGGTTCTGGTTACAGAACAGTGTCGCCTCCTTCAGCGCGACCTGGAGCCTGACACCAGGCTGTGGATGGTCCTGTCAAACCTGATATAACAAGGTGCTGGTTACAGAACGGTGTCGCCTCCTTCAGCACGGCCTGGAGCCTGACACCAGGCTGTGGATGGTCCTGTCAAATCTGATATAACAAGGAGCTGGTTACAGAACGGTGTCACCTCCTTCATTACGGCCTGGAGCCTGACACCAGGCTGTGGATGGTCCTGTCAAATCTGATATAACAAGGTGCTGGTTACAGAACGGTGTCACCTCCTTCAGTACGGCCTGGAGCCTGACACCAGGCTGTGGATGGTCCTGTCAAATCTGATATAACAAGGAGCTGGTTACAGAACGGTGTCGCCTCCTTCAGCACTGCCTGGAGCCTGACACCAGGCTGTGGAAGGTCCTGTCAAATCTGATACAACAAGGTGCTGGTTACAGAACGGTGTCACCTCCTTCAGCACGGCCTGGAGCCTGACACCAGGCTGTAGATGGTCCCGTCAAATCTGATATAACAAGGAGCTGGTTACAGAACGGTGTCGCCTCCTTCATCACTGCCTGGAGCCTGACACCAGGCTGTGGATGGTCCCGTCAAATCTGATACAACAAAGAGCTGGTTACAGAACGGTGTCGCTCCTTCAGCACGGCCTGGAGCCTGACACCAGGCTGTGGATGGTCCTGTCAAATCTGATACAACAAGGAGCTGGTTACAGAACGGTGTCGCCTCCTTCAGCACGGCCTGGAGCCTGACACCAGGCTGTGGATGGTCCTGTCAAATCTGATATAACAAGGAGCTGGTTACAGAAAGGTGTCGCCTCCTTCAGCATGGCCTGGAGCCTGACACCAGGCTGTGGATGGTCCTGTCAAATCTGATATAACAAGGTGCTGGTTACAGAAAGGTGTCACCTCCTTCAGCATGGCCTGGAGCCTGACACCAGGCTGTGGATGGCCCTGTCAAATCTGATATAACAAGGAGTTGGTTACAGAACGGTGTCACCTCCTTCAGTACGGCCTGGAGCCTGACACCAGGCTGTGGATGGTCCCGTCAAATCTGATATAACAAGGAGCTGGTTACAGAACGGTGTCGCCTCCTTCAGCACGGCCTGGAGCCTGACACCGGGCTGTGGATGGTCCCGTCAAATCTGTTACAACAAGGAGCTGGTTACAGAACGGTGTCGCCTCCTTCAGCACGGCCTGGAGCCTGACACCAGGCTGTGGATGGTCCTGTCAAATATGATATAACAAGGTGCTGGTTACAGAACGGTGTCACCTCCTTCAGCACGGCCTGGGGCCTGACACCAGGCTGTGGATGGTCCTGTCAAATCTGATATAACAAGGAGCTGGTTACAGAACGGTGTCGCCTCCTTCAGCACGGCCTGGAGCCTGACACCAGGCTGTGGATGGTCCTGTCAAATCTGATACAACAAGGAGCTGGTTACAGAACGGTGTCACCTCCTTCAGCACGGCCTGGAGCCTGACACCAGGCTGTGGATGGTCCTGTCAAATCTGATATAACAAGGAGCTGGTTACAGAAAGGTGTCGCCTCCTTCAGCACGGCCGGGAGCCTGACACCAGGCTGTGGATGGTCCTGTCAAATCTGATCTAACATGGAGCAGGTTACAGAACGGTGTCGCCTCCTTCCGCACGGCCTGGAGCCTGACACCAGGCTGTGGATGGGCCAGTCAAATCTGATATAAAAAGTGCTGGTGACAGAACGGTGTCGCCTCCTTCAGCCCGGCCTGGAGCCTGACACCAGGCTGTGGATGGGCCAGTCAAATCTGATATAAAAAGTGCTGGTTACAGAACGGTGTCGCCTCCTTCAGCACGGCCTGGAGCCTGACACCAGGCTGTGGATGGTCCTGTCAAATCTGATACAACAAGGTGCTGGTTACAGAACGGTGTCGCCTCCTTCAGCACGGCCTGGAGCCTGACACCAGGCTGTGGATGATCCTGTCAAATCTGATATAACAAGGAGCTGGTTAGAGAACGGTGTCGCCTCCTTCAGCACGGCCTGGAGCCTGACACCAGGCTGTGGATGGTCCTGTCAAATCTGATACAACAAGGAGCTGGTGACAGAACGGTGTCGCCTCCTTCAGCACGGCCTGGAGCCTGACACCAGGCTGTGGATGGGCCAGTCAAATCTGATATAACAAGGAGCTGGTTACAGAACGGTGTCGCCTCCTTCAGCACGGCCTGGAGCCTGACACCAGGCTGTGGATGGCCCTGTCAAATCAGATACAACAAGGTGCTGGTTACAGAACGGTGTCGCCTCCTTCAGCACGGCCTGGAGCCTGACACCAGGCTGTGGATGGTCCTGTCAAATCTGATACAACAAGGTGCTGGTTGCAGAACGGTGTCGCCTCCTTCAGCACGGCCTGGAGCCTGACACCATGCTGTGGATGGTCCTGTCAAATCTGATTTAACAAGGAGCTGGTTACAGAACGGTGTCGCCTCCTTCAGCACGGCCTGGAGCCTGACACCAGGCTGTGGATGGTCCTGTCACATCTGATACAACAAGGAGCTGGTTACAGAACGGTGTCGCCTCCTTCAGCACGGCCTGGAGCCTGACACCAGGCTGTGGATGGTCCTGTCAAATCTGATATAACAAGGTGCTGGTTACAGAACGGTGTCACCTCCTTCAGCACGGCCTGGAGCCTGACACCAGGCTGTGGATGGGCCAGTCAAATCTGATATAACAAGGTGCTGGTTACAGAACGGTGTCACCTCCTTCAGCACGGCCTGGAGCCTGACACCAGGCTGTGGATGGTCCTGTCAAATCTGATACAACAAGGAGCTGGTTACAGAACGGTGTCGCCTCCTTCACCACGGCCTGGAGCCTGACACCAGGCTGTGGATGGGCCAGTCAAATCTGATATAACAAGGTGCTGGTTACAGAACGGTGTCACCTCCTTCAGCACGGCCTGGAGCCTGACACCAGGCTGTGGATGGCCCTGTCAAACCTGATATAACAAGGAGCTGGTTACAGAACGGTGTCGCCTCCTTCAGCACGTCCTGGAGCCTGACACCAGGCTGTGGATGGCCCTGTCAAATCTGATATAACAAGGAGCTGGTTACAGAACGGTGTCGCCTCCTTCAGCACGGCCTGGAGCCTGACACCAGGCTGTGGATGGTCCTGTCAAACCTGATATAACAAGGTGCTGGTTACAGAACGGTGTCGCCTCCTTCAGCACGGCCTGGAGCCTGACACCAGGCTGTGGATGGCCCTGTCAAATCTGATATAACAAGGAGTTGGTTACAGAACGGTGTCACCTCCTTCAGTACGGCCTGGAGCCTGACACCAGGCTGTGGATGGTCCTGTCAAATCTGATATAACGAGGAGCTGGTTACAGAACGGTGTCACCTCCTTCAGTACGGCCCGGAGCCTGACACCAGGCTGTGGATGGTCCCGTCAAATCTGATACAACAAGGAGCTGGTTACAGAACGGTGTCGCCTCCTTCAACACGGCCTGGAGCCTGACTCCAGGCTGTGGATGGTCCTGTCAAATCTGATATAACAAGGTGGTGGTTACAGAACGGTGTCTCCTCCTTCAGCACGGCCTGGAGCATGACACCAGGCTGTGGATGGTCCCGTCAAATCTGATATAACAAGGAGCTGGTTACAGAACGGTGTCGTTCCTTCAGCACGGCCTGGAGCCTGACACCAGGCTGTGGATGGTCCTGTCAAATCTGGTACAACAAGGAGCTGGTTACAGAACGGTGTCACCTCCTTCAGCACGGCCTGGAGCCTGGCACCAGGCTGTGGATGGTCCTGTCAATTCTGATATAACAAGGAGCTGGTTACAGAACGGTGTCGCCACCTTCAGCACGGCCTGGAGCCTGACACCAGGCTATGGATGGTCCTGTCAAATCTGATATAACAAGGAGCTGGTTACAGAACGGTGTCGCCTCCTTCAGCACGGCCTGGAGCCTGACACCAGGCTGTGGATGGTCCTGTCAAATCTGATATAACAAGGAGCTGGTTACAGAAAGGTGTCGCCTCCTTCAGCATGGCCTGGAGCCTGACACCAGGCTGAGGATGGGCCAGTCAAATCTGATATAACAAGGTGCTGGTTACAGAACGGTGTCGCCTCCTTCAGCACGGCCTGGAGCCTGACACCAGGCTGTGGATGGTCCTGTCAAATCTGATACAACAAGGTGCTGGTTACAGAACGGTGTCGCCTCCTTCAGCACGGCCTGGAGCCTGACACCAGGCTGTGGATTGTCCTGTCAAATCTGATATAGCAAGGTGCTGGTTACAGAACGGTGACGCCTCCTTCAGCACGGCCTGGAGCCTGACACCAGTCTGTGGATGGTCCTGTCAAATCTGATATAACAAGGAGCTGGTTACAGAACGGTGTCGCCTCCTTCAGCACGGCCTGGAGCCTGACACCAGGCTGTGGATGGGCCTGTAAGGGGCTGTTAACGTCACAGTTCTATTGTCCGTTTCTGCATCCGGAATTTAAAAACCCGTCTCAGTAATGGTGACCGTTACACCTCGGGGGTTTGAATCAACACTGCAGGGGCCCCTTGTATCACACGAAAAGGGATTATTGAGAAAAATTAAATGGTTAACTATATACAGCATCGAGGTCTCTGAAACAGCTTTTTAATTGGGGGCTCCCGGAGCCACACTGCCTGTCCCCTGCTCCCAGGGATTATTGAGCAGTAAATGGTTAACTGTATACAGTCACAGAGGTCTCTGAAACAGCTTTTTAATTGGGGACTCCCGAGGCCACACTGCCTGTCCCCTGCTCCCAGGGATTATTGAGCAGTAAATGGTTAACTATATACAGGCACAGAGGTCTCTGAAACAGGTTTTTAATTGGGGGCTCCCGGAGCCACACTGCCTGTCCCCTGCTCCCAGGGATTATTGAGCAGTAAATGGTTAACTGTATACAGCATAGAGGTCTCTGAAATAGCTTTTTAACTTGGGTCTCCCGAGGCCACACTGCCTGCCCCCTGCTCCCAGGGATTATTGAGCAGTAAATGGTTAACTGTATACAGGCACAGGGTGCAGCACAATCAATCACTCACGAGACGAGAGGAGATGAGGAGTCGAACGATGGCTTTATTACGCCGACTTGTTCCACCCGCAGCACAGTTCCAGAATGCGGCTGCTGGGAGAACCAGGGCTCTTATACTCCACATTACTGGGTGGAGCCAGCAGGCGGCTGATCCAATCGGGATCCAGTATCTATCCACCAATAGCCTTTCGGCCTCACAGGGCACCTTAATACCCCTAATGCATACCACCACATTCACCCCTTGTTGAAAAAGAACCCGGCGGGGTCGTGGGCCGTATGGTGGTCGGTGTTTACAGAGTCGGTACCTAGGATGCCGCTAACACGGCGGTTATGCTCCGATTTCTTGCTTTACTGATTCGATGAGTCGAATGGTTCCCTGGTCGTCCTAACCGATCGGCTTAGCCCCGGTGGTGATGCAGACGCTGGTTCGGGCCCCGTCGTCTCTGGGAACGTCGCAATGCCTCTCCCCGCTCCAATATCCCTATTCAGAGCCGGGGGAAGGACCGATCCACCCTGGAAGGGGGCGGCTGTGGGGTGCGCCGGTGGGAGGGAGGGGTGATTGGTGTTGGGGGGGGGTGGAGCTCCAGAGGGGGTGACTGGTGTTGGGGGGGGTGCAGCTCCGGAGGGGTCGGCTGTGGGGTGCGCCGGTGCGAGGGAGGGTGTGTGGAGCTCCGGCGGGTGCCAGGTCCCACAGGGAGACCGTGTCCTGTCGGCCGTCGGGGTACGCCACGCAGGCGTATTGAGGGTTCGCGTTGAGGAGATGAAGCCTCTCGACCAACGGGTCCGATTTGTGCGTCCGCACATGTTTTCGGAGCAGGATGGGTCCCGGGGCTGCCAGCCAGGTTGGAAGTGATGTTCCGGAGGAGGACTTCCTAGGGAAGACAAGGAGGAGTCCCTGAGGTGTTTGATTTGTTGTTATACAAAGCAGCGACCGGATGGAGTGGAGGGCGTCCGGGAGGACTTCCTGCAGCGGGAGACTGGGAGATTCCAGGACCGTAGGGCCAGCAGGACGGTCTTCCAGACCGTTCCGTTCTCCCTCTCTACCTGACGAGTCCCCCGGGGGTTGTAACTGGTCGGCCTGCTCGAGGCGATGCCCATGCAGAGCAGGAATTGACGCAGTTCATTGCTCATGAAGGAGGGCCCCTATCGCTCTGTATGTCCGCGGGGAAACCGAATAGTGTAAAGATGGTGGTGAGGGCTCTAATGACCGTGGCCACGGTCATGTCGGGACAGGGGATGGCGAATGGTAACAGGGAGTACTCGTCAATCACGTTCAGGAAGTACGTGTTGCGGTCGGTGGAGGGGACGGGGCCTTGAAGTCCAGACTGAGGCGCTCAAAGGGACGGGAAGCCTTTATCACATGTGCTTTCTCTGGCCTGGAGAAGTGCGTTTTGCGCTCTGCGCAGATTTGGCAGTTCCTGGTGGCTGTCCTGACCTCCTCGATGGAGTAGGGCAGGTAGCGGGTCTTTACGAACTGATAGAACCGAGTGAACCCCGAGTGGCAGAGGTCCTCGTGGAGGGTTCGGAGACGGTCCACTTGTGCGTTGGCACATGTGCCGTGGGATAGGGGTCCAGACGGCTCGTTCAGCTTTCCGGGACGATACAAGATCTCGAGTTATAGGTGGAGAGTTCGACCCTCCACGGCAAGATCTTGTCGTTCTTTATCTTGCCCCGCTGTGCATTATCGAACATGAAGGCCACCGACTGTTGGTCAGTGAGGAGAGTGAATCTCCTCCCGGCCAGGTAATGTCTCCAATGCCGCACAGCTTCCACTATGGCCTGGGCCTCCTTTTCCACTGAGGAGTGGCGGATTTCTGAAGCGTGGAGGGTGCGTGAAAAGAAGGCCACGGGTCTGCCCTCTTGTTGAGTGTTGACTCCAGAGCTACGTCGGATGCATCGCTCTCGACCTGGAAGGGGAGGGACTCGTCGATGGCGTGCATCGTGGCCTTTGCGATATCCGCTTTGATGCGGCTGAAGGCCTGGCGGGCCTCTGTCGACAGGGGAAAGACCGTGGACTGGATTAGCGGACGGGCCTTGTCCGCGTAGTTGGGGACCCACTGGGAGTAACAAGAGAAAAAGCCCAGGCAGCGTTTCAGGGCCTTGGAGCAGTGAGGGAGGGGGAACTCCATGAGGGGGCGCATGCGTTCGGGGTCTGGGCCTATCACTCCATTTCGCACTACGTAGCCGAGGATGGCTAGACGGTCGGGGCTAAACACGCATTTAGAACATAGAACAGAGAACGATACAGCGCAGTACAGGCCTTCGGCCCACGATGTTGCACCGACATGGGAAATCAAAAAACAAAAGCCATCTAACCTACACTATGCCAGTATCATCCATATGCTTATCCAATAAACTTTTAAATGCCCTCAATGTTGGCGAGTTCACTACTGTAGCAGGTAGGGCATTCCACGGCCTCACCACTCTTTGCGTAAAGAACCTACCTCTGACCTCTGTCCTATATCTATTACCCCTCAGTTTAAGGCTATGTCCCCTCGTGCCAGCCATTTCCATCCGCGGGAGAAGGCTCTCACTGTCCACCCTATCTAACCCCCTGATCATTTTGTATGCCTCTATTAAGTCTCCTCTTAACCTTCTTCTCTCTAACGAAAACAACCTCAAGTCCATCAGCCTTTCCTCATAAGATTTTCCCTCCATACCAGGCAACATCCTGGTAAATCTCCTCTGCACCCGTTCCAAAGCCTCTACGTCCTTCCTATAATGCGGTGACCAGAACTGTACGCAATACTCCAAATGCGGCCGTACCAGAGTTTTGTGCAGCTGCAACATGACCTCATGACTCCGGAACTCAATCCCTCTACCAATAAAGGCCAACACACCATAGGCCTTCTTAACAACCCTATCAACCTGGGTGGCAACTTTCAGGGATCTATGTACATGGACACCGAGATCCCTCTGCTCATCCACATTTCCAAGAATTTTACCATTAGCCAAATATTCCGCATTCCTGTTATTCCTTCCAAAGTGAATCACCTCACACTTCTCCACATTAAACTCCATTTGCCACCTCTCAGCCCAGCTCTGCAGCTTATCTATGTCCCCCTGTAACCTGCTACATCCTTCCGCACTGTCGACAGCACCACCGACTTTAGTGTCGTCTGCAAATTTACTCACCCACCCTTCTGCGCCTTCCTCTACGTCATTTATAAAAATGACAAACAGCAACGGCCCCAGAACACATCCTTGTGGTACTCCACTTGTGACTGTACTCCATTCTGAACATTTCCCATCAACCACCACCCTCTGTCTTCTTTCAGCTAGCCAATTTCTGATCCACATCTCTAAATCACCCTCAATCCCCAGCCTCCGTATTTTATGCAATAGCCTACCGTGGGGAACCTTATCAAACGCTTTACTGAAATCCACATCAACTGCTCTACCCTCGTGTACCAGTTCAGTCACCTTCTCAAAGAACTCGATAAGGTTTGTTAGGCATGACCTACCCTTCACAAAGCCATGCTGACTATCCCTAATCATATTATTCCTATCTAGATGATTATAAATCTTGTCTCTTATAATCCCCTCCAAGACTTTACCCACAACAGACGTGAGGCTCACCGGTCTATAGTTGCCGGGGTTGTCTCTACTCCCCTTCTTGAACAAAGGGACCACTTTTGCTATCCTCCAGTCCTCTGGCACTATTCCTGTAGCCAATGATGACATAAAAATCAAAGCCAAAGGCTCAGCAATCTCTTCCCTGGCCTCCCATACAATCCTGGGATAAATCCCATCAAGCCCCGGGGACTTATCTATTTTCAGCCTGTCCATAATTGCCAACACCTCTTCCCTACGTACCTCAATGCCATCTATTCTAATAGCCTGGGTCTCAGCATTCTCCTCCACAACATTATCTTTTTCCTGAGTGAATACTGACGAAAAATATTCATTTAGTATCGCTCCTATCTCTTCAGATTCCACACACAACTTCCCATCCCTGTCCTTGACTGGCCCTACTCTTACCCTAGTCATTCTTTTATTCCTGACATACCTATAGAAAGCTTTTGGGTTTCCCTTGATCCTACCTGCCAAATACTTCTCATGTCCCCTCCTTGCTCGTCTTAGCTCTCTCTTTAGATCCTTCCTCGCTACCTTGTAACTATCCATCGCCCCAATTGAAACTTCACACCTCATCTTCACATAGGCCTCCTTCTTCCTCTTAACAAGAGATTCCACTTCTTTGGTAAACCACGGTTCCCTCGCTCGACGCCTTCCTCCCTGCCTGACCGGTACGTACTTATCAAGAACACGCAGTAGCTGTTCCTTGAACAAGCTCCACATATCCAGTGTGCCCAACACTTGCAGCCTACTTCTCCAACCTATCCCCGCCAAGTCATGTCTGATGGCATCATAATTGCGCTTCCCCCAGCTATAACCCTTGCCCTGCGGGGTATACTTATCCCTTTCCATCACTAACGTAAACGTCACCGAATTATGGTCACTGTCCCCAAAGTGCTCAACTACCTCCAAATCTAACACCTGGTGTTTCTCCCTGTTGTATGTGAGATTCAGGGCGTTTGCGGTCTGGAGGAATTTGCGGAGTTTGGCGTCGTAGTCCTGCTGGTCGTGGCCGCAGATGATAATGTTGTCGAGGTACGGGAACGTGGCCCGCAAACCGTCCCGGTCAACCATTCGGTCCATCTCCCGTTGGAAGAACGCGACCCTGTTAGTGACTCCGAATAGAGCCCTTAAAAAGTGATAGAGCCGCCCATCTGCTTCAAAAGCAGTGTATTTGCGGTCGCTCGAGCGGATGGGGAGCTGGTGGTAAGCGGACTTAAGGTCCACCGTGGAAAAGACCTTGTGCTGTGCAATCCGATTGACCATGTTGGATATGCGGGGGAGAGGGTACGCATCCAGCTGTGTGTACCTGTTGATGGTTTGACTATAGTCTACGACCATCCTCTGCTTCTCCCCGGTCTTTACAACTACCACCTGGGCTCTCCAGGGACTATAGCTGGCCTGGATTATGTCTTCCCTCAGCAGCCGCTGGGCCTCTGACCGGATAAAGGTTCGGGCCTGGGCGCTGTACCGTCTGCTCCTAGTGGCGACTGGTTTGCAATCCGGGGTGAGGTTCGCAAACAGGGACGGTGGGTCGCCCTTGAGGGTCGCGAGGCCGCAGATAGTGAGTGGGGGTATAGGGCCGCCAAATTTAAACGTTAAACTCTGGAGGTTACACTGAAAATCCAACCCCAGGAGTGAGGCAGCGCAGAGGTGGGGAAGGACGTAAAGCTGGTAGTTCTTGAACTCCCACCTCTGCACCGTGAGGTTCACGATGTAGAACCCTTTGATCTCTATGGAATGGGATCCTGCCGCCAGAACATTTTTTTGATTACTCGGTGGATCGAAACAGCGTCTTACCGTATCGGGATGTATAAAACTCTCCGTGCTCCCAGAGTCGATCAGGCAGGTCTCGTACCCGTTTATAAATACTGTTGTTGTTGCTGTTTGGAGCCTTCGGGGCCGCGACTGGCCCAGGGTCACAGAAGCCAGTCGTAGTTGCTGCATTGGGGCATTTTCTTCAGGCCCCGTGGGCCCGTCCATCCCGGGGTCCTTAGCCGTCAGCCAAGATGGCGGCGTCCACGGGTCGCACACGGTCGGGGGTGGACAAGGTGGCACCGCCCATGGATCGCACGTTGCCGGAGGAGCACAAAATGGCGCCGCCCATCCCTCCCGCATGGAGTCCGGGACCCAAGATGGCGGCGCCGGTTGGCCGCACATGGATTGCTGGGAGGTGGGGGGGGGTTGAGTTTGGGGTTCTCCCACGGAGATAGCGGCTACCTCCCGGGCCTGGAACACTGCTAAAAAGTGCCCCTATTTGCCGCACTCTTTACAGGGGGCCGAACGGGCCGGGCAGCACATTCGGGGGTGTTTCCCTTGCCCACAAAAGTAGCAGCGGGGCCCCCCTGGGTGATCTGCTGCTCTGGCAGCGCAGGCCTGTGGGGGGGGGTGGGCTGCCGCGCGGTCGGCGGCGTAGGCACGGGAGTTCTGCGATGCCACATCGAACGAGGCCGCGAGGGCCCGTGCCTCTTTGAGGCCTAGTGTGTCTTTTTCCAGCAAGCGCTGGCGAATTTGGGACGAAAGCATACCTGCCACGAACGCATCTCAGACCAGCAGCTCTGTGTGTTCGTTAGCCGAAACCGATGGGCAGTTGCAGTTTCTCCCCAGTATTAAGAGCGCACTGTAGAATTCGCCCAGCGATTCCCCGGGGCTTTGCCGTCTCGCCGCGAGCTGGTGGCGTGCGTAGACCTGGTTGACGGGGCTGACGTAGATTCCTCTCAGCATGGCGATCGCCGTCGGGGAATCGTCCGCGTCCTCCATGAGAGTGTAGATTTCCGGGCTCACCCTGGCAGGACCTGCAGTTTCTGGTCTTCTGTAACTATGCCAGGGGCCGTTCGGAGGTATCCTTCGAACCACGCTAGCCAGTGTTTAAAAGTGGCCGCTGAGTCTGCCGCGTGGGGGCTGATTCGCAGACACTCCGGAGTGAGTCGGAGCTCCATGTCCTTTAAGTCTGCGTAATAAATTGCAGCACAATCAATCACTCACGAGACGAGAAGAGAAGGAGTCGATCGATGGCTTTATTACGCAGACTTGTTCCCCAGCAGCACAGTTACAGAATGCGGCTGCTGGGAGAACCCGGGCTCTTATACTCCGCCATACTGGGTGGAGCCAGTAGGCGGCTGATCCACTCGGGACACAGTGTCTATCCACCAATAGCCACTCGACATCAAAGGGTACCGCAATACCCCTAATACATACCACCACACAGAGGTGTCTGAAACAGCTTTTTAATTGGGGCTCCCAGACCACACTGCCTGTCCCCTGCTCCCAGGGATTATTGAGTAGTAAATGGTTAACTATATACAGGCTCAGAGGTCTCTGAAACAGCTTTTTAATTGGGGGCTCCCGGTCCACACTGCCTGTCCCCTGCTCCCAGGGATTATTGAGCAGTAAATGGTTAACTATATACAGCACAGAGGCCTCTGAAACAGCTTTTTAATTGGGGGCTCCCGGACCACACTGCCTGTCCCCTGCTCCCACGGATTATTGAGCAGTAAATGGTTAACTATATACAGCACAGAGGCCTCTGAAACAGCTTTTTAATTGGGGGCTCCCGAGGCCACACTGCCTGTCCCCTGCTCCCAGGGATTATTGAGCAGTAAATGGTTAACTATATACAGCACAGAGGTCACTGAAACAGCTTTTTAATTGGGAGCTCCCGAGGCCACACTGCCTGTCCCCTGCTCCCAGGGATTATTGAGACGTAAATGGTTAACTATATACAGCACAGAGGTCTCTGAAACAGCATTTTAATTGGGGGCTCCTGGACCACACTGCCTGACCCCTGCTCCCAGGTAGTATTGAGCAGTAAATGGTTAACTATATACATCACAGAGGTCACTGACACAGCTTTTGAATTATGGGCTCCCGAGGCCACACTGCCTGACCCTGATCCCAGGGATTATTGAGCAGTAAATGGTTAACTATACACAGGCACAGAGGTCTCTGAAACAGCTTTTTAATTGGGAGCTCCCGAGGCAACACTGCCTGACCCCTGCTCACAGGGATTATTGAGAAGCAAATGGTTAACTATATACTGCACAGATGTCTCTGAAACAGCTTTTTAATTGGGGGCTCCCGAGGTCACACTGCCTCTCCCCTGTTCCCAGGGATTATTGAGCAGTGAATGGTTAATTATATACAGCACAGAGGTCTCTGAAACAGCTTTTTAATTGGGGGCTCCCGAGGACACACTGCCTGTCCCCTGCTCCCAGGGATTATTGAGCAGTAAATGGTTAACAATATACAGCACAGAGGTCTCTGAAACAGCTTTTTAGTTGGGGGCTCCCAGAGCCACACTGCCTGTCCCCTGCTCCCAGGGATTATTGAGCAGTAAATGGTTAACTATATACAGGCACAGAGGTCTCTGACACAGCATTTTAACTGGTGGGCTCCTGACCACACTGCCTGTCCCCTGCTCCCAGGAATTATTGAGCAGTAAATGGTTAACTATATACAGGTGCAGTGGTCTCTGACACAGCATTTTAACTGGTGGGCCCCTGACCACACTGCCTGTCCCCGGCTCCCAGGGATTATTGAGCAGTAAATGGTTAACTATATACAGCACAGAGGTCTCTGAAACAGCTTTTTAATTGGGAGCTCCCGAGGCCACACTGCCTGTCCACTGCTCCCAGGGATTATTGAGCAGTAAATGCTTAAATATATACAGCACAGTTGTCACTGAAACAGCGTTTTAATTGGGGGCTCCTGAGGCCACACTGCCTCTCCCCTGTTCCCAGGGATTATTGAGCAGTGAATGGTTAACTATATACAGCACAGAGGTCTCTGAAACAGCTTTTTAATTGGGGGCTCCCGAGGACACACTGCCTGTCCCCTGCTCCCAGGGATTTTTGAGCAGTAAATGGTTAAATATATACAGCACAGAGGTCTCTGAAACAGCTTTTTAGTTGGGGGCTCCCAGAGCCACACTGCCTGTCCCCTGCTCCCAGGGATTATTGAGCAGTAAATGGTTAACTATATACAGCACAGAGGTCTCTGAAACAGCTTTTTAATTGGGAGCTCCCGAGGCCACACTGCCTGTCCACTGCTCCCAGGGATTATTGAGCAGTAAATGCTTAAATATATACAGCACAGTTGTCACTGAAACTGCTTTTTCATTGGGGGCTCCCGAGGCCACACTGCCTGTCCCCTGCTCCCAGTGATTATTGAGCCGTAAATGGTTAAATATATACAGCACAGTTGTCACTGAAACTGCTTTTTAATTGGGGGCTCACGAGGCCACACTGCCTGTCCCCTGCTCCCAGGGATTATTGAGCAGTAAATGGTTAAATATATACAGCACAGAGGTCTCTGAAACAGCGTTTTAATTGGGGGCTCCCGGAGTCACACTGCCTGTCTCCTGCTCCCTGGAATTATTGAGAAGCAAATGGTTAACTATATACAGGCACAGAGGTCTCTGAAACATTGTTTAAATGTTTTCTCCCGAGACCACACTGCCTGTCCCCTGCTCCCAGGGATTATTGAGAAGTAACTGGTTAAATATACACAGCACATAGGTCCCTGAAACAGCTTTTTAATTGGGGGCTCCCGGAGCCACACTGCCTGTCCCCTGCTCCCAGGGATTATTGAGCAGTAAATGGTTAACTATATACAGCACAGAGGTCACTGAAACAGCTTTTAAATTGGGGGCTCCCTGACCACACTGCCTGACTCCTGCTCCCAGGGATTATTGAGCAGTAAATAGTTAACTATATACAGCACAGAGGCCTCTGACACAGCTTTTGAATTGGGGGCTCCTGAGGCCACACCGCTGTCCCCTGCTCCCAGGGATTATTGCGAAGTAAATGGTTAAATATATACAGCACAGAGGTCTCTGAAAGTGCTTTTTAATTGGGGCTCCCGAGGCCACACTGCCTGTCGCCTGCTCCCAGAGATTATTACGACAAAGTAAATGGTTAAATATACACAGCACAGAGGTCTCTGAAACAGCTTTTTAATTGGGGCTCATGACGCCACACTGCCTGTCCCCTGCTCCCAGGGATTATTGAGAAGTAAATGGTTAACTATATACAACACAGAGGTCTCTGAAACAGCTTTTTAATTGGGGGCTCCGGGAGGTCATTGCCTGCCCCCATGCTCGCAGGGATTATTGAGCAGTAAATGGTTAACTACGTACAGAACAGAGGTTTCTGAAACAGCGTTATAATTGGGGGCTCCCGGACCACACTTCCTGTCCTCTGCTCCCAGGGATTAGTGAGAGGTAAATGGTTAAATATATACAGCACAGAGGCCTCTGAAACAGCTTTTTAATCGGGGACTCCCGAAGCCACACTGCCTGTCCCCTGCTCCCAGGGATTATTGAGCAGTAAATGGTTAACTATATACAGCACAGAGTATCTGATACACGTTTTTAACTGTGGGCTCTCGAGGCCACACTGCCTGTCCCCTGCTCCCAGGGATTATTGAGAAGTAAATGGTTAACGATAGACTGCACAGAGGTCTCTGAAACAGCTTTTTAATTGGGGGCAACCGGAGCCACACGGCCTGTCCCCTGCTCCCAGGGATTACTGAGCAGTAAATGGTTAATTATATACAGCACAGAGGCCTCTGAAACAGCTTTTTAATTGGGGGCTCCCAAGGCCACACTGCCTGTCCCCTGCTCCCAGGGATTATTGAGCAGTAAATGGTTAACTATATACAGCACAGAGGTCTGTGAAACAGCTTTTTAATTGGGGGCTCCCGGAGCCACACTGCCTGTCCCCTGCTCCCAGGGATTATTGAGCAGTAAATGGTTAACGATATACTGCACAGAAGTCACTGAAACAGCTTTTTAATTGGGGGTTCCCATAGCCACACTGCCTGTCCCCTGCTCCTAGGGATTATTGAGAAGTAAATGGTTAACTCTATACAGGCAGAGAGGCCTCTGAAACAGCTTTTTAATTGGGGGCTCCCAAGGCCACACTGCCTGTCCCCTGCTCCCAGGGATTATTGAGAAGTAACTGGTTAACTATATACAGGCAAAGAGGTCTCTGAAACAGCTTTTTAATTGGGGGCTCCTGAGGCCACACTGCCTGTCCCCTGCTCCCAGGGATTATTGAGCAGTAAATGGTTAACTATACACAGCACAGAGGTCACTGAAACAGCTTTTTAATTGGGGGCTCCCAAGGCCACAAAGCCTGTCTCCTTCTCCCAGGGATTATTGAGCAGTAAATGGTTAACTATATACAGCACAGGGGTCTGTGAAACAGCTTTTTAATTGTGGCTCACGGACCACACTGCATGTTCCCTGCTCCCAGGGATTATTGAGAAGCAAATGGTTAACGATATACTGCACAGAGGTCACTGAAACAGCTTTTTAATTGGGGGCTCCCGGAGCCACACGGCCTGTCCCCTGCTCCCAGGAATTATTGAGCAGTAAATGGTTAACTATATACAGCACAGAGGTCTCTGAAACAGCTTTTTAAATGGGGGATCCCGGGGCCGCACTGCCTGTCCCCTGCTCCCAAGGGATTATTGAGCAGTAAATGGTTAACTATATACAGGCCCAGTGGTCTCTGACACAGCATTTTAACACCTGCTCCCAGGGATTATTGAGCAGTAAATGGTTAACTATATACAGCACAGAGGTCTCTGAAACAGCTTTTTAATTGGGGGCTCCCGAGGCCACACTGCCTGTCCCCTGCTCCCAGAGATTATTGAGCAGTAAATGGTTAACTATATACAGGCACAGAGGTCTCTGAAACAGCTTTTTAATTGGGAGCTCCCGAGGCCACACTGCCTGTCCCCGGCTCCCAGGGATTATTGAGCAGTAAATGGTTAACTATATACAGCACAGATGTCACGGAAACAGCTTTTTAATTGGGGGCTCCCGAGGCCACACTGCCTGTCCCCTGATCCCAGGGATTATTGAGAAGTAAATGGTTAATTATATACAGCACAGAGGCCTCTGAAACAGCTTTTTAACTGGGGGCTCCCGGAGCCACACTGCCTGTCCGCTGCTCCCA